>NC_046632.1:17798645-18155750 GCF_900324465.2 Anabas testudineus | reverse complement strand
CTGCTCTTATTAATTTTGTACTCGAGCACATTAGATCTTCAGGATCTGGAGGTGGATCACTGAGTGAATGATGCTTTATTAGAGTCAGTCAGAAAAAGCTGAACAAGCTGGACACAAGTCTGTGACAGCTAAACACACTGAAAAACACATGAATGAGAGCGTCTGAACACAGAGTGGGATTGGATTGATGATACAGCCCAACCTTCTGCTTCATACTGATAACACTGCTGCTTTAAAATGTGTGCTTGTGAGACCATTTATTGCCATTTACAGCATTTCCTCCTGTTATAAATGCAAAGACTGACGTAAACGTTGTACAGGACTGGAAAGATATGCTGTAAAAGCCAACACTACACTCTGGGTGGTGACTGAGGCTCATGGGTAAAACCTGGGTAACACCACTCACCTTTCCTCGCTGTTTGAGAGGTTCGATGGTGAGACTGTCTGTTCCAATGTCCACTATGGTTCCCAGCTGGAACCCGTCTGTTGGGTGGGGCGCCCACACCGGCTTCCCATCCTCCATCGCACTGCTCTGAAGGCTCTGGAAAACATGACAAAACAGTCAGAGTTGTGTTTTCTTCAGGCTCAAACACAAGATTTTTATGCATTAGACAGAAGATCATGAGCTGAATTCTACAACATCTGAGCTCATGTTGAAAATAAGTAATAAACATTATTTTCCACACTGCATCACGTCCTAAACAAACACATCAAATCTAATTTTATTTTATTTATTTAAGTTTAATATCACAATTAGCCTCTGTGAACTTTAAAGCCCCTAAAACACACAACACCCTGTGTCCTTAGAGCGTGTTGGTCTCCAGACCATCACACAGTGTTTTGTCTTCGCTTCTTTATCCACAGATACGGTGTTCGGCCTCTCCACCTGAATCAATAAACCATAATCTTTTATGATTTTGTTCATATGGTTTATTTTTCAAGTGCTTTTGTTCTGCTTTTCTATTGTTTATTAATACCAGATACTGAACCTCTGACTTGTTAAAGACTGGTCAATGGAATCAAGTCCAGGACAAATTGAGTCTGATATAGAAGCATAAAAATATAGTTAATAAACCAACCAAGACCAAAACCAAAGGATAATAAAACAGAATGAGGGATTTACATTCCCTGTACTGAGCTCCCAGGGGCTTTGTGGAACCAAACCAATTACACTGTTACTAAGTCAAACCAGCCGCTGGTTGTGTTACTGTGGTGAGGAGGTTTTTCCCACTGGGACGACCTGATACTCGCAGCCTGTACTGGTGTTCAAGGCAGGAAACCAGAGGGGAAATCATTTGGGTCAAACTAGGAACTAAACAGGTTTAAAATTTCAGTTTTATTTAGAATAAATCAAAATATTAAATGAGCTCAAATTAAAGCTCCAGGAATTAAGAAAAATATCTGTAGGATAAAAGAAATGTTTTACTGCATTTCCAGCAGCGTAACGTGGCAGCAGATTTAACACATGCTGAACTTACTGATCCGTTTATTATAATATAAATATTTAAAAAAATATATATATTTAAAATGTTTAAAAGAATATTTAAACATTTCTCAGAGTTACATCATTGAAAACAGAAACTTATCGATTCTGATTCTGTTGATTGGACAAAACTTTTATGTCACTACTTTCAGGCTCTAAGACATGATGATTATGACATTTAACCAATCAAAGTGTAGTATTTGCTAACCACCATTACACCACTGAGATAATTATCATTTCCTGCAGGATCCAAGAAGGACCAACTGTTTTTTCTTCCAATGAAACCACTGCTTGATGAAATATTTCAGTCTGTAATAAAGCGATGAACCAACTGACACCAAACCACCGTTGACAGAACCATGTGGATACAGAGCATTAGCTCCTCAAGTGAACTATGGAAGAAACATATTAAGTAAAGTCTAACCAAAGTACTGCAGCTGTAGTTCTTCCTTTGGACATGTAACTGTACATGTGCATTTACATGAAATCCAAAACCATGGAAGTTAGGTTGTTGTCATTTAGGAGCATCATGACCCTGTTGGAGTCAGAGAATAAGTCCGAGTCACTGTTGGCTGCTAATAAGAGCCGAGACACTGAGCCAAGCTGTGTCCTAGAGTTTCCATCCATCCAGCTGTGGCTGAGGATTACAACATCCAGCATCTCTCTCCTCACATGGTGGCTTCCTGCCAAACTGCAAACTCAATAAGAGCCCTCAGTCTTCATCTGGGAACGTCAAATAATTACCCCAACAGTTGCTGCACTATCTGAGCTGCGTACTAAGAGGCTATCAAAATCAATAGGGGAATTGAACCATTATCGCTTCAGTCTAATCGTCCCCTTTATTACAGCAGCCTGATAACTCCTGTAGCTGGAGGATAACAGGTTTGGTACCTTCAGTAGCTCACGTCTTCATCATTGTCTGAGTTAACTGAACAAGGGCTTGAATGCACGTTAGATGCACACAGAAACAGAGCTCTGATTACACTGTTTTTCTGTAGATGGGAGGGAAGTTACCATGTTCTGCTTTAACTTTTAGCTACAACAACAGATACTGTTTAAGAGTTAATTATTGTGGTCACAGTAAAAGTGGTGATGTACCGAGCTGAATCATACTTCTGTTTGCTGTTTGTCACAAAACACACAGTCCAGTCCTGCACCACTGCAAACCACAAGCTCAATACCAGACACCTACTAAAATAATAAAGGGTATCTGAACATTATTATCTACATAAAGATTTAATTCGTGGTTGTGTTGAATTGCCCTGCTGGTTTTCCAACCATCCCTACCCTGCACACTAATTACCAAGTTCAGGTGTGTTCACTCAATGAGAAGCTGGAAGATACCAACTCACTGTTTTTCTCTACTCCATCCCCATCTAACATGGTATCTTCCAGCTTCTGACTGACTGCACACACCTGATTCACGTTTTCAGCAGTAGATAGGGCAGGAACAGTGGCCCTCGAGGACTAGAACTGACAATCCCTGCATTGGATTGTACCCAATAAAGTGGCCTCTGAGTATCTAGTATTTCAAGCTGTAGCTACACTGGCAAAACGTGTTAGGTCAAGTTGGGTTACAGTCTCTTCACAGCATTTGTTGTTAGTAACAAAAAGATGAAGTAAAAACCTGCAAACTGAGACAACATGAAACCAACAATGAGTGTATCTGACTGTATTGTGTTTGTTACAAAGCCTGATATCATATTTCTGATTGTTGTCCAGATAAACACACACAAACTACAGTTTATAGTGACTAAATCTAACATGCACCAGCCACAAATCATGGCTTTACACCATATAGACCAGAACCCACTGTTAGTTTGGGCCTTTTCATGGAAATACTGAATATCAGCCTAATCCTCCATTATTGTATCTTGAAGTCCCCCAAGCAGAAATAAAACATCTTGTGCATATAAAAGTGAGTTAGATCTCTGTTCCCTGAACACTGTGCAGCTTCAATCTGAATCTGGGAGGTCAGAGGCCTGAGGCTAGGATGACTAAATGTGGATCAAAGGTTGCTGGTAACTCATTGTTAGGGCTGTAAAAATCTCCCAAAGTTACAAAGCCCTAGTCTGCATGTCTGTTATATAAAAGGGGCCATTTAAGGAGAAAGGCTCTGCCCAGCTCAGTCATCTAACTGCTCGGTGCCAGGTGGCACGTCACATAATGTTTTATCACTGTGTAAAGTGGCAGAAAGAAAGAAAGAAGCTGTTTCGATTTTTCGATTTTTATTTTTAAATCACAAATGAACAACTTATCTAACACTTAAAATACAAAACACCAAAAGCTCCTTTTCTACAGGGTAGACAGGCAGGTACATACAGTAAGTGAGTAGCATGTAGGTAAATGTGCATTTACTTCATATGTCACTCTGTCTTCTAAGTAGGAAAGACTTTCAGTGCATGAGAAGGTACACTGGGTGTAGACATTGTAGGATTTGTGGGACTTTGAGAATGTTTTTTTGATAGGTCATCAATATTTTACACTGAATTGTAGGTTTTCAGTTCAGTTATTAGGTAGGTAAGGTTGCTGTCATGTTTCTCATGTAGGAAGGTTTGTGTCTTTAGGAACAGTGAGAGGAAAGTTAGGAAAGTTCAGAGGAATTTTGTACATAGATTGATAAGGTATGGGTAAATAAGAAATTTATTAGGCAGGAAGGAATTCTGTGGACGAGTAGGTTGTTTTTTTTTATATAAGAAAGAAAATTTAAAAAAAACAAGAAAAAGTTCATCATCAGTTGTATGTGTGGAAAGGTAAGTAAGGTATATTTATTGGTAGCTACTGTACAGGTTTTTTACATTTAGCTTGAGGGAGATAAAGTTTTGTTTTTAGGTTGACTAAGCATTTTGTGGACTAGAAAAAAAAAAGTTATACAATAAATAATAATAATAATAATAATAATAATAATAATAAAAAGCAGATATGTTGCAGAAATAAATTCCTTTCTGTTTATTTTAAAAACTATTTAAACTGCATTACTCAGCACAGTAGGCCAAGTTGCAAAATCAGTTTCTGCAGCAATGCAGCATAACTCATTTCAACATAATTAACTACATAACCCACATAACATCGACACTTTGATCTCTAATCTGAGCTGAGTTTTATTAGCGTTGCTCAACCCAGTTTTCCAGCTTGTGAGGTCATTGCATCACATCTTGTGCAGTGGTAGGAGATGGTGAGTGTGTCAGTGATGCTGTGTGGGCTGTACAGTGTGTTTGAAGGAGGTTTTCATCTCTCTTCTCTTTTAATACTAACTCTTGGTGCTGCAGCCAGGGAATCTGTTACATTGATCAGAAGCGGGTGTTAAAAGCCACGTGGCAGCAGCAGCACTGAGGACATTTTGAGTTATGAATGTTCCTTGCGGGACTGTTGAACACACTTAGTTACTGAGCTTCAGTACGAGTTCTGAAGCTCCTACTTTTTACTCCATTTACTACATTTTGACAACTTTAATTACTGAGTGATGATCGTCCAATAAAACAGATATTACACTGACAGGCACTGATTTGCTGTAAAATAAGTTTATCTATACTATGAATCACACAGATTACATGTACAAGCAGCATTGGGATATTTTTAAATTATCAACCTGAGTGGGAGAGTAGAGACTAGAAAATCATAGTTTCAATTTAAAATAAAATTTTTCATGTTTTATGGTGTAACTAGAGCTGAAATATGAGATAATCAAGGCTCTTCATTATCAGATGTGATGATTTGGTGCTTTTCTTAGTAACATATTATGAAAATTGCAATCTTACATTTTAGAGAAGATATCAATGAACCACACCTCACTGATCATCAGTGTTACAGTAAATCATCTCTCGACACCGTCTAACAGGAAGTCTGGTGGTTTAGGTGCTGACCTCTGATCTTTGAGGCTTTTGAAATGTTATTCTTCCTGGTCGTCAATCGAACTCCTTTTTAGTGCAGCTTCCTTCTTGGTGAGACAGAATTTATCATCCTAGTTAAAGAGTCACTAAGGAATCTGTCTTCAGTAGAAACTAGCTGGTAACAAATCAGAACAGTAACATTAAAACCTGGTTGATCGTTTGGCTGCTAGTTCAAAAAAGTTAATGTGATGCACTGATAAAAAAGATTTAAGGTGACAACATAATGTTCTATATAAACATTTGGGTATTCATTTTCTGTACATTTTACTCAGTTGTAAATAGATTTTTTTTCTTTAATCAACCCATGATGACTCATGACAATTTTTAACAAATAAAAAAAGTCCAAATCCACACTTACAGAGATGCTAAAACCCAGAAACTCAACACTTTAATAATGTTCAATAAAATATTAAAGTTTTATCTCTTCACATTTGAGAAGTTAACAATATTTGGTATTTCTTATTAAGAAGTTGTCAATTAATTTTCCTCCTCAGTGCCTTCTTGCCTCGGCCCCAATTTACATAACTGTGTAATCCGCTTTGATTCAATTAGAAGATTTTTAATGATAAGATTTTGATTAATTGCTTCTACAAGCTGCATATTCTCCGTTAATGGAAGACAATTTATCAACTGTGAGTTTATCAGTTTAAAGTTTTAATCTCTAGTTTTAACGTCCTGTAGAACAGAAATAATACAAGGACTCCATTAGACACTGACTGAATCTATAAAAAACGTACTCATGCCTTACTCCACACTAAATTTAGCATCGGCTGACACTGCAGCTAAATTTATCCGCAGAAGTCTCATCCAATAATTTCTGGTTTTACCCACAGACTTAAAAACCTGGAAACTGCTCATCTCTCTGATCTAAAGCAGCTGTTTCAGAAAACACAAAGCACCAACACCAGACAGCTAATGGCAGAGCTGCTGCACTCACGACCACACTAATGGTTTTTTACCAAAGCCTTAAAGTAAAAGGGTACAGTCTATTTCCAGCCACTGCCCTCAATATAAAAATCCTGCGAGGTGGTTTGGCTTCACAGTTAACGTGCACTGAGCTGTCAGCATTCTCTGGGACATTATTTCCATTAACATCCTCAGTCAGGTGAAAAATTAAAGATGCAAACTGAGCAGAGAATGAATATGTGCTGAAGAGTCCCAATGCAGCCATCAGAGCAGAAGCATTATGCTAATGACACTTCCACTAAATTAGTTTTAAGATTTTACACTGGAGTAGAACAATTACAGAAGCGGCAAAAAGCAAACAAACAGCCGATCGCATGAGGAGTTATCTACTTTCTACAGTGGTGAAAGGAATAATAACTCCACTCAAACCCAATCAATTCAAAGTCATATAGGAAAAGTCAGTAAGCTTCATCCTCTGGGAACCATGAACGTCTGTACAATCGGTCAATCAGATGTTCACATTCTGTAGATCTAGAAATAAAAAGTGGTCTATGTGGTGTTTTGGGAAAATAATTTAATCATTAGTAAAAATGGCTGCAGTGTTTTTTCAGTGTAAATTTAGCACAGGTGACACAAACCGAGTAGAGACGACTGACACAGATCACTTACTGACCTACAGAACCTTTTACGGTCTATATCATGTTGCGTCATACTGTTCGATGGAGGCTAAACAAAGGAAAACTGGCACTTCAGCCTGCATCATGTACTGAAAACCTCATCTAGTTGTGTTGCTGGGTGTAAGAATCGAAGGAGTAACAGCTCGAACTTAGAGTTTTACCTTATATCAGCTGCAACTGCCAGTAAACATGTGGTTTAACATGTTTGCTACCATTAAAAGGGTCTAAACATCTTCTTTCAGAGGTTAATCTCTTTCTGAACTAGTCTGCACTGTGTATCTTCTGTTTTTAGGGTGTAGTTTATACATAAATTATTGTACAGCCATCAGCCACAACATTAACACCACCTGGTGATTTGAATGTTGTGGTGGACGCTGCGTCAGGGCTCCAGTCAGAGGCTCATTCCGGTCTCTGCATCAAACATTTCAACCGCTGTAGTTAAACTAAACACTATCAGGAGGATTTTCAGACATATTCACACTGAATGCACAAACATGCAAATTCATTTAGAAATTATTTACTAAATTTGTCTCGTTCACGCCGCAACATTTGCCTGATATGCAAAGAACTGCACTCGTCTGCATCATGTTTTCTGAATTATGATTTCTCTGTCTGTCTTGGTACTTTAGACAGACCCACCTGCCCTTTACACCTGGGAGCTCCAGTATAAAGACGTTCAGTGTTTGGTGACAAGCTGACTGTTTACATATTCAAACATATGGATGTAAAGGTCGGTGTACGTTGTTGACACATGAGCCGAACGCTGACTAGAAGCAGAAAAAGACGACTCATTGTTTAAATAGAGTGACAGTGATATTTAATATATCTGATGAAGGTTACAGTCCTATTTCTGTCACTTTTACTCTCAGCATGAAATGTTTTGAGTGATTTCAGATTATCAATGAAAGAAAGGCAATGCAACCTGTTGCTGAACTACTAACTGACTCAAGTCCTAACCCTAACCATCTAGAGGCCTGGTGGTGGCGCTCGGTGTAAGTGAACCACTGGTGCATGAAGTAAAGTTCACTGAAGCCGAACGGACAACATGAGCACGATGAGCATCAGCTCATGTAAATTTTCCCATGATATGAACAATGTTGGATTCATCCTCTCAGCCGAGGCTGTTTGAGCAGCAGCACACAGAGCTCAGCTCCCTGACTGCCTATTAGACCCGAGTTCAGGAGGAGAATATTTCTGGGATGTGGTAACAGAGACAGGTTGATTTCTCTGCTCTGTGCAGACCTGTGCTTTGTGGTATTTTTGTGTCTGCTTAATTACATCTCACATCCATTACTGAACACTGGGGCTGTAACAGAGACCACAAAGACAAAGACACCTAAATATTTGGCTGCTTAGTCTGAAGACTCAATCAGAACATTAATTATTAACAGTATAACAATCAATTCATTTCTTTTACTGAGGAAATATTATCTTATTTCAGCTTTTCAAACATTACATTTTTTTAGGCTTTTGAACTGAACTTATGTATAAAACAAAGCACCTGAAAACATCACCAGAGAAAAATAATGAAATGAAAATTATTCTTTATGTATAAACGTTAAATTACTGTTTCACACGTAAATGTGTCCATCAACCAGTAAAGTTACAGTTCATATTTGTATCTGTCCAGACTCATAATCTGTTCATCCTCAAGTCCAAGTGAACATTTCTGCTAAATATAAAAAAGTTTCCTGAAGTTCTTGAGTAATAACAAATAACATAATGCCTCTGCACCGGCTGAAGACGTTATTGTATGTAACAGTCTACAAACATTTAGATGGTTTGTCAAATGTCTCTGAAGACAGAGGTAAAGAGATCAGGATAAGTGCTGGATACGGCTCTGCTTCTAAAACTCAGGCTTAATACTTATTATAATTATAAAGATTATCACAGTGAGGAAACAGCTGAAACACTTATTAACATAATAAACTGTAAGTTAAGAACATTTTCTTATTTCTATTTAAATTGTGCTTTTGTTCAGATGTGCAGAGACTTTTTGGATTTCTTTTTATGAATTAACATGTTCATAAAATATATTAACACATTTCTTAGCTATGTTCAAAAGAAAGAAGCGAAGGGGCTCTGAGGTTTAATGATCCAAACTCCAAAGACACTGGATCATAAGTTTCTCTACAGTTTAACTTAATCACAGAGTTTAATTATAATTAGTTATTATTAGTTTAGCCTCTTTACGAAGATTCTATCAGGTGCATGTGGCCAAAAGCAACAGTTCCATTCATTCATACACTGAAAAAGAAGCTTTAAGTTTTTTCAAATGACAAAAATGGAAATTTATTCTATGTGCAGAAACTCCTCTCTCGCTCGGTGTGTGGTAACACTCCACACCTCCAGCGTGGAATGCCGGATGAGCCACAGGGGACAAGATACAACTGCTAACACGCGTGCCGTGTCTTATTAAACCTGAACAGAACAACATTTATGAGTGGACTGATCCTAAATGACAACTCTACAAAGAACCCCCCCGCCCCCCCTTTACCTAAACTGCTGGAAATATTTGGACACAGCATCATGTAGTAAACATCAGCAGACAGCGTATTAAAGTGTGTCAGGGTGGGGATCAGAACAAAGTCGCCAGCAGCAGCTGTTACTTTGTGAGTTTGAGAGCACGACACATTTCCCAGCAGCAGAGGAAGTGCTGCTTGAATCGGAGGCTGCAGTTCTGTGTGTCGACCCACTCCTCCGCTGACAAACGGCTGATTGTTGGATCTGTGTCACGGCTCACTGAGAGCTCACTGTCACGGCCGTTCAGCCAGGGTCACGTGGTGAACAGAGAGCCTGTGATGGGTCCACAAATAAAAAACCTCTGAGGCCAGACTGACAGTGAGGGCGTTTTAGACCTAATGTTGGTTTGATCGGGTCTAATTCAGTCTGGACGCTGTATGTGTGACACAGTCATCGATAGCAGCCTGTTCACAGATCAGACTTTAAATGGAAGCTGCCTCAGCTCACATCATTTAGTCTGATGTGAAGTGATGACATCTCATCATTTATCTGACTGGTTCAGCTTGATTTCTCATATTCTGCCTCGCTGGTTGATAATTAAAACAAACTACCAGCTTCAGTTTGCCTGGTTTTAACATTTATTCTCCGATTGCGCAGGAAATCATGCCTCGCAGCTCCTGAAATAACTTTGATCTCTCCCACGGCTGATTGCACAGCTGAGAGAACATGTTGTTTTACACAAGCTCCTGTAATGATGATTCTCTTTTCTGTCTCCTGCTCCTACACAGCATCATGACTCCTAATGGCAGCGTGGGTGCACAGACCAGCCAGCACCAAACATGCAGAGTACTCTAAAATGTAAAATGATCTTGTTCTGAATGCAGCCTCGGTCAAAGGAATGACCCTGTCACTTACTAATCATCAACATAGTCACCTAGTGCAACTCAAATCGTCCCTCGTGACATTTGGAACTCTTTATATCAGACGTTTGTGGTTTTACGTACGTTCATGAACGTTAACCAGCTTCTTTGAAGCAGTTCACCTGCTGCTGCCACACCTACAGCAAAGCTTCACCACAACAGGGTGTGTTAGAGGATCCACAGATTAGCAGGTGATTCCACTGTGTGAAAAAGAGTCTACACCCTCCAAACACACACATACACTCGTCCCACTTTAATATAAAGCCTTTTAACTTTACCTTATTCTAATCTGAACCTTAAAACCTTCATAAAGTCATTTTAAAGTAGTGAGGACTGATCAAGATGAAGATGTCCCAACGCTGCAACAACATAAAGACTAAAGAATATTAGTCTGAAACTGATGAAGTTAAGTCCTCTTTACACTCCTCAAATGTGACAAAGTTCTAAATATTTGACTGTTTTAAAAGGTTTGACAGACAGAATAAGACATTTACTGACGTCACTAATGTGTCAAGCACAATGTAAAAGATATTTTCAGCTTGTAATGTCAAAAATAAGAGTTAGTAGATTAATTAGCTTTGAAAATAACAGCGAGTAGCAGCACTAATTTCCATAATGATGGTATAAAACTAAAGGTCCCTGCATCAAACATACACTGGGAAATGTGCATGATGTTTGGAAATCAATATTTCTGTGAATGTCCAGGATGAAGATTCAAATGTGATGATTTCAGCAAAGCTGTGGTATTTGAAAGTGCTGATCTTTTACAAACTCCCTGTAAAACTGTTTAAAGATTGACAAGAGTCATCCTCCTGATGTTGAACTTTAACACCAATAAACAGCGTTATAAGCAGCTAAAAGTTGTACATTACACACAGAGTCTTAAATCCTCATCCTGCTGCAGTGCAGTGGAGATTGAGATCATCTCAGCATGATTTACCGACAGTGGCCTGTGAGGTTTAAAAGTTTCCTGTCTTAAAAACAATCCCAGGGTTCTTGTGTTTTCTCAGGATCTTTCTAATCTGTGTTCTGTGTGGTTGCTTCTCTACAGCAGATAATGTAACAGAGCTTAAAACAGGGACGTGTGCAGACGCCCCAAAAAGAAAGAGAGGAAGCGTCCGGCGGGGGCGGGCGTCAGCCCCACAGAGACAGAGAGACAGAGGTCAACAAGGATCAAAGGACTAGAGCTGCATCCAATGATTTCACCAGGGGCATCCCTGGGAAAAACACCGGCTCCGAATCAGTGTGACGTTTGGTTTCTCGTGTGCGTCCAGTGCTGTTGTGTAACGGGTCTCACGGCAGCCGAGTGCGGACGTCCAGTGGAGCTGGCAGCGAACCAACGTCAGCTAAATATAACAACCAGGAAACAAAAGAGAGACTGGAAGGAAGAGACGGCTGATGTGACGCATCCACGATTAGAAATGTTCTAAGAAAACATGAATTCAGGTCAACCACACCTACCAGGTATAATTATGATGTAATGGCCCCAGTACACCCCAGTGACAGGGCAACAGCCACAGCAGAAAATCAATCAGCAACCACTTTAATCACCGAATGAATAATTAAACTCAGAAAATCAGTGTCTCAAATATAACTTAAGACTAATCTAAAGGTTACCAGAAAGGAGAACCACAATCCAACACCCAGAGCTGTAAAACCTGACAACAGCTCGATCTAGGATTCCTGTGTCATTTGGATGTTTAAGAGAAGTCGGATTAAGTCGGGTCAAAGTCCTCCTGGACTAAAGCCTCAAAAACATAACGCGACCAACCAGAGCAAGAACTGCTAAATAAATGCACCTTCACTCTGCTCGAGTCAACAGCGACTATCTCTCTGGAATAAAAGTTAGAATCAAAGTTCCTGTTCTCGTCATCTGGGTTTAATCTAAATCTTAATACATGTAGAGCTGCACGTGTCAAACCAGTGACATTACCCAGTATAACCCAGTAAAGGCCTGGCTCTGACTCCGTACCAAGAGGCCTTGGGTTTCAAAGGTCACCAACACGTGATCCTCAGCGTTGCTACGGTTACAACACTCTCCACCATAATGATATAATAATGGGTTGGGTGTATTTGCATGTCAACATGACGTGACAGGCTGATTCACTCACAGCTGAACCAAACAGGCTGAAGGGAAAGTGAGCGTGAAAGCACAGGTCTGCTGTTACAGACAAAAAGACAGGCTGCTAAAAATAAACACACCTGAACATTAAATATAGTCACAGCACCTTCAGTGCAAAGGCTTTAAATCTGCCCTTATCTGATTAAATAAAGCAGACCGTATCTTTAAGAGTGGTTTTATTTTGGTAAAGCAATGAACATTTGACATTTTCATTTCAGTTGGCAGCAAATTACTGATTAGTTGGGGGTAGATACATGTTGGTGCATTTACTATAACACAAATGACCTACATTCTGTTCTGTCCCTGAATGCCTCTCACACAGTGTCATCTTCTGACAGTCACTCTAGTTTTTTATCGTGGTCCGACAAACAAGCAGCGGCCATCAGCCGGGTTTTAACTGAACAGTAACAAAATCATTTTAAAGTAAAAGTGAAAAACAGACGGCCAGGAAACCCCAATGTGTTCACTTCAAAATAAAACAAAAAGTGAGTCCACGTAACTTCTGTTTACAACAACAAGCGCTTCCAGGATGTTTGAGCAGGAAACCCCCTGGTGTGAGCCAGCCGGGCTCACAGACTGCATGTAAGTCGACACTCTTCATCACCATCGCCGGCTCAGTGGAGCATGACTAATTTAATATTTCTCCATCAGAAACAAGATATGTATGAACCCCTCCACCCTCCATCACCACCAGTGAAGAGAAAGTAGACGAGAGAGCTGCAGGGTGGGTAGTGTTACTCTATTCAGAGTCTCTGAACTGACAAACTTTTCATTGCATCCTCCAATTTTACATGAACTCCTACACAGAGGAGACAAAGTGTGGGCTGCAGTCTTCAGACAAGAACCTATAGGCCCATTTCCACTGCTGGAACTGTTATTGGGACACCAGGAACCTTTTGGAGAACTTGGTTCTTTTTACCTAAGTATCAACTGGAGGAGCCGGGGCCTACAATTAGCACCAGGGATGTAGCTCTACCCTGAAAAAGAAAGTTCCAGGTCAGGGAGTAATGTTTTAAATGTGGGGGTGGGGCCAGCGGCACCGAAGCACAGCATTGTTAGAACCCACGGCTGTTGTGCACACAGTGACGTTAAAAATGACCAGTCAACATGTTTTTATACTTCAGCTTCCTAGTTTTGGGTTTTTCTTCTCTTGGCTTTGACCCTGTCATGGAAATGCAAATCACACTGTGCTCAAAGGAACGCAGGGAAGGTTCCTGGACTTTAGTTCCAGGGATAGAGAAGTACCAGGAACTTTCCTAATAGGTCAAAATGCAGCTAAAAGTACCCTAGCTTATGGTATAATATATCAACTTATCAGAAATATATCTGTCATAAATAGGTGTGTAATGATTCTTCAGATCCACAGTTCAGATCATCAGTTTGGATCTACTAGGCTCTGAGCACTGGCCATGAATGCCTCACGTATCGGCCTATCCTCTGTCTTGTCAGTAAACGCCTCACTAAAACTGAAACCGAGGCAGCTCACACCGCTCTTTCCCTTTAGACAAAGTGACAGGTCCTCTTACTATAAGCAATACCAGAAATATTTAAATCTGACAAGAATAAAATGATTTATTTTATTTCTTCACTATAATCTTAAAACGATCATTTAATTCTCTCTGCACCACCGTGGTTTATTAGGCTCAGCTGTGCTCTGTGCTGTTATTTGCTTTTATTGAAAAAGTCATTTTAACATCATAAAACTCCCACATATGTCCAAACTTCCTCAAAGAACCTCACACATTCCCTCAATCTCTCTTCCAGGATATTCCAGAAATTCTTTGACCAGGTTTCCTGACAGATTTTCTCTCTCTGCCTCCTCCAGCTGCTTCCTCCTCAGAGTTAGGATGTAAAGAACAAGTTTACAGAGAGAGAACACAGCTACATCTAATCAGTATATGGAGACAGTCGCGCTAATGCCATCATGCAATCCAGCTGTTTAATATCTAATGAATACAGGGACCTTTTAAGTGGATATAGATGCATATAAAGAGCTTATCCTGACTGAGACACTTGAACGTGAGCCAGTTCTCAGGATGCCAAGCACGCTTGAGCAGTCACATCTGTGCAGCCAAAAAGCAAAGAAGCAAGTCGAGACTCCGTTCTTGATAAAAGTTACTTCACTCTTAAAAAATCTAATCGCTGAGTCTGTATAGTGCACAACGTCATAAGTGCAACAACAGATTCCAAAGAAAGCTCAACATTCAACTAATCCAATAATCGTGCAGTCATTCAGGATCATTTCCTGCAGAGGACTTTGATCCCTGAAGGAAGGACAGCTTGGTTACAATAAGCACTATTTCCTGCTGTGACATACAGTAACTGTGTGTGAGTTCAGTCATAAAAGGAGCAAAAGTCAAAGTCCCTTTGGAGATCAGGAGAGGCCTCCACCTCATCAAAGATGCTGAAGACACAAGAACAATCGGAGCAGTGTGGGAGAGGGAACCACTGAACTAAGCATGCACAAGTCAAAAGGTGAATATCACAGGTATAATGTGGTTTTTCAGTCATTCAGAGGGACTTTGTGACAGTATAATGACCATAATAGCTCCAGCACAAAAACAAGCTCAGGACAAACACAATAAGCGCTGAGAGCTCTTATATAATCATGCAGCACAAATCAAACCACAGCACTTGCTGAGCTCGTTTCCTGCATCCACACTTCTGAGGATGCCTCCACATCTTTGAGCATCAGCCAGTAATATTCCAATGGCCACCTTTCTTTATTGTCATGCAAAGCAGCTCCATTGATTCTTCTTCCATGCTCAGCAGCAGCAGGGGGAGGAGAGAGGCTGCAGGCCGCAGCCGAGCTGACATTGGGGGACCTGACATGTTGGTGCTGCTGCTACTAACTCAGCCTCACATGTCATGCACGCACCACTGAATTATCCCCACGGCCTGTCGAGCTCTGTCCCCTCAGAACTCAATCTACCGTGATGAGGTTTGTGCAAAACGCTCGTTCCGACATGCTCTGGCTGTCTAGACACATTCTCACGCTGATCCAAACCTCATTCAAAAACTGCGAGAATTAGGAATCGCCCTGCTTGTGGGACACTGACATGCGCTATGAACAATGAGTCAACACTTTTTTTTTAATTCTAAAACACTTCTATTTAACTCGGCGTGTGTGTTTAATCTGTGGCGTCTCACTTATTCAAATAACCCCACTTGTTGTTAGAGTTTGCCTTTTATTTCCTCTCTTCTTCTACAGGACTAATCATTTAGTGTTAACAGCAGCGACGTCCAGAGTATTGATAAAGTTGAAGCTGGAGTCTAATTAAATGAGTCACGGTGTATTCTTTATTAGCCGATTTTAACACCGTGTCCTTATTATTATTAAGATGTATTAGACAATGTATTCTCTAATACATGCATCTATTTAACACGAGCCAATTTTAAATCGCCATATGTTTGAATGAAGTCTGGTGTCGACTCCTTAACAAAGCAAACCCAAGAACGAGTTATGTTGGTAAAAATGTGAATTTTTCACCCCTGAATGTTAAAATGATAAAAACCGAGGTGTTGCTGCAGTTTGACTGTTTATTCTGACTAAATCCCACTGGTTCTGGAGGGTTTACCCCTCAGCCCCTCTGTGTTGACAGGCTCCCCGTGCTGCTGGCTGCTAACACCGGGACGCTGCTGCGTGCTGTAGCCGCCTCAGCTAGCTAACACCTCGGCTCCTCCGGTTCTACCCACCTCGTCTGTGTGGAAACTCCCGGGACTCAGCGACTCGTTTCTGGGCAAACTGCGTTTAAAAATCCCACAGAAGCAGAAGAAGAAGAAGAAGCAGCGCTCGTCCTGAACACAGCCGCGCCGGGCGTCTCCACAAGATCGCCGTCCGCTCCGGCAGCCTGGGCCACACTCTCCCCGCCCTGCAGCCTCCGACTCCCGCAGCAATCCTGGGAAACCGGCCCCGTGACGTCACGCGCTGGGTAAACAGTCCCGGTGGAGCGGGACCTTCTGCAGGGGGCGCTGTCCGGGACCGGGGGGGTCTGTGTCCGCTGAGGAGGAGCACATGACCCCGGAGAGCTGCAGGAGCACGTTTTAATGGAAGATGTGTGAAGATGCATTCATGTTCAAATGAAAGAAACGTGATGAGCTTCTATTAAAAGTTTCAGTGATGCAGCTTCAGCTCCTCTTAATGCAGCTCTTTGCTTCTTAGTGGCTCCTTTCTACCTGTCAGAGGACACGTTGCACGGTTTTATTTGGAGTTTGGTTTGTTTTAACATGCACAGGATCACACAGTTCATTTAAAGACCTGTGAACTCTGAGGGAAGATGTGACATTAAGGCCTTCAGAGAGGTTGGGATTAACTGGGATCATGTTAAAGACGTCAACAGTGGTGCTAATCTCTGTCTGTCACTGTCGGTCATTGTAGACAGAAGTGTCTCACAAATAACTAAAAATGACCAATTAAACCAGTGGATATTCAACATATAACGTGTGATCACCTTTAAAACAGACATTCCTGCACTTCATTAAGGCAAAGTTGGGTTTTTATCTGACTAAATGTTGGTGTTGTTGATCTAATCGCTCCAACTGGAGGTCGTCCAGCAGGAACACACTGACACCAAGGCTGCACAGATGACTCTTCATCACTCCTCTGCAGACAGATGGAGGTTGTGTACCTGTGGTTCCTTTAAATGACGAGAGTTGAGGATCCGTTAATATTATTTTTACTGTACAATGAAGACAAGATGGTGGATATTAGACAAATGTTCATAATTGCAGCTTTTATTTGATGTTGCGTTGACGTACTTAGAGCAAACACCTGACAGGTGTGTCTCGTTACCCTGTTGAGTTCTGTGAGACTGATTGTTTAAATGACTACACTTGGTTTAAACCTTGGGTTCAACCAGAAAACACTTGTTGTTAATCAGGATTAATTAAAGATGAACACTGGGAATATTAGTACAACATTTTATAATGTCCTGAAAAAGAAAGAAACCTCTGGTGTACCGAGCAACATACAGGAGCTGCGTTCTGATTGAATTTTACATTTACATTTAGTTATTTTGCAGATGCTTTTATCCAAAGCAACTTAGAGGTGAGGTATGAAGCAAACTATCTAAGCCAAGGAGACAAACTTTAGAGCTCTTTATTAGAGTTCTGTTTTTACCAAGTTGAGAGTGAGGCAGGTTGTTCTTTTGAGGTCAGGGGACCACAAGACATTGTTCACTGGCAGACTGCAGTAAGCAAGAGGGATTGGAGACCAGGATGAGGGAGTTCAGGTACCAGTGTTGTTGAGTTGACCACTTAAAGGTAAAGGTCAAAGGTTTGAAGCTGATGCAGCAGCTACATGACGCCAGTGCAGAGATCTGAACAGGGGTTTAACAGTCTCATAATGAGACGATCATAGAGGTATGCTGATAGATGAGGTTGACAGTTTGTCTCCATTCAAAAAAGAATTAATCTTTATCTATCCTTTGATTTTTAAACCCAGATGTCTCAGTTTACAGCAAGAATAGATAAATTAGCCTCATGAAGTCCAAACAGCGCTAAAATACAGAGTATTTGTAATTCTCTTTCTTTCAATTCTATATCTGGCAAAAACAAAATTACAAATAAATAAATAAATAAATAATCATGTTCCTGATCATTACCTCAGCACTTCATTTATATTTGATGTTTTAATCATTTAAGGCTTTAGTGTGAAGGAGCTCATAAGTGAGACGACAAAACACTCTTCAAGAGTCATGAATGTTTTAGTGTCTCGTAACGTAACACTGGATGAGTTGTCGTCTCATGAAGAATAAGTCACTCAACATCAGACTGAAAGCTGAGAGCAGCATTTCATAACAAAGCAGAAAGACACACCTGCTTTATAAATACTTTGGTTAGACAGTAGGCCCTACAAAACCGATAGAACGGGAAGAAGATTTTCCAAAGCGTTTTGGACTCCACAGTCAACTGTCGGACAGATCATGTACAATTAGAGAATATTTAACACAAGTGTTTCCCCAGGAGTGGTCGACCTACAGCAACTGACATAAGCTAGAAACTGGTGGAACAAGAAGTTCTGCAGATGAATGAGACCTAAATAAAACTTTCTGGCCTGAATGAGAAATGCCAAGTTTGGCTAATAAGATAACAACCTGATGGTGGTGGCAGTATCATGATCCGGGCCTGTTTTGCTGGATTCAGATCAGGAAGATTTGCCACTATTGATCGAGGTATGAAGTCTGAGTAGTAGCCGTTAGTTTTACAGAAAAATATTAAGTTTCCATGTCCAGTTTAACAGAAGGTTAAAGACAATGACCCTTAACACACAAGTAAATCCTGTAGAAACGCTAGAAAACGAGCAGGTGGTTGATGCAAGAAGCTAAACAAGATCTTTGAGTTGAGCTGTTCTGTAGGAGGAATGAGCTAAAATCTCTTCAAGCTAATGTTCACAGCTGCTGAACCGTAAGAGGAAACTCCAACATTTGGTTCAGTTTGTGAAGAGACAAAATGAAATCAGGGTTTTGAAGTGGTTCTCTCCTCGAGTCAGTTCAGAGTGTTGACTTTCTGCCACCTCTGTTAAAGACACACATACAAACACACAAACACCTCAGCTGTATGAACTGCTTTGCACACAGCACAAATAAAAAGCTGAGGCAAAGGAGGTGCTCTTGCATCTAGGTTTGCTTTTAATGCTGAAAACTTTCATCCACTCCACATCGAAGAGACACAACAGGCACCGAACTACGTATGTGACTCACAAGCTGGAGGTCAGCTCGTCCAGGCAGGTGGATTGTTAACTTACAAATTACAGCAACTTTCTCTACATTTTATTATTATCAATATTATCTTCTTCTTCTTCTACACAACTCAAAAGCATAAAAAATAACGACGCAAGAGCGTGAGAGAATCTGCTGCACAGATCCTCCTGGAGAGAAGAACATCTATGAAAACATAACTTAACGAGCAACTTCATGAATGAGTCAAAACAGTAAATTACAAAGGCAGCGGGAAAACTCCAGCATATTTACAGTTCGTGTTTATTCAGTATAAATTTAAAGGTGTGTTTGATGTCTGTGGTTAATGGAGGGAGAGTCGAGGACCGTTTCAGACACGTTGAAGTGAAACCAGCAGCGTACAATCAGTGCCTTCCTCGCCCCACGAGTAAGAAGAGGAGGAGGAGGAGGAGGGGGGTCGTCTCAGGGGCCGATGGCGAGGTTTGGCGACACTAACCCAGAAGTCTCTTCGATTTCAGGTTCCTCAGGAGAGCCGGGGGGAGCAGTGGCCTGGTCCGACTCTTTCTTTTCCAGTTCTTGTTGAGCTTGAATCTTCAGGATCAGCTCTTTGATCTCCTCGCGCTTCGTCTTCATCCTCTGCTGAGGAAACCAGTCCGACAGGTTCACGGGCAGATGAAAACTCTGAATGGGATTCTGTAGGACACGACAGAAGGAAAAGAAATGACTATTAGTGAAGTCAATTTATATTTTAAGATTATTTAAGATAACTTAGCTTCAATCCATCCATCATCAAGTGTTGCTGTTTGTTTTCTGTCCTGTACATGATCCCCTCTTTTTGCAGTGAGGTCAGACCAGACTTTTCTGACTCTATAACTTATTCTTTACAGTTGAGAACCGTATTACTATTAAAAACCTCGGTGTAAAACTGAAACTCCAGTTTAAATCCAGGAGATCCTCACAATGTTCTTGGTTTCATATAAGCAGATGGTGCTTGGTTACTGAAGCACAGGATGAAAACAGGAAATTCACCTCGAAGAAGCTCTCCACATACTGCAGGATGTAAACTCCACAGTCACTGAAGTTATCCTGCTGAGGCACACGTGGGCTGGAGCCCTTCATCACGTCCTTCCCGAAACTCCTCTGAGTCCCCTTCCGCACCTCCCACTCCACCTCCAGGTACCTAAAACAAACACACCCACAGTCTCAGTCAACAGCACCAAAACAGATCAGCTCACTATTTACTGTCTATTCCATAACATTTTTTTTTACATGAACATGACAAAGCAAATTTCTTCCAGTCACAATAGTACACCAAGCGATAAAAATAAACTCTCAGACTCGTCTCCAATATTTCTCCATATTTGCAGTTGTGTGTCTGCTCGTCTGTGCAGGAACTCACTCTCTGAGAGTTTTCACTACAGTCGACCTGGCCGGACCGCGCAGCGAGTCCATGATGAGAATACAAGGCCTGGAGAAACAAAGAAAAGTCATCATGGCTTTTCCATGGTGAGGTGAGCGAACCAAAACTAATCAACATCAGCAGAGCAGCGGCGCCTCCTTCAGGCGAAGGGACACAAGTGCATCGCCACTCACTGTTTGCAGAGGTTATGTTTGGAGGCCAAACAGGAGGCGTCCGAGCTGAGCGTGTCTTCACCCAGAGTCCCGTCCTCACTGCACTCGTCCTGAACATAGACGAGGAAACAGTCACCAACTCTATTTCATCGTTTCCTTTTAAAAGTGAAACGTTAACACTTGTGCTCACAAGCAGAGGGACGAGGGAGGCTGAACAAAGTACCTGACAGGAGCTTTGGTCGTCAGAGAAGGTGTAGGTGTCATCATCTCCTTTACCTGAACTGTAACAAACACTGATTCTGTGCAACTCACCTGAGAGGAGAAACACACACACAAACAAAAAACACCATTAAGCACAGAAACAAATCGTTTCACTTGATGCTGCTCAAAACCAAACGTCAGTCTCACTCGTATACTGTTGCTCGGTGTCAGTCTGCCCGTTGCTGGACACCGTGTTGGAGGACTCCTGCCCCCTGTCTGGGAAGGCAGAGTTCTCCTTGGCGAAGTCGCCATCGGGCTCAGATGCCTCGGGGACACCAGGGGACAGCTGCTCCGATGAGCTGTCCAGCCCGTCTCTGTCTGGGGACAGAGGCCGGCAGTGGTCCGGGATGTTCTCCTCCGGCTGAGCATCTGAAGCTGAGGTGGAGGCTGGAAACTGGGCATGGCACAGCGGGTTCTGCTCAAACACAGGACCCTCGAGGCCCGGGAAGCAGATGACTGCCAGGTACCAGTGAGCTCTGAAACAAAGCAGGAGTTAAAAAAGTTATGAAACACATTTAAAATCCAAAAGTCGTGCGATTTGTTAAACTGAAGACTCACGACTCGTTGATGGGAACAAAAATGAAGTCCTTCTGGAACAGATCCACATGCCGAGTCCACGTCTTAACCCTGTTGTGCTTCCGTTTCTGGATTCTGGAGAAACCACAAAGTGAAAACCTCTGAACACAATTTGATAGAAAGAAATCCACAGATATCCTGTTGGTTCTTTTGGTAACTCACGGCAGGTTTGTTGCGTCTGGAACGTTCCTCCGTTCTCTCTGGTTGAGTCTCTTGTAGAAAAAGGAGCTGAACACGTGGATTCTTTGCGCATCGTCTTTTCTCAATTTCTCTAAAACTAAATATCTGTCATGGAAACAGAACGCCTCATTTTCAGTTTCATTGAACACAGATTTTTTATTTATTGTGTGGAAGGTTGGTCGTGACGTGTGAGGAACGTACTTTAAATAAAAATCTATGATAACGTCGTTCAGGAATTCTCCGTCATTAAGGCAGTGCAGGTCTTCGTTAGTGACTGATATGCCACCTTTGGCTGGAGGAGGAGGATACACCATTAATCTGAAAGACAAACAAAAGCACATGGGACACTGGGACGTCAGCAGCATTTCCACTTGGTGACTCTGGGTTTTTAGCTGTTGCTGAGGAGGTGGAAGGTGCAAAGCTGCAGTGACGCCCAGAGTAAAAATAGACACAGTCTCTACTGTACATGATGACAGGTCGACGACAGTCACTCACTTGACAATTGGTCCAGAGAAGGTCGGCTGGAGGTCGGTCATGTCCTCGTCTTCCTCTTGATAGCAGGTGCCGGTCTGCTGGCGGGTGGCCATCCGTGTACGTACGGGCATCGTGACGGGTGTCACCGGCGAGGCCTGCATGACCTGAGTAACCTTGGTAACTGGGGAGGCCTGGGTCATTTTGGGAGGAGTCATTGGCTTCACCTGGAGAACGCGAGTTAAAAAACGTAAAATAACGAGATTATGGTTTTAAAAATAAACAGAAGAAAACAACTAATGTTTGTTGTTTAAGAGTAAAAGGTAAATAACAACGAGGCTGAATCACCACGTCTGTTACCCTACAACTTCTCAGGTTTCAGTTACTACTCCAACCTAAAGGATCAAACTGATCATCTGAAAGTTACAAGAAGTCATAATATGGAGTAATTGTAATATCTGAAAATGTCTTGGTCTGATAAAGACTGTGGCAGAGCATGAAGTGAGTCGAGTTAGCTTCCAGGTTTAAATCAGGTCTTCATTCTTATTAATACATCAGCATTTATTTGACCCTTTGATGAGTAAAAATTACAATATCTCCCCTAAAGTAAAGTAAAAGTAACAGAGGTAATGTACTTAGTTACATTAACCAAATCTTTGTCAACATTAAGTGTGATAATTAAATAATTAGGTCGGAATGAGCCAGTGTCTGTAGTTCAAACAGGTTTTGTAGAGTTGGTTTCACATAAACATATTTAAAGATGTAATTTGGGATTCTTCTAAACTTTTTTCACTATGTAGAATCTTAAAGAAGAAGAAATCATGATGTAACGTAAATTATAATTAACTGCAGGCCGTCTTATCACAGCACTGAGCGAGGTCCTCTCACCTTCTCCTCCTTCTGCTTCGACGCCTTGTTGTAGTTGACCAGTCGGATGTTGGCCTCTTCGAAGGACAGCTTGGTGGGGAAGTTGATGAGATTGTTGGTCTTGCCGATCTCGCCCAGGATGTCCTCCAGGATCATCTGCTCCTTCATCGCTAGGCCGTTCTCGAAGATCAAAACAATGTATTTCTCGTCTGACTCTGACAGAGCGGAGAAAAGGAAACTCCAGTGAAGTCAGGTTAACAAACAGAGGACATTTTAAATGTAGATATCCGTACTTACGATCCCCGGTGCAGTCGTACCACTGGCCTCCCTTCTCCTTGGACATGTTGAGCTGTGTGCGCAGGCGGCTGCACTCCTCAGGTGTCGTTTGGAAGAACAAAACGGGAAGCTTTCGCACGCTGCACCACTCGCAGCTGATTAGCTCCGACGCCCGTAGACAAACCTCTATCCTGTCGCGCTCCGTGCCTGACAGCAAAATAATAATACTAAGGATGTTAGTGGCTCCTTCACTCTCCAAACTGATAATTATCAAAATTTAAGGTTTGTTTTGTACCTTTTTACAAAGTACCTGATATAAAAAGACATTGATTGATTAATTATCAGATTATTTAAACTCAATATAAATTGAGTGTTTTTTAATGTTTGGCGGTTTTGAATTTACTGAACTCATCAGTGCTGGTTCATACCTTCAGTTTCCAGCTGGATTTGGTCGATGGAAAACTGAAAAAGACAAAGAACAAAACAAGCTAATTATCATTTCAGTTGTTGTTTGGTTTTAAAATGACCTGGTTCCATTTCTATATTTCGACTGAGTCATCACTAGTGGAACAGCATATTTTAAAATAAGAGAAATCAAGCACTCACAATGACAGGTTTCGTCACCATCCTGCGTAGAGTTCCTACTCTTACACTCCGACACTCCAGTATGATGCTGTCACACTTACTGGGCGACGTGATTTTGGGCTTTTTTGTCTTAGGAGAAAACTGCTCAGCAGGGGGTTGATTTCCAAACTGAGAAATCAAGAAAAAGACAAATATGAGACTTGAGGCACAGTGTGAGCTGCTTTGTGGTTCTTTCTTCAAACCACTCAAACGATCCTTTCTATATCTGCTAAGCTCACTATCACATCCCACCTGATCTTTCATGCGTGCTCTCCGTGGTATTGTGATCTTCATGTTGACGTCTTCAAAGAAGTCCGTGTTGATCTCCTCCTGCTCTCCGGCACTCTTCACCGCCGCCTCCACTCTGCCTCCAGAGGGCGCCGGAGAGGAGTGAGCCGAGTCCGCAGGTCGCGGGGAAACGCTGTCCAACCTGTTGACGTTTCCTGTGCTGCTGTTGTCGACCTCCTCCTCCTCGTCATCACTGGACAGGACGACTGGGAAAAGGAATGTGAGAAAACTTCATTTCATATTTCAGTCCTGAGGTTTCTGAGGCAGTGTTTCCAGAGGCATTTTCTAGGATTGTTACTTCGGGGTACTTAGGGAATTTCTTTTGCACTTCTCACTTCTTACTGCACCTGTCATCACTTACCTCAATTCACATTAGAGGCACAACAACTCACACCAGAGCGGGGAACGCGTCACTAAACAAATATGAACCATAAAAACAAAATGATCGACCCAGACACAGCGTTAGAGGCACCAACACTTTCTGCCCTAGTTTATCTTATTTAGTATTTTTCTCTTTTTATTACCAGTGGCTTTTACAGCCCACATTTCTGAAGTGTTCTTCAGGTACCTTTGAATGTGTGGTTTATTTGACACAGCTGGAATCTGTCCTACCTGCAGGCTTTGTTTACTTTTCCTACAGCAGTGACGTCGGTTGACGAAGGAAAAGTGGGACAAACTCACATTTCACATTCCCCACCACACAAATCCCAATCATGTACGTTAACATGTGTAGGAATGTGGGAGTGGGAGAAGTGGAACAGAACACTGGTCTGATATCAGGTTTTACTGAACCTGGGCTTTTACTTACATTAGTGGAATAATTACACCTCATTCCCGTTATTAATCCCTGATTTAATCACATGTAAATGGCAGAGAAAGAATAAAGCTCGAGTGAGAATTTTAATTCTGCATTTCAGATTTTCCATCATGATCGACAACAAATATTAAAATTACCTTTTGAGGCTCTTACTGAAACCCTGCAGTCTGGCTCTTGATGCCTGACTGAAGCTGTCAGAGTGAGAGCTGAAAACAGACCAGAACATCCTAAACCAGTTGCTGCTGCCAGTTTTGTCAACCAATGGAGACAAACTGGGATCCACTCCAGATCTGCACAGACACTGCTGAGTTTTAAGTCACTGCATAGGGTCTAATCTGTAAAGCTCATTACTGCATTCAGCCCTGTTGTGTTCATGCAGAAATCGATGTGTGTCACATGCGACTGTGAAGGTAAATTAACTTTTAACTATTTTTCTGTTTTCACAACCTGCTCCAGTTTGCTGCAGCATTTTCAGCTTGGTTGTTGCTGAAGGACGAAGCCGTCAATCAGCATCAATATACAACGAAGAGTTTACACAGCTGTTAGAACAAACTCCAGTTTACTTACTAGGGTCGTTGAGCTCTTGCTTCTGGGCTGCCGTCGTCCTCTTTCCTTTGGGGGGGTTCCTGACTCCGCAGCAGTTCGACGTCCCAGGTAAAAGAGGCGACCTGCCGTTGTTCAGGGGCAGCAGGGTTCCTCTGGTGCTCGTGATGCGTATTGGCAGAGTCTCCCTTATGTTCGAGCCTGGTTTGTAAAAGTTCTGCTGCAGGCAGTTTGGTCCGGGGGAGGGCTGGGTTCTGATGGGGGGTCGGGGGGTCGGGGATGACAGTGTGGCCTGCTGACAGGGCAGCAGCATCTGACTGTTCCCACAGTTCTGACACTTATTACTGTCCTTGCTCGGTTTGTTGCACTTCATGCACACTGACTGATGGACGGTCGGTCGAGGAGGAAAGAGAAGAAGAATAACAATGTGGTTTTATGGAGCATCACAAACATCAGCAGAACAAGATTATCAACTCATTTAAAGCTGTGTTTGAGCCCAATATTCACCCTTATGTGCATCTTTAGTCCTAGAAAATAAACAGCTGTAACTGAAAATGTGAATGATCTAATGCTACATACTACTAACCCTTATTTTCTGTATAGCATCTGTAAGGTCTTTATTTTTCTGAGCATACACAGTCACATTGTTGCCAGGAATTTAGGATTTCTGAGTAAATGATGCAACTCAAGAGGTTGCATCATGTCCTGTAAACGATATGATTTGTTTAAATTTCTCTCAAGATGCTGCAGGTTTGAACTGATAAACAATTCCTTCTGGAGAAAGTTGGATTTTACGCCGCCTCCAGTTTAGATAGAGAACGACACTGAGGCCCGGTGCGACAGTCTTTCTGTTTTAGAGTTTCTCTTACCTCTGCTGCTTTGCCATGTGAAGGAAAACTACAGCAGTCCTCCAGCGTTTTCCTCTTCTGCTGGACACGGCGTTTGATGTTAAGGGTTCCATCTTCTGAAAGAACAAACACAAGCGTTTTCTTGTCTCTATAAGTTTTTACTGTTTGACATTGAGTGCACGTGACCTTTTATTGTTTACTGCATATGTCTCAAATTTTTATTGTTTTACATTAATTTCTCATCACTTTGTCAGAAGAGGACTTTAATATACATGAACCTGTGTGTTTACATCACCGTTCAGACACACACCATTCTCATAGATGCTAAACACACAAATCAAACCACCAGCAGACACACACCTCGTCCACGCAGTCAACACGAAACACATCCACTACATGACTCAGTCCTTTCCTTCTTGTAACAGGAACATGTTGTGCTCATCTCATCGAAATTCAGCACCAGATATCTGCCTGCAAGTCATCACCATCCTGAGAGTGTGGTGTGTTTGTTTAGCAGTGGTCTGTACCTGGGATCTCGGGACAGGTGAGGACGATGCTGTCGACCTCTACAGCTTGTGTGGTGGAGAAGTCGTTCCTGCAGCAGGAGAGATGGATGATTTGGTCACTGGAGAGAACATGTATTGTACACACATCTAACAGGGAGAAGAACCAGGTTTGTGCCACATAGCTGAACCTGAAGACTTTGGTTTAGGCAGAGGCAAAAAAATCTCAGAGAGAAATCACATGAAATGAAGTGAAACCACCACAGCAGCATTCAGTTATAAAGTATCAGCCCTGGTTTTACCATGAGTCATGCATAAGCTGAATTTGACACAAAAACAACAGAAGAAGAAAAAGCCCAAATGCTAATGTTTTGAAGTAGCACAGTCTGTCATCACTGAGCGAAACCTGAAATAAATGAGAATGCACAATGTTCTGAGGACATGAAACGAGCATGAAATAAGATCCAGTCTGTTAGCTGCAGCAGCCGGATCAAAGTCTTACCTTTCCTTTAAGTCGAGGCTGCTTGAAGATAAAAATCAAAGAGAAAGTGTCTCAGTAACACAATCACCTCATGCTCCAAATCATTTTTTACAGCCTGCAGTTCGGCTAAACGGAATCGTTTTAGTTCCAAACCTCAACCCCAGACTCACAGCTACAGAGGACGAATGTAAGAAACCACATTTAGGAATATGTTGTGCAAATAAAAATTCAAATTTGGTCCTATCGTGTTTGAAAAGTTAAAGAAAACGTTTGTAGTAATGTAAAAGTCATTTTGACTTTTCAAACTGCATCATCTCAACACAGAGATAAGAAAAATTCAAAAAACTGGATTCATTAATGATTCTTTGCTTCATAGCTTTGTTTAATCTATATATTTCTGTACAGTCCTCTGTGTTTTTCACGGGTGACTATTACTGTCACACAAACACAGAGAAAATAATGAGGGTCGAAGAGAGAACAGTTCAAAGTTGCCCCCAGTCCAGCTTTAAATGTGCAGATCCACCAAACCGGACTGGTACAGTCTCTGATCTGTATCGACTCCTGCTCCAAACTTGATGCCTACTTGTTTTTGCTTCCTACAAACGCCACAAAGCCTCTAAGAAGACAGTAAAGGCTGAAGTTAGGTTTAAACTTGTTGTTTTGCAACTCAAATGTAATATTTATCTATTAAGACTAGTTTCATTCTAGAAAAAACTATTTCCTAAAAACCAGAATGTGAAATGGCCTCAAATTCACTAAATGAGTTTAGTTGTGACAGATGATGATGATGATGATGATGATATTATAATAAAAGCATTTTCTCTCATGTATTTACTGCTG
The DNA here is from genome assembly GCF_900324465.2 of Anabas testudineus. Lineage (NCBI taxonomy): Eukaryota > Metazoa > Chordata > Actinopteri > Anabantiformes > Anabantidae > Anabas > Anabas testudineus. Next base: position 18,127,465 of record NC_046632.1, on the reverse strand, counting down.
GTTTTTAATAAAGTAACGCCATTTCTCATCTGATACCTGATTCATCAGTGGAATACTTAATAATCAATAGCTGCAGTCCTACATGGTACATTTTAGTTTCACTGGGATTTATAAAGGTGCAGAGCATCATTGTCTCCATTCGTCTATTCTGATAGTAAAGAACGGCTCTCTGTACATACATGGGAAGTTAAACCTGTGAGATCATCATCAGTAACAGAACCGAGCAGCTCCGTCTTACCTTTGGACTGGTTTCCTTATTGCAGTCGGGACTTGTGCGTGCTGAAAGTGTCGACCTTGTAAAACGATTCCTTGTGTTGGTGCGGGACTAAGGATGAAAAAGTTGGTTCTGCTGGGCACGGGGGAGGACGTTGCTACTGTGAGAGGGAGCTCAGTGCTGGGGGGGAGAAAGAGAAGTCATAACGTCATCATCCATTTAATATGTAGGTTAACTGCTGGTTTTACTAGAGCTCAAAGTAAAGTACCTCAAAATATGTTTTAGGAAAGTGTCATTGAAATAAAGTTACTTTATTCCATAAAATGTCAACCAAGTGCAGGTTGAAAAGAAGTACAAGCAAAGCAAATCACGAGCAGATGTGTTATTATTCTACAATAAAATAAGAGTAACAGTAAGAGATTATATGAATAGTTTGTACTGTACCTGAGCCGTTTGGGTGCCAGCTTGTTCAGATGCCTCATGTGATTATTTGACCTGTTTTCATACGTTCTCAAGGGATCAGAGGAGGAGAAGTGCCGGAGAGCAGGAGACTGGAGACAATTATTAAAATGACACAATAATAAAAAGGGTTGTTGCTTAGAGGAAACAAAACTCATGGACTGTAATCGTACTACTGACCTGAGATGTTTTATTTATGCCTAAAGGGAAGCGAGTGTCCATCAGTGTGAGTCAGCTGTGCAGCTACATAATAATGTTTGTTGAAGCTAAAGCTGGAGATTTACTTAGAACAACACACATCAGTTCTCAAACCCTGATCTTTGATTGAGCAGCAGACACAGCTACACCGGGGAGAAACGAGGAGACTCGTACTTGTTGATATTTCACTGTTCAAGTGTTCGACTGTGTCATGTTTTCTATTGTGCAAAGTCTGAAACATATGAACCAACTGCTTCGACTCACTCAGGATGCTGCAGTTGTTTTCAGACATAAATCCATCATTATATAGCATGAATGTTATTCAGTAAAGAATAATCACAAGCCAACACCCCACACCCACTCACACCTCCCTCAGAACAACAACACAAACAACAGCAGCCTTTGGAAATGACTCCCACAGCGCCCCGGCAGTATTAGCTCACGGACTTAGGGGTCCTCTGGGTGCCATTGCTCTGCAGCATCAGGCGCCAGCCAGACTCTGACATCTCCAGGCACTGTTGGAGAGCCCAGTGCCCCACTGCTAAGGGTGGGGGAGTGGGGGTGACAGTCAGGGAACAACAGGAGGAGAAAAGTGGTTTACCTTTTTCTCCTCAGGAGAGGTCGGCTGCTGCTCGTCCATCTCGTCGGCGCTCACCACACTCGCACTGACAAGAGAAGGGTTAAAATGAAAATTACATGTGGACATCTTCACTCAGTGTTTTATTTTTAAATAGTTTGAGATGTTTGTGTGAATATCATTGGATATAAAATGATGCATCTGCACAACGATGGGGACAGCGTGAGTCCTAGGGTCTGACCGATATACTGTAGTTTAGTAATTCTTTTCTTTTTTCACCTTAAACGGGGAACATCAGTACATATTTAATGTCACGGGCAGACACCAAAGTGCGTCCACAGCCCACATCACTGTGAGCAACTGAAATATGTCAACATAATAAAAAATGTTAACATAACACAAAAAAAAAAATCACAAAAGGAAACGCAGCGAAACCTGCTCTAGTATAAAAATGTGAAAATGTTTTTCATACACAAACATCACAGCCTCGTTATTATGAGCCTGTGAGGTGCCAAGAGACCAGGAACAGACAAGGATTAAGTGAAATAACAGCAATTGGAGAAAAGCTGAGACATCAGACATCATGATGTCATCAGTTAAACATCAGTCTGGTGATGCATCATTGGCATTTTCTAATGTTTTCATGAATAAACACTTTAATTGCAATTTACAAGATGTTTAACCAATTGCTGTACTAAGACTTAATGTGGAAAGTATCCAACCTTTTCACTGCAAGTGCAGTTTCAGATTCACTATCAGAAACCCTGTATATCGGTCCAACCCCAGTAACCTCCAGTCTAGAACAGAAAGGAGAATTTACATGCAGACAGTGTTTTATGTGCCCGCTGGACTAAAAGGGTGGTGAGTATATGATCAGAGCAGGGAATAATAGCCTGCTCATCAGCAGTGGTGTCAATGGGGGTTTTCTGCATGTGGAGGGAGAAATGTGTGCTGGAAAAGTGATGCAGTGCAGCGCTGGTGGTGCTGAGAACGAGGGCCGGAGAAGTGCTTACTCATGTCTCCTTTCCTCTTCACTGTCATCAGAAAGAGAAAAGCTCCAGCTGTGCTTGTACCCTCCATCTCGCCTGGTCTCTGATCTATCCAGGGCTTAAATTAAAGAATAAACCAGACTCACATCAGTGCAGGGAGACAAGAGCAAGACACAGGCATCAGCTGACATGACCTTTTCTATAAAGCCACATTTCAGGGCAGCATTGAAAAAATGATATAGATATCAACAGGGATCTTGGAGTCAATCATTTAAAAATCTAAACAATCATTGTAAACATCAAATACAATCATGTCACTGCAGCAAAGTCTGATCTTTCTTTATGCAGACTTCACAACTCCACTGATTCTTTCAGTGATGATGCACGGTGACTGGATTTAAAAGTACAGTGTTTAAAAAACATCAAAAATACGACTGTGACATGAGAATAAGTGAACAAACAAGGTACATGTGTAAAATTCAGTACTGGAACTGAGAAACTGCTCTTCAATCCTCTGTAGCACTACTTCTGAAAACAGAGCTGGAACAATTAGTCGATTAATCAGTTAGTCAGTCGAGCAGAAAACTATTTTTATATTTGAATCATTTTTTAAGCAAAAACAACAAAACATTTGTTGGTTCAAGCTTCTTAAACATGAGGATTCACAGCAGCACTAAAAGTATTTTACCATCCTTACAGATTTAAGTTATTTCTAACTTATTTGCAAATGTGCCGAATTGGCATCTGGTTCTTTCACTTTTAATATTTCCTTTCTGCAGCACTAAAGCATGTTAAAGCCTGCTTCAGAGTTTGGCAATAAAACTTCTATTAACTCAACAATTTTTCAAATGCTTCTGTGCGAGTGATGGTCAAGTGGAACCAAAAGCTTCATCTTGCTAAAGGAATAATCATCATCTTCCTCCTTGACTGTAGCTCCACGTGATGGGAAATCAACCCTTCATCGTATCAACAAACCCACACTACAGTGCGAGTGTGAGGGTCATGAAGACAACAAGAAAACCGAGCTCTGCAACTGAAAAGTTCAAAATAAAAAATAAAAGATCCAGTTGTTTTAGTGACAGTGTATAAATACACTGTGTATAAACTGTATACTAACAGTATACTACTGTATAAAAAATACTAACCAGGACCTTTTTTAGATCGACTAAAAGCACAACACGTTAAGCTTTACACAGAGCAACTCCAACTGAAAACTATTCATATTTCAGTTTTATGTTTGCTGCCGTTTAACATTTTATTGAGCAAATGATTAATACAGAGAAAATAATCTGCGTTTGCTCATTTGTTAAAATGATCATTTCAGCTCCTCCACAAGCTGAAGTCAACAGAAGTTAGTGAAGCACAAATATTCAGCTGGATGTCAGTTTTTCCCCCCACAACAATGTGGCTTCTCATTTCCTCCCAAAAAACAACTGACGCTGACAAGACAACAAAACAAAACGGGATTCAAATGTGGTTTCTCTGCATTGAAACATGACCTGAGTAGTTAATAATTACTGCTGTATTCTGGTTCATTTATTACATAAACAGTCCTGAAACTCAAACTCAGTTAAAATGATTTATCTCTGTGAACTACGTCTCTTTTGTTTTTGTTAAACATGGAGTTGAACTAAGTTGACTTTAATTTTAATTTCAGTTTGAAACATGAATTAATTCCAGTGTTTGAATTCACTCTTCAGTCTGAACAGTTTAGATAAAACACTTCAAGTAGGAGATTTAGAAGCTTTTTGATGTGATGATAGCAGCTTTAAAGTAAAAGTAAGGTTAAGGTGAAAGAAAAAACTGATAAACTTCAGTATCACACATTTGTAGTTAATTATTTTACACAAATCCAGATCCAACTGTTCAGATCCCATAAAAAGGGAAAAGACAGTGATGTTTTACTTTTACCTTCACTATGACAGTTTTCTTCTAATTAAACTGTAATCTCGCACTTTGCCTGAAGTACCACAATATATCCTGATATAAATCAACATATATTGAATCATAACTCGCCATTATCCAGCCCTGTTTTATCTATTTTGTTGCCATGTTTGAGTTGAGAAATACACATTTCAACATTATCTTTAACTTGTAGACTTTCCTTAATATCCAAACAAGTAGACTCATGATCTCATCTGTTCATTATATCACACTTGCAATATATTGGTCCACAATTATCGCAGTACGACGGTGCTGTTCTGGAATAACTCCAGACTTTCTCTTCATTCTGTTCTTCAGTTGTTTTCTGTGGCTGGTTTACTCATCCGTCTTCTACACATTCACAGCAGGAGCTGAATTATCCATTTCAGTTTTAATGTGAAGGGAGCAAATTTACAGAAATGGACTGGAACACCTGGCATGGATGCACGTTGGTTTTACACAAAAGTGGTGTTTTCAGATTTAGCTGGAGCCCAGTGATCTCACCTATCCAACCTAATCCTCATGTTAATGCATGTTCTCTATTTTAAACCTCAATCTTCACTCGCTGCCATCACGTCATAGATAATGTGGCTAAAATACGAGCCTTAGAAGCTGTATTCTTTTCTTTCTGCCAAAAAACAAATTCGGAGCTTCTAAGCCTAAAACCATTTCTTCTTCTTCTTCGCAGCCTCATGCATTATGCTTCTGCTTCCCTCTGTGCAGCTGCACTAATGGATTAGACACTCGATAAGAGACTAGTAGCAGAACATTTAGAACAAACTGCTGAGTGTTTTCAGTAAATTATCCCTTTTAGGATCTTTTTATATGACAAGAAAAATCATCTTTAGAAATTGTTGTTCTGCCTCTGTTGGTTGACTCGTCTAGTTCTAACCTGTTCTTACACTCTCCAGTTAATAGACACAGCCAGTCTTCAAGTCTGCAGGATTCATATTTTTCTATTTTCCAGCTTCATGAATCAAAGCAAACACTGTGATGATGTTAGTGAAGGACTGAGCTTAAGTGAACTCATTTATTCTGTCTGCAGAAAATATGACAGTGGATTTTGTTGCAGGACAAATCCATGATTGGATATTTCTACACCAACGCGATTAATACAAGGACTGAAGTCAGAGAGGCTGCAGAGCTTCGACTCACAAGGTTTTTTAAATCGATACAGCAACTCACTCATAACTGCACTGTATTTTTAGATGTGCCCTAAATTTTCATTAACATCCAGTTAATCTATGTCGCCACGCTAACATCACAACATTCAAGCTGGTTACCTGGCCTAAGGCTTAGTCCGAGTTCGAGTCCAGCCGTGAACCCAGTCCTGCAAAAGTCAAACCATGTGAAACAGGTGGAGGAGAAGCTAAAACCAACCACAGCGTCAGAAGAGGTTCGAAACCTCAGTATAAGAAACAAATTGAACATATGAGAGTTTAGCTCTTTTAATTGACCCTGTCTAAATCTCATGAGATCTGATTTGTGGGTTTTGGTTTTTACTAGAGACCCTTCAGACAGGATGGTCTTTACAGTCCTGCTTCCTCGTAGTGGTGCCACAGCCGCTGAGCAAGGCACTAATGACACCTGAGCTCAAACAGACCTCCTACCTGTGAGGAGACAGGTGTTTCTGTTCTGTCCATTTATGTTTTTAAGCTATAGTTCAAATTTAACAGGTGAACTACTAAACAGATGGAGACCACCGTGAGTAACGACACATCAACTGCATCAAATCACTACTGTTTACAGTTTTTACTATTAGCTAATATTAGCTAGCTGATACCTGGAGCTACTAGGTTAGCATGCTAGTTTGGAGACAACAGCAGCTGCTCTGGATTTTAAACAAACACTAAATGATTTTAGTTTTATTGTTGAAGCTGTTCGTGTGTCCGTCCGTGCTGTGTGCTTGTTGTGTGGTGGCCGAGAGCCGTGCAGAGACAGGAAGGCCTCTCTCCGCTGTCGCTACACCAGCTCCCTCATTGCAGACCCAGCTAGCGGTGCTAGCTCAGGCTTGCAGCCTTAGCAGGATTCTGCTAAAAACCCACCGGGACGGATCGGTCCCGTCACGGTTTCGTGTCAGCCACTCAAGGCCCAAATATGTGGCGCTGTCACCGGCCTGGCAGCGCTGGTTATAGCCCGGGCTGGCTGAGGATGAGCGGGTAATAACAGCTAGCGTTGCGAGGCTAACGTTAGCCACCTAGCTCTGGATCCACACATTTTGGACCGATTAAGAGAGACTCGAAATCCGCCTCTGCAGGCGGGGATCGGAGCGCTGTGTGCGGGTAAAATGGCTGCTGGCCTACCGGAGCAGCCGGCGGAGTGTCACGGCTTACCTTCAAAGAAAAGGCGTCTGTTGTGGGCCATGTTTATTCCATGATCCTGCTCAGATGAGAGCGCTGCTCCTCGGGACAGCGGATCGGCTGTTTGGAGCTGGGGGCTGCTGCGCATATCAGCGGCGCTGCCGGAAGTCTGACTTCAGAGTAAAAGCTCTCCGTAGCATATAAACACCAAATTCTCATCATGTTTGTACAGAACACAACACTCCGAGGTTCTTAGTTCTAAATTATTTTACTATTTACTTTTATCCACCAGTTACTCCATGCACTTGTCTCCACAAACAGCGAAAAATATCCAACTTGCAGAGTCTTGGCAGAATAACCCTGTTTTACTCAAAGCTGCCACCTCTGTGGTTGGACAGGTGCCACACAGAACATGGGGAATCGAACCACTAACCCTGGGCTTCATAGATGACTGCTCTACCAGCCGGGCTGCTGCCGCCCCAAGTTGCATGTGGACTTCTGGCAGCACACCCCAGTATAAAGTCCCCAGTATAAAGTCCCCAGTATAAAGTCCCCAGTATAAAGTCCCCAGTATAAAGTCCTCAGTATAAAGTGGAATCAAGGATCAGGAGGGAGGTGGAGCTGGGCACTTTACAGATTTTCACTGTCCTTGTTATAAAGAAGGGAAAGTGTTGGTGTTGTGGGAGTTCTTGATTCTGGGGCTTTAGCCACGAGTTGTTTCTGAGACCAGAGGGTCTCCTTCTGACTTTGGAGCTGGTTAACCAAATATGTCCAGTAACAGTTTTATGTGTTTGCCTAAACCACGTTCAGCTGCTTTATTATTATAAATACAAAAATATAAAAAATTCTAATTAAAAAAAGGTAAAGGTAAATCAAGTAAAGGTAATTGGTTGTCTACAACAAAGAAGTATTGCCCAACATTGTTCTCAGTTTTATTTTGAAGGGTATTTCCAGAAGTGTATGTTACTTAAATTTAGAGTAAAATTTCTTTTCCTATATCTGGAGTTAATTTTTATATATACATGTACTGTATGTCAACTTCTACTTTTAACAAAGAACCATGGTAATTCCAGTTCTAATGGAAATTTTTTTGTACATTCATGTTATTACCTGCAGAAAAAATAGAAAAATATGAAATAATACTGAAAGAAATGTAAGAATAATGTCCCTCTGGGATTAATAAAGTTTTTTGAATCTTGAATTTTGAAGTATATGACAAGTAAAATCAGAAATCTAAAAAGTAAACAGTACAGTACAACTATAAATGCTCATTTAAAAATGTTGTCATCATAAATATGTTGTGATATTGTTGTTATTATTATTATTATTATTATTACATATCAAGGTCACGTGATTATCCTACATGAATTTATTTTTTTAAATATTATCACAAAGAAAAATATCTAATAATAATAACAATTAATCATTTTCTTCCCTCTGAAGAGATGATGGTGAGGGCTACAGCAGATGGCGATATTTCTCACTGAAATTAAATAATGATGTCAGTATGACGTCACTGCACAATCCTCTGGTCTCCTGCAGTGATTTGAAAGATGTGGTGTTAAAAATCATTGTAACATGAGGCTTTGTTGTTAAAATGTCAAATCAAAACCAAGTAGAAGGTTGTCAGACAAGTCAGAAATGTATAAATACAGCGTCATTCATCTTCTTATTGTTATCTTTCCTATATCTTAGGAAAAGAAAAAGTCCTTGTAAGCGAGCAGCGCTCCCCATTCCCATCACTGCATCTCCAGATTTTACTGAAGCTTAAATGATGATGAGTTGATTTCAGGACTCCATCTTTCAGGGCCTCAACAAATTAAGGAACTTAGAAAAAATACATTTTAAATTTTAAAAACACCAGAAAAAAGACAAATCAATCATTTCAATGTAAATTAAACAAATATACCAAATAAGAGTCAAATGTTAGCCTGATGCTAACACATACATGAATTTACCAGAAATTAGTTCCAGCTCGGTTTATCTTGGAAATAAACCAAACAATAATTAACACTTTGTGCAACACTCTGAATAATAAAACCATTTCCAAACTCAGACTCTGGCCCGGAATAGTTTGACTTAGCAGTATGTACAGTCTATCCCTGCCCTGGTAGTCCACAGTGAAATGTGCTGAGTTGCAGAAGCAGCTTGTTAAAGTGAACTGAGTCATCGCCTCCTCCCCCCGTGATCATTATCACGCAGCAATTCTCTCGTTCATCTGAAGTTTAAAGGTTAAAAATTAATGGACAATCACAAACAAACAAGCTGCAGCCCAGTGTGCTGACAGGATGTCAATGTGACGACCAGTCCACCTCTGGTTCAGAATATTAAGCATGGTGGACGACCAGGTAGGTTAAAGACAAAGTTATGATTGTAACTTACTGCACATAAGCAGATAATCTGTGTGATGGTCACAATAAGGAAAACTTTAAGTTTCACACACCCACTCAGCATTGGCACATGTTTAGTTCAGGTTTAATAAAACTATTAGTAGTAGTAGTTTGGACACAGCGTATTTAGTTAACACTGCTGTCATGTTGTTTAATATTAATGAATTTCATTGTCTGAGTTACTTGACTGAGTTCTCTTCCTGAAGAAGAATACGGATCAGACCTGCTGAACTACTTTAGCTCTGTCCTATTCTTTGGACGTCTCATGTGTGGCTCTCTTCAAGTCGTTCCACAGCATCTCTATTGGGTTGAGGTCTGGACTCTGACTTGACTCCAAAAGGTGGATTTTGTTTTTCTGTTGTGTGTTTTGGGTCATTGTCCTGTAGCATCACAAACTTCTGCAGAGTTTCAGCTGACGTACAGACATTCTCACATTATCCTGCAGAATTTGTTGACACACTTGGGAATTCGTCTTCCCCCCAATCACTGTGAGCTGGCCAGGTCCTGATGCAGCCTGACTTAGATGAAGATCAGATCACATTTTATGACAAATTATTGCAGAAAACCATGAAATTCCCCTGTATATGCTTCCATCTGTGTTTAGCTCATTAGGTCAGTTTGTTTTGTTCATGCAGTTTGTTCTAGTCTAAAGTTATTTATTTGAACTCTTATGGACCCAGAACTTAGTTATAAAGTAATCGTTGCTTAATTTGGGGTCAATAAAACCCTTATTTGAAAATCTACCCATGGCTTTTCTTGCCTGCCAGCTCGGTCCCTCACAACCTGTAAAAAGCCATACAGTAAACTTTTCAATTAAAACTTAATCACAAACAAGTTTTATTTGTGGGCCAGCCCAAGTGTACATCATTGGGTTTCACAGTCTTTCTTTAAACCTTTTACACAGTTCCTGCAAAGGACATGAGATAAATTACGATTTGAAATAATAAAAACAAAAACAAATGAATAATTTCAATGTTTTTAAATGAACACTAATCTTCGTGTTACTGCCCAACAACTGTTGCACTTCTTCTACGGATCCTTCATGTCTTTATTTCCCAGAAAAACCCAGAAAATGACTATCCAAAAATGTACCTATGTTTATTATATCTTTGAAAATGTCTTTATGATAAGGAAATCACTTTGGGAGTGATGCTGAACACCACACTCTCCACCTAGTGATAGATTTCGTGTCAGCTGTGTTATGTCTGCTGAAGCTCGACGTCACACTTTGAGTTCAAATTCTCACCGGTTCTCATTTATAATGTGGAGTCCAACTCGGCTTTATTAGGAACAAATGTTCTTGTATTTACAGCCGTGAATAAATCACATTATGTTTGAAAAGACTCGTCTGGCTCAGGCCTTCGATAGCTTAGGTAAACCTGCTGAGACAGGAGATCAGGGCCAAGTGGATTTTTTAAACTAAAAGCTATGAATAAAGAGAAGTTCGTAAGCTCGACCATTTACAACAGCTGCGCTGCATTAAACCCTGTTGGAGACATTTTCTTTTTTTCTGTACTTGTTCATATTTTCAAGCTTTGCATCAAAATATTTGATGAGAAAATTAAATGAAGTGTTTTAAATTAATTTGTAAAAATACCAGACCAGAAGTGTTTTTTGGTCGTCTCAAATATATATTGTTACGTGAACATGAACCATTTGTCTCATTTGTGTGTTTACAATTAGATACTTTTATAAAATGACCCCTTTTGAATTAGTAGATATTAACATTGTCCATCATAATGTAATTTACTAAATGTTAAAATAGTGCAGGTGATGACTGAAGACTGAAATTCACCTTTGTAAAGTGACCTCTGCTGGAATTTAAAGACAGAAAACAGAACTAGCTGTTAAACTCGACCTACAACAACTAATGCAGACCTCATCAAACAAGAACAAACTGGAACCAGTCCAAGCTCAGCCAAGCCAAGCCCCTGGCTGTGAGCAGGAGGAGGAGCGGTCAGGCTGCTGGTCCAGCTGATAGTTCAGCTGTTGGGGGTTTGGAAAAACCTCAGTCTGTCAGTTCAGCTGCTAACACAGACTGAGAGCACAGGTTAAATTTAGAGCAGACCTCACTCCTGACCAGAACCAAAAAAACGGGTTTTATTTAAGCTTAAAGAAAGAGTCTGCTCTGACTCTTCCTGTCTTTATCTTTTACTCTCCCGTCCTGAACAGAAACTTGGAGAGGACAGAGGAAAAAAGTGGAGGTTGAAGAAGACAAAGACATCTGGGAAATAAACGGTGTGAGTGAGTTTATCAGAGGACTGGAGTCATTCTGGGACTGAGCTGCTGTCACGCCTTCGACGCGCTGAGACAGCAGGTAAGAAAACATGGGTTTGACATCACGGACGGGTTTTGTTAAAGTTTGACTTAAACAATAGTTAAGAAGTTTGGACTTTCTAGTTTGTCTGGTGATTAAAAGTCAAATGTCAATAAAATGACAGTCAATAGTTAGAAGTCGAGTTGATTTTGCAAACAGCAAATGTTTTGGATGAGCTGATGAACAGAACTTTAAAACTGTTTCTTACCAAACTACAGAGTAAAAACACACAGACTGGATAACTGGGACGCCTTCTGAATGATGCTCTTTAAGGATTTTTTAAAGAAAAAAGGTTTTTGTCAGAGTCACCAATTAACCTAACTGTCTTTAGATTGACGCGGGTCCTTCTAGCAGTCAGGCAGCAGCTCTACCCACCACGCCTCTGTGACATTTCTGTGCAGTAAATAGTACTAGTACTGTATGTCAGAATTGCAGAAGTACAGTGAATAATTAGTTATGTTGTACGATTTGAAAATAATTTACGCTGCCAAAAACTGTCCAGCATGTCTTTCCATGTGTTGCTTGGTGATTCACCTTTTCTTTTAGTTCTGGAATCACTCAGGTTAATATGAACATTAGACCTGACTGACACGTGTTTTAGGTGTTATAGTATCTGTAGTAACTATGACAGCAGCACTGACATTTGGTGACGTCGTATAAACTTTTTAAAATGGGAGGCAGTTTGTTTCTGATCAGTTCTTTTTGCCTCAACCATGATCTTTCTGGAAACCTAATGAAGTACTTTCCACGCTCATATCGTGCATCCTCTGCATTTATTATTTTAACCATGAGGCTGGTATCATGTGCCACACCTTCGTGTCACATGATACCAGCCTACTGAGCCTCAGTCGGCCTGTAATTATGCTTCAGAAAGGCTTCCAGCAGTGGACATCATGTGCATATCATCGATGACCTCTAGCAGCCGTAGCAATTATCAGAGACAGGTGACGTAAGAAGAAAATACTCGAGACACTTGAGACTCAAACCTGAGTCTGGTTTTGTGTCCTGTTTCACACCAGCTGTCATTTTCTAATAAGTTATTTTAACCTCAACCTAATCAACTAGGTCTTGTGCTTAAACCTCGTTTGCCCTTCGTGTATTATTTATTATTGTCAGTGTGGCAGGTCTGTCACCTGATAACAACCTCAGTTAGTATCATGTATGGAAATTTCATGATACATAAATAAGTTAGTGTTTATCAGATGACCAGTTACTATCTACAGGACATGTGCAGCTCAGCTCCCTCTTTAAATTCCAGTGTATTCCTGGCTGTCTGTGTAATCATTTTGCTAAAAGCTCAGATTTAGCTCAGTTTTTGTTTATTTGTGTTGCCCATAATAACGTTTGCTTACAAGGGATCTGCTGTACAACATAATATATCATCGTTCCCAAGACTCTTGATGTAGATAAGGAAAAACTCCACCAAGAACCTCTTGTAACAGAAAAGATAAGCAGTAGATGAATTTACAGTATTAAGCAGCAGGATTACAGTTGAGAAACAGACTCTATTAAGTCTGTAAAACATAATATTAACAACAGTTTTAGTGTAATCACAGACAAATGTAAAAGTATTCTGAGTGACATCAGTGATGCTGAATAACTGGAAGCAAAACCCACTAAACCCAGTCGAGTGTGTTCATCCTGACTCATAAAGAGGGCATGTGTGAATCAGTGAGTTATGACTGCCTTCATTCACAGCCCAGTAAATGCTTGTTTCAGGAAGCAGTGCATTAGAAAGCATTAATTTAATAGATCTTTTACCACAGTACTTAAGCTTCGCTCTCAGGAGGCAGATGAGCTCCTCTTACTGACATGTAGCTGTAGAACATGGAGGCAGAGAGAAGTACTTGTTCTGAACATCTGACGGAGTCTTTAACGTTCAGACAAAATAATTCAGACTGAGAGTCGAGAACTCTAAAACACTTAGTGTGGATTATATCAAACAACTGTTTGGTTTGTTGTAACGTCCACAGCTTTCGACCACAGTGCTGCAGCAGACGGCACTTTCTCTGTGTTTTTACAAATGGATCTCTTAACCACAAGGACCATGGATGACAACACAAGTGCTCACATGTCAGTAGATCCATCTTCATGACAACTGAGCGAACATGTGGAGACACACTCCCCACTTTAGTAAACAGAGGTGGAATGATTTTTATTATAATACAAGAACTACACTGTATTTCTATATGAAGTAGAAACACCTGCACATCAACTGAACACATACCTGCATCGTTAACCAATAAGGTGGCTGCTATTGGCTGCTGTAATTTGCACTGAGAGTGTGAGATTACTCAGCACGACCACCGATAGTCGCTGTAGTTGAACTGACAAGGACGGCGGTAACACTTAATTCGTTTGTTAGTGGCATTCATTGAACTCTGCTTTGAGCACTGCTGAGGTCTTAAACTGACTAACTAACAACTGTAAAACACGCACTTAAACACATTTAATGCTCTGTTCTAGGTGAATATCAAACAATGGCCAGAGGGACTCTTCGGAGCGACTTCCTCTATATTATTTTAACCAGCATACTCTGCCCCGGGCTCCTGGGACCTTCCTCTCCATTAATAGTTTTTCTCATTTCCACTGTTTTCATTCCAACTTGTTTTCTTTTCTGTGTGAGCAGCAGAATTCAGAGGGCTGATACTATGGAAAGGTTTTTATTTCAATAAAGGCTCTTTAGTTGATTTTAGCTGTGAGTTAGACGACACTTCTGCCTGCACACGTGCTAGGACGATCTATCAAGCTAATGTTCCACGTAATAAAACATGGTCACAGTTAAAAGATCCCTCTAGATCTCACTGCACCTGCATCATGTCATTAATTTTTTTCTCTTACAGTATTTTACTGTTTATTATAGATTTATTGTTTGGTTGTAGAAATTCAGAATATAATGAAAAATGCTGCCTCAGTTATGCAGAGCATTCTCTACACCGTGTGTTCACAACAGTCCAGGGCTCAAAATGATTTTATACAGTAAATTAAAATGAAAAGCAGGAACAACAAACTATTGTCAGAATGGTAACGAGGCCCTAATTGATTAATTGATAAACCAACACATTGTTCCTACTCCTATTTTCTCTTGTGCAGTTTCTAACGTAACAAATTGTACAAAGTGGGTTTCAGAGGTTGAAGCAGTGATACTTGAGTAAATGTGTTTAGATGTTTGAGATTTGGTGACTGATGAGGTGAAATCTGAAAACAATGTGAGTCTTTTATTGAAATACCATGGATTCTTTCACTGTTGACTTGTTGAGCATCTTTCCCTCTTTCAGCTGCTTCACTTTGTAACAGTGTCCCTGTGTCTCCTCATGGCAGTACAAGGCCGACTGATAAGACAGGAAACATGAGATCATTCTGCTAATTCAGCTCAGTAATCTGTGCGGGGCGTTCAGCAGCGTCTGCCTTCTTGTTTGGTTTCAACACCAACTGCTGTTCCCATGACAGCATAACAGGCACCAGAGAGGAGCACAGTGTTTGTTTGGGTGAAGGTTTCTGAGCTGGCATGAAAACAGATGATAATATCAGGAAGGATAATGCTGGGAAAGACGGGATGTTGGAGCTGGAACTCCCTGTTGTTGTAGGTTGGCTCAGGTCTGACTATATATATAGATATAAATATAATCACTGCTCTACCTCACTGGATAAAAGTGAAAGTTCTTTCAAATTAAAGGACATGCTGAGCGTTTATCCCTGAGCAACCTGTTGCAGATTTACAGTAGTTTTACAGTTTGTTCTTCCTGAAAACTTGGTGAAATGAGTGCAGTCTGTAGAAATGGAGACAGGTGGTGTGAGGGGTTATGTGTGAACATATTATGTGCTGCAGCCTCTGTCTAAAAAGCACTTTTAATTCTCCTGAAAAATAAAAGTAATTTGAGCTCGACCCACTGTACTGTACTATCATGTCTGCTGTGTCATTTTTAGTATGAACAGCTGAAAACTACACCTGGAATGTGCAAACGCTCAAACTAGAATGATTCAGATCATTGACTGTCTATTTCTGCTCAGTTACTGGTTACTAAAGGTCTGTAGAGATGATGGGAGTCTTCTCTGAGGCCACTAATGGGATAGTCCGAGTTTATTCCTCCCTCATGACTCAGTGACATGCTAAATTGCTGTTGGGCTGACCACCAACCACTGGAGATTCATCATTGTTCGGGAGCTAAATGGCTTGTAAAACGTAAAATGAGCAGTGGTCAAACCCAGTTTCACCCTCGTGATGTCCTGCCCACTCGCTTCTGCTCATTTCGCTCTCAGCCCCTCCGTCTCCTCTCAGAATTTATGAGGGAAGTGACTTCATGCTCATTCCATCTGAAAGGCATGTGAGACTTGGCTGCTGGTCGGCTGCATGTTGGGAGTGATGTCAGCTTCTCTGACTGGTCACCGCTGATTAGAGCTCTTGCACAAACCGCTGGGAGTTTAAAAACCTGCCTTGTCTCAGCCCACGAGTTTCCCCCGATGACGGGAATGCATTATAATTTGGACGATTAAAAAGCCGCCCTACTTAATGTGATACAGTGAACATGCTCCAAAAACATGTCTCTCCAGTGAAGAACAAGAATTTTAGAACATACAGTAAATCAGACATTAGATCTGATTAATGATTTATGCAGATGCCGCCTTTCATTATGATTGTTTTTCTTTTAAAAACAAATGAGCAAACATTACTTAAGAACAATCCGCCCAAAACATTTCTCCACTGTGAAATGATAGAATAATTAATGTCTTCTCTTCAGAAAGACTTTCCTCTGAGCTTTACAGCAGCACACGTCTCTCTAAAGTAACCTGTCTGTTTTAGGTCCAAACCTCTGACACGGTTTCCGAGCTCAACTGGCTGCATTTGCCATTTGCTATTTGTGCAGAGGCCTCTTCATGGCCCTGCTGCTCACTCATCTGCGATGCCTTAATACCTCCATGTAAGGCAGCAGGTAATGATGGAGGAGACGAGCTGGTGAAAAGGCAGCAGTCGCCTGCAACATGATAATGTTTAAATGATTAAAAGGGGAAACACACCAGGAGGTAGAAGCAGTGGAGATGTTTTAATTAAACCAATGTAGAACAGACCAGACGACAGGCAGGTGGACAGAAGGAAGACATTAGGCCTCCAGTCATCGCTGCTGAATGATGCATCAGATGCAGAAGGTCCAAAACATGCAGACAGAAATGGGTCAGCCAGGCTGTAAAATGCCAAACAGTATAAAACACATACGGACTGTAAAGGACAGACACAGTAACACCATAATACCAATTACAGTAGTTAAAGGTGAAACCCTTATAATAAAACAAATGATTGAAACTTGTCAAGCAGGTAAATTAAAGCTGTGCGCCCATGTGCTGGCTGACGAGGTCCGACCCTTCTATTTCTGATATCGCTATAATAAATAGCTGTGATAAATATGCTAAATATGGTAATGTGAGCCTGGGGTGGCATTCAGCTCCGACTGTAAGTGTCACTATTTCAAGCACAGGAGCTTGATAGACTGATATTAGTCAAGTACTGCTCAGTGTACGTCAGCCTCAAGTGGTTTTCCCCAGATTCAGAAACGCTGATTTCAAAGGAACTGGTTTTAATGGTTTTTGATTTTACAGAACCAGTTCTTTTTTTTTTATTATTCAGTGTGCAGATACTTGTGCAGCTAAGTGTCATTAACTGGTTTTATCTCCACAGAATCTAATACTTCAGCTGACACCACTTGTTCTGGAGCTTTGCGTCTCTCCAGTGTTCTGCGTCGACACAGAACGTTTACTTACAGTAGCTGCAGGTGTTCAAATGTAGAAAATGACATTTAAAAACAACAGAGTTGATTTAGAAACTGCAAATTTCAATAATGAATTCATCTCTCTGCTGTGACTCTTTGACCTGTGTTTGAACCCTGACGGCTCATCAATCAAGCAGCTGTCCTCTTCAGTCTGACTGAACAGAGCACGCATTTCACTAATAATCACAGTGATGGAAGAGCATTTGGCTGAATTGAACTTCCAAATCCCAGCAGACACAGCCAAGATGACTTGGACCAGGAAAGTACATTTTGCTGGAACAGCTATATAATTATGTCATTTTGTGAGCAGTTCCTCTTCATGACAAAGAAAGAAATGATTAAGATCTGCTGCCCTGATGTCTCCAGTCTCACAGCTGGAGCTCTTTAAAGTGTTCATACAGAGGTTAATATGTGTCTCGTGTTTTCTCAGCTTTGAAGGAAAATGAACTCTGTTTACTTTTCCCGAAGATAAAACAATAAAAAACACGGTTACGGTTACAGAGCAGACTTGATGTTTGACCTGCCCCCGTCTGCAGCAGATCTTCAGCTAGGTTGTTGCTGAAGGGAGGTGCTGCTCCAGCTGGGCACAGTTCAGCCCACAGGAAGACTTCTATGAGCTGGCCAATCAGAACAGAGTCAGCCCTAAAGACGCAGGAGCTCAAAGGAGCTTTTTTATAAAGTGACGTTAGTCAGTCAGGAGTCTTCTTCTTCTCAGGTCTGATGTCTGAGAGGAATCAAGGTCTTTGAACCAGTAAATCGTTGAGTAAGAGGCTGTAAGAATTAATGACCTTGATCTAATAATTCATGATCAAAATTTAACTGTAATGTATAAATAGGGTTTAATAACAGGAGTGTCTTTGTTTAGCCTCTGTAAAATCATTCTTCATCTGTCTCCTGCCTCCAAGGTTTCAGGATCTAGAGCCCTTCTGCAGCACAGATGACCGACTGCATTACTTTCCCCCTTTTGGTGATTTACAACGACAGGCCTAAACCTCCTCACGAAGCTGATCGTTCCCGTAGCCTTATATAGTCAAATCTGAATCTACGTGCCTAAATCATATTTCAAATGAAAAACACAAAGTCTGAAGAAAGTTTGGCCTGGTGGATGAGAACAGCTGCCATCGCTTGCAAAGCCGGGAGCCCAGCATGGTCATATTAACGTCATCATTTAAATTATTAGCATCAGAGCAACAGTCGGAGCACTTTCTAAACAGCTCAACTGCAGCTTTAATTGGTACATTTACTGCTGTTAATAAATGAGTACTAGATTTACCCTCTATTAAAATGACTTCAGCAAACATTGTTGAGATCTCAAGAAACTGCAGCAAAGTAGAAACCTAACATAACAAGACCGTAGTTCTGGTCTGAATCGTGTTTTAAATGTGCAAAACTAGCAACGACTGCTCCGTTCATCTGCCATTATGGTTTTGATGTGATGCAGAGTCACAGCTGTGTAAAAAGATTACGGGGGTCCTTTTACCAGCCGTGTAGATCTGAATGTAAATAGTGAAAACTGCTTTAAAGAAGAGTCTAAAGCTAAAATTCAGCATTTTCTGTGTGAGAAGAACAGAGTCCCTGACAGTGTTTCTCTCGTGTGACCATGTGATACAGACAGAAACCATGTTGTGGACTTACCTTTATCCAGGTACCAGTCAGTGCATCACTGGGACTACTGTTCCGATGCTACCGTTGCCGTTGTAATGTATATAATTTATTATACAGCTGTGTGATTATTCACAGGGAAAGATGGAGTTTGTGTTTGGTGTTGGCTTGAGTTACTTCTGTAGTCAAAAGAAAACAACTAATCACCACAGAAGCTGTAATTTATGTCTACACACATGCACAAATATCATTTAAATGGAAATGAAACAAATAAAAAGACACGTGACATGTTGATGGGATTACGACAACAACAGTTTTAAAAAACCCTGAGCGGTTGTTTATTTACAGCCAGTGTTGTTGTGGAGGAGCGGGAGAGGTGCAGCTGGCAATACAGTAAAATGGAGGCTCAGGCATCCGCACAGTTGCTGATGGTTTACAAAGTGATAGCAGTGGAGTTTCCCCTTGTTGGACACAAGTTGGGAGACCCTAAAAATACCCACCCTTACATTTTCACCAAGCAGCTGCTGCTGGGTCCAGCAAAGCGAAGTGAAGGAGCCGTTAGCAGTGTTTACTGTATGTTTATAACAGTTATTTATAATGTGAAAACAGTATTAACAAGTTTATATTTGACACTATGGACATGTTGGTAGCGTTTGACTGAAAGCAGGGATGGTAAAGATGATCCGGATTCTGGTCAGTTCAGACCATGGATAACAACATGACCTAATGACGTTTTTTAAGGTCACACTGATTATTAAATACAAATAATATAAGTTGTATGTTAGAGAGAGAAGCTGAACACGTGGCCCAGTTTTGGAGACACTTGTTGTTTCTGGGGTCAAACCTGTGACCTTCTCATTATCAGATGAGCTTTCTAACCACCGGGACATCCTGCTGCCAACATACCTCCAGCACCACTCGCCCACCGCAGGTCTCATGTGTCCACCACAGGCCATAGCTGTCTGAGGTTTTATCCGGGCTCAACCGTAAATCAGAGAGTCCAGTTTAGCCTCATCACGTCTCCATAAATAACTCTCCCCAGGGAGGACCAAAGATGCAGCCTACACTTACATTTTTGGTTTATTTACATTTGTTCCATAGGAGTTTGACATGTCGATGAAAACCGCTGTTTTGAATCCATCGTGACTTGAAGGCTCCGTCGCCACAGTGGTTTTAAAGCCACAAAATACATGTAAGACCAGGATTTGAATACTTACAGCTGTTATAACCAATGGTGGAAGAAACTAGAGTAAAAGGGAAATATACTGCTTTTAAATCCTTACATAACCTAAAGTATAGAAGTATTATCTGCAAAATGTACTGTACTCAGTTACTTTATACCTCTGGTTATATTAAATGTTTAGACAATATGATTATATTCAACCCATCCAACATCACAGAGGTGCTGGATGGGTTGAAGTCAAACACACTTTATGGTGTAGGGTTAAATTTCCACTAACTACTGCAGTTTAAAGCTACATGATGTAACTTTTCTTTAATATTTTTACTTCAGGACTTAACTTAATGTGGACATGTGATGTCAATGACTAAACAGGGCCACCGTACAGCAACAGTTATTGTTGTTGTTGTTTATTTTTCACCAACTTGCAAGAAAGAATGAAAAAACATATGCAATGCCATAAAAGACAATCCTTGTCTTTTAGTATCAGATCTCTATCAGTGAATTATGTTTTTTTTGTACATGGAGGCAAAGGTGGGGAATAAAAAACTACAAATTGAAGGTTCTGGTGGTTTTGCTGAGTATTTCCCATAAATTCATGTCGACCCAGGTCTTCACAGTCCACCATCACTCATCATGGTGTAATGCTGATAAGGTCACTGGGAAATGACTCTATGAATCAGAATTCCTCTGTGGTCGAGGTAAACTGTTTACACAGATCAGTTCGGTTATCTGGAGCTCGATATGTCACTGTGCTGGCATTTCATGTGAGACCTGCAAACCCCTCGAGGAAACACTTGGCAACAGTGATGAAACCTGTGGACGACCTGTAAACAAGTCTTCTCTATTTACAGATCGTTTACTAACTGTTTACTCACTGATGAGTTGTTGAATGACGTCATCTTTAATTGTTAATAGTATGAGTTCAGAAATGTCAACAGGACTTAATTTTTTTATGTATCAGTAGTTCAACAAGAAATACACAACCTTTGGGTTTCAGATGTTCTTGGTATAGATGTGACATTAAGCAGAGAGAGAATCACTTAGCCAAAGGTTTTCATTCTGCAATACGGTGCAGTAACAGTGGATGTTGTACTGTTTTCTCCTTCTGGCGTCATGATTTGTTGGGACATAGTCAGCGTCTTGTAACAACTGCAAAGCAGAAAATATTAAAGACCTGTGAAGAGGGATTTATGACATAGTGAATAAACCATAGAACATAAAGTGCACACAGCCCAGTCGCAGGTCGTTATCACGCCCTGGTTCAGGTTAGGGAAAAGATTGTAGTTTGACTAGTGGTTTCAGACAAGAAACAAATCGGTGCCGCTTGTTTCCTTTCCTGTGTTTTGTGTTTTGTCCGTCGCTTTTAAGATACGCCAATGTCATTTTATTACGACCACTAGGTGTTGCCAAATTGTCACAGGTATCAGTGATATCCACCCACCACCTACAGGCCATGACTATGAGCATGATACAGACCGTCCGATGACTTGATAACACTCAAATCAGCTGATTAAACCCACCTAAAGCATTTGACATCAGCAGACATTGTTTGCGTACACTGAGAGAAGTTTAGATCCTTATGTACATTAAAATGAATGAAGGAATCCATCAATAAATCATAGTGTTGGCAGGTCCATTATTATTGTTACTTGGTTTTTAATCTGATCTGATCTGAGTGTCAGTTTTGTTTGGTTGTAGGTTTGCACCCACCCACTGGTTAAGATGGAACATTAGAGAATTTATTGGTTGCACAAGTCATCAGAAGATTGATAGAAAAGAACCTCTGCAGCCGACTGGACCCCACAGTTTGTGATGTGGACTGATTCCAGATTCTCGTTTAGAGCCTGTTAACAAGTCCAAATCAGCTACTGCTTCAGATATATTATGCCCCCCCCCCCCT
The DNA here is from genome assembly GCF_900324465.2 of Anabas testudineus. Taxonomy (NCBI): domain Eukaryota; kingdom Metazoa; phylum Chordata; class Actinopteri; order Anabantiformes; family Anabantidae; genus Anabas; species Anabas testudineus. The sequence goes on along the minus strand of NC_046632.1, from coordinate 18,105,651 downwards.
CCGCTCCACCTTTCCTCCTTCAGTTCACAGAGCTGACCATCATGATGAAGATGGCTCTGTGGTTTTTACTTATGGGAGAGTTTGGCCTCTCCCCTGAAATAACTATTAATAACAGGCAGCAGTAACGTGGTTGCTACCACTTCACTGCCAGGATTTTCTCTGGCTGACTCACGGCCTGCTTTCATCCAGATCTGCAGCTTTGGGGAACTTTGGCTTCGTTCAGAGCCAGTAGCCTGTAAACCTGGTCTTTTCTCAGGACTCCCACTCGATGTCAGCCCACCCAGCCGTTCATTTCATCATTGTTTATAATTAGTGAATAGCTGCAGCCACCTGATCGGCTTTATTATATTTGTTAAGTGTCAGTTCTGGATCAAACAATGTGGCTTAAAATAGATCATCTGACATTTGGTTTTTGTTTTACTTGGCCTTAACGTACTTGACATTTTGTAGAACTGGATTATCAGCAGCACATAAAATACATCTTCACATTCTAAACCTAACCAAGCTGTACAAAAACCAAATCTCAACATAACTGTGTAATAGTAATAAACATTTTTAAATGTATGAAGTGTGCACCTGAACTGAAGCATAAAGTTGTAAGAAAATTAGTTTAGACAGACGCACATGTAAACTATAACTTGACTGATGCTCAACCCACAGCCTTTTCTCTTTCTGTGTATCTGCAAATGGCAGCTACAATATAAAGGTGAAGACTGTGTTAAACGCAGGTACGTACAGTAACAGGATGCAACCTTCAGTGTGCTGCATAAAAGTCCAACATCCTAGGTCCACACTGATCCGCTTGGTCCAGCTCAGGATGCACTAGTCAGTGGAGTTACACTTGGATACTGCACTGACTCAAAGTTAGACACCAACACCAACCATCAGATGCTGAGTATCGCATGTTGCTAAACACAGAACTATGTGGCATCTGTTCCCAGTGTAAATACATTTGACACAGACACTAAACCAAAACTGTTAGTTGCTGTTGGTTGTAATAATTTGTAATAATTGGCTCAAACCATATATTGACTGTATTTTACTAGAGTTCAGCGCCCATCACTCAAAGTCACAAGCAGAGTGGCTGATTTGGTTTTCAGGATATTTAAATGGAGCCCTGTGTCTCTGCATCATCAAACCGCTAGTTTGGAATGGCAGAACATTAAAAGATCGTACTGGTGCCGTATTATCACAGTTTCCATATCGTAGTATTATTTTGTTAGATTTACCTTCCAGGAAGCTTCTGGCACCAGCTGATCTTCTTCTACAATGAAAAGTGTGATCTTTCCTAAATTGAAATTCAACATGTAAGATACTGTAGGTAATCCATCATGGGGAGAATGTCATCACCTTTATTTTCTTGTCACAGTCATGTTATCGTGACACGTTAATAAACTGTGCTGCTTGTTATTCAGGCACAAAAAAGATTTTCGCACATGGATGTTGTGGAAAAGATGATGTGTCAAAAAGAAGAAGGACCCTCATTTAAACGGTAATTTGACACAACGCAAACATAATAGGTGACTAAATACTGACTGTGATGGATTACTGACGTCAAGTTAGGTTTAGGTCTCTGCACGTTGACTTGAACAGTGTTGAAGCCAAGAACAAATGTCTGCCATCAAAGGAGGGGAATAATCTACAACCTGACAAATGTATAACAAACATCTGGTTTTCCATTTACTGTCTCCTCTCACAGGTGAAACATGCGATCCAGGAACTGCACCATGCAGGGTCCAGATGACGGACACATCCAGCCCAGTAAGGGTTTCATCAAGCAGGACGAGGAGAACACACCAGAGCCGCCAAAGAGAAAGGCAAAAGTCCACAGAGAGGACATGAGGACGGGGGTGTCTGGGACAACGAAGAGGCCTCAGAAATCTGAGATGCTAGATCTGTCCAGGAAGGACCTGCTTCGCCTTCTGGGAATCATGGAAGGAGAAGTTCAGGTGTGAATTAGTTCCAGCATCTGCCTCTCGTGTTTTACGGAGGTCACAGAAGTAACTGAGGAAAACAGCGTGTGGCGACAGTTTTTCAACATTCATCCTAATTCTGAAGATCGTTTCCTGAATCAAAGACTCTTCTAGACGTCAAAACAACCTGGAAAATTATCGTTTAAATTAGTCTTTTGGAGACAAGTTCTTCAATTTAACATTTATTTTGATCCGTGTTTTGCACAGTTACATAAATATTAATCCCTATCCATCCCTAAATACTCACAGGGAGGGAAGTGAAGTCCTATTTATCCAATGAGAAGAAGACGTCAGGAGTGACGTTCAGAAGCTGGTGAAGCACACCTCATTAAACTTCTTAGTTTCTCTGGCTCAGTGTCAGTTTGCTGCTGAGTGACTTGTTACTGATGGAGGTGAATCCTGATTGATGGAGAACTCATCTAGTTCTTATTCCCCTAAAACAAGGCCAGCAGCTTATATAACCATAAATACAGAGGAGTTTGTCAGTACTGATGAGACTTATTGATATTTCACGCCATGTGATGGGCTTCATTTTGAAAATAACCTTTGCCGGTGGGGAAAGAGCCCACTGGCTGCTGCTGGGTTCCAGTCTGATAATGATTTTCTAATGGAGGCACATTTATAAAGTCCTCTCCAGAGAGGCAGGATGCTGCTGCCTCACCCTCAGTTTCCATCCTGCTCATCTGTTTGGGCGTGTTGAATATTTTCCATTAGCGATGGGACAGAAAAATACCCAACACGGAGCCACATTTCACACAGGAAGAGCTGCTATTGTTCTGCTTTGACTCACATGAGGCCTTTCAAAATCACTGAAATGTAAAAAGAAACCGACTGAAAACATCATAATAAGTCATTTTAATTAGCATCTAGGATGTTAAAAATGGTTTCTGCAAGAGAATATAAATACTGTTTAACAGGAAATAAAGATTTGATCAAGTACTGTTCTGCAAAATCTATTGAAAACATATGAGTGATGCTAAAAACACTGACCTGCTGCCACTAGAAAACAAATGTGGGTTAAATCGCTGATGAAAACAGTTCCCAACAAATGACTTAACATCTAAAGTTTCAGTTACATCTGATAAAAACTAAAGTGTCTTAAGATCTGATGACAATAGTCATGACAGGAAAGATCAGATGTTATTATTTTAGGCACATTATATTTGTTAATCCTCTTGATCAGATCACATTTATGACAAGTTAATGCAGAAAACCAGGATATTCCAATTTATATACTTTTTCCTGCCACCGTATCAAGAGGAATAAGACTTACATTATTATTATTAATCAGGTCAAAACAGGCAACAATAACTGTGAGTTATAAAGAAAGGAGGAGTGGAGTGTGAAATCAGGAATTATATAAAAGACATTAAAAGTATCAGCAGCAAACTCCTCCTGCACTGATTTATTTACAAGTAGCTACAGGAAAATCCTGAACAGATATTAAGAACTTTTAATATTATATATATTATGTATGAACTATAATTAAATAATAATTAATGTGATTCTCAGCCTAAATGGTTAAAGCTGAACATCTAAGTCAGAGTTCTCTGCCTCTGTGCAGGAATCTTTGTGTCACAGCTTCGTATCAAATCAGTTAATGTGCAGCTCCCTCTGGAGGAAGCAGAACACAAATGTGCTGATCATCTTTAATCCAGTTGGCAGCATCATGTTTGGAGTGATGGTGTCAAAGCCAAGAAACAGACACTGTACAGTCCCTTTAGAGTCGTTAAATGACTTTTTATCTAATTAAAATAAGTTAAAAAACAGAAGTGATCACCTGATACTTTAATAATTAATACAATATTTTATTAATATATTTTAGGTTCTTTGGAAAAGAAAAAACAAGCTAATTTGCTAATAATTAGCTATAATTTCCCTTCAGTACCATGTTGTATAGAAAAAATAAGATTTAAAGTTAATAGTATCAACATAAGTTAGAAATGAATTGTTAAAGTAAAAAATGTCTGATTCTTTTTTACAGTAATTGCTTAAAATATTAATATTAAAATTGAAATTGATTTTTCACAAATTGGTTGCAGTTTCATTTAAAGTCTCTTTATGTGTCTACAGGCCAGAGAGGACGTCATCGGCCTGCTGAAGTCAGAGAAAATCAGGCCGGAGACCCTGGAGGCTCATTATGGTTCAGCTGCCCCCACCAAACCCCTGCAGGCCCTGCAGAGAGACGGCCTGCTCGGCCACAGCAACAGCAGCACAGAGGACGTGTACGAGAAACCCATGGCCGAGGTGAGAGACGGTTCTGAGGAGTCAGGATCAGGCTGTGTGTATTACTTTTAGCCAAAGCTGTCCAGACTTTTATTTTGGCGGTGCTTTTACTCCAGACTTCATGCGAGTGAAGAGTGAATTAAAACCTAAACCATGTTCTTCTGTTTGCTGAATGGCAGCAGTTTCAACTGGAAAATGTAATTTGCTTTGCTCGTTCAAGTCTTGAGGGTGTAATACAGTAAAACAGCTGAACAACTGTGCAGCGAGCGTGGAAACATGAGGATGGACAGACTCTCTCTGCTCATTGTTCTCCCACAAATCACCACGACCATAACTAATGTTCTGGGATGCTGCTCCGGCAGATGTGCTGCCCCGGGGTGAGTTGTTGTTAATAATGAGTGTTGACGTGTTTCCCGTCAGTTGGACCGTCTGGAGGACAAACAGAAGGAGACATACAGACGGATGTTAGAGCAGCTGCTGCTGGCTGAGAAGTGTCACCGCCGCACCGTCATGGAGCTGGACAACGAGAAACGAAAACACACCGACTTCATGAACAAGAGCGACGACTTCACCAACCTGCTGGAGCAGGAGAGGGAGAGGTGAGGGGGGCTGTTCTGGTTCTTATTCTGGTTTGGATCCCATTCAGGATTAAGCTGGCACATAACCTGACACCTTTGTACTCTAGTTAGTGTCAGTCGAGTTGAATTGAGTCATGAGATGGGAGTAATCCTACATTTTTCATTATTTTAAAATTGCTGTTGACAGAGTTTGCTCGGCTACACTCCACCTGTCAGTTGGTGATCACGGCTAACATCATCTAAAATGTGCTGGTTCTTCAAACTTAACTCGTCGTGCTTTGGTGGAAGGAGTTCGTGTACATGATATGATCACACTGTAAATTATATGATCACACTGTAAATTATATGATCACACTGTACATGATATGATCACACTGTACATGATATGATCACACTGTAAATTATATGATCACACTGTACATGATATGATCACACTGTAAATTATATGATCACACTGTAAATTATATGATCACACTGTACATGATATGATCACACTGTACATGATATGATCACACTGTAAATTATATGATCACACTGAACATGATATGATCACACTGTAAATTATATGATCACACTGTACATGATATGATCACACTGTAAATTATATGATCACACTGTACATGATATGATCACACTGTAAATTATATGATCACACTGAACATGATATGATCACACTGTAAATTATATGATCACACTGTACATGATATGATCGCACTGTAAATTATATGATCACACTGTAAATTATATGATCACACTGTAAATTATATGATCACACTGTAAATTATATGATCACACTGTACATGATATGATCACACTGTAAATTATATGATCACACTGTACATGATATGATCACACTTTACATGATATGATCGCACTGTAAATTATATGATCACACTGTACATGATATGATCACACTGTAAATTATATGATCACACTGTACATGATATGATCACACTTTACATGATATGATCACACTGTAAATTATATGATCACACTTTACATGATATGATCGCACTGTACATGATATGATCGCACTGTAAATTATATGATCACACTGTACATGATATGATCACACTGTAAATTATATGATCACACTGAACATGATATGATCACACTGTACATGATATGATCACACTGTAAATTATATGATCACACTGTACATGATATGATCACACTGTACATGATATGATCACACTGAACATGATATGATCACACTGTACATTATATGATCACACTGTACATGATATGATCACACTGTACATGATATGATCACACTGTAAATTATATGATCACACTGTACATGATATGATCACACTGTACATGATATGATCACACTGTAAATTATATGATCACACTGTACATGATATGATCACACTGTACATGATATGATCACACTGAACATGATATGATCACACTTTACATGATATGATCACACTGTAAATTATATGATCACACTGTAAATTATATGATCACACTGTACATGATATGATCACACTGTACATTATATGATCACACTGTAAATTATATGATCACACTGTACATGATATGATCACACTGTAAATTATATGATCACACTGAACATGATATCATCACACTGTAAATTATATGATCACACTGTACATGATATGATCACACTGAACATGATATGATCACACTGTACATGATATGATCACACTGTAAATTATATGATCACACTGTACATGATATGATCACACTGTACATGATATGATCACACTGTAAATTATATGATCACACTGTACATGATATGATCACACTGTACATGATATGATCACACTGTAAATTATATGATCACACTGTACATGATATGATCACACTGAACATGATATGATCACACTGTACATGATATGATCACACTGTAAATTATATGATCACACTGTAAATTATATGATCACACTGAACATGATATGATCACACTGTACATTATATGATCACACTGTACATGATATGATCACACTGTACATGATATGATCACACTGTAAATTATATGATCACACTGTAAATTATATGATCACACTGTAAATTATATGATCACACTTTACATGATATGATCACACTTACCAGCTGCTTCTCCAACTATAACTCCCACACAGGTCATTTGTCCCGACCCTCTCATGTGACCCATCATCGTGTAAACAGAGCAGATTGGTTCGGTTTAGACTGGTTTCTTAACTTCTCCTGAAGTTAGTGTTAGATGGTCGAGGGTCCACGTCCATATTCTGCTCCTGATCCATGAAACCTTTTGATTTCTCAAACTTAGATGTTGTAATAGAAACACTCAGTCCTGCATGCTGTCAGTCGGAACCTCTTTTAATCCCTCAGCTCCTCCTCACTTTTAAAAACATGTTTTTCAGATTCATTTTCATTTGTCCAGCAGCTGGTGTCAGATAAAACCCACAGCAGGGTTTTGGACGATGGATCTGATATGAAGGGTGATGGTTGGTGTCTTATCAAACCATCGAAGACGCACAAACACAACGTTCAACCTCGAGCCTGTTCTGTCTGACATGTCTTTTAAATGATTTTCTTTTAGTTTAATCTGTTTTATTTGCGTAGAAATCAGACTTCACATTGCATGCTGTCGAAAAACATACTTTTTATATGTTTTCTGTAATTAATAATCAGTTTCCTGTGTAAAAATAAGAAAGATAGACTAGACTTAGGAGCAATTAGTTAAAACAGTGGGGTATCACATCAATTAGACCCAGAGCTCTCCTCTGATGTCAGAACGTCCTACCCTAAGGCTGAGCCCAGAAACTCGTCTCATTCCTTCAGTCACTCTCCAGAACCCCTCCTCACTGTAATCCAAGCACAGATGAGGGAGGTGACAAACATGACCTAATAATCGCTCACATCTGCTCCTCGCGCTCCATAAACCTCAAAAAACGAAGTTGAACAACGCTTCACTGAACCTCCTTCACTGGATCTCGTTATCTGTCGTTCAGATCCCGTTTAACTCTGTTTATTCAGTGAAGCTCTGATGAGCATGTGATGTGTTTGTCTGCTCAGATTCAGCTGCACTCGGCTTGCTCTCATCATGTTCTATTCTGTTTTCTGATTATTTTGGTGCATTGGTTTGTGGTTTACACTTTAACATTTCTAGTCCTCACTTTAAAGTCCTCCTGCTCTCACCTCTGTCTGATGACACACTCCTGTTGACTCTTGTTGACTGCAGTCAGCGAGCAGATTCACTGCAGGTGATATCATGAATGAATCGGGTCTGAACACAGAGAGGGTGATGTCATTCCCAGCAGAGATCCTGCGGAGGCTGTGTTTGCATAACAATAGTCATGGATGGATGCATCTAGAGAAGAAAGGATGTGTTGTGTGAAGCACCACCAGTTTTTTAGTGTAATTCCACTACAGCACGTACAGATTCTAGTGTAAACAGCTTCGCTGGTGAACTTTTTAAAACTTTCTTTGAACGTGTTTCAGCATTAAACTGTAAATTTGCTTTTAATTACAAAATACAGTGAAGTTGTTCAGAGAAAGGTGGTGTGGTGGTGTGGTGGTTGGTGCCGGGTCGGCCGGCTGCCTTTCTGTGTGGACTTCTCCCTGTGTCTGTCTCTGGGTTTCCTCCATGTTCTCTGGCTTCCTCCCACAGTCCAAAGATATGCAGTTTTTCTTTTGTGCCAAATGATCCAGTCTCGCAGTACAACATCAAGTCTTTTTAAAAATGTGTTGTAGGGACTCACAGAACTATTTATGGTTCAGGAAAGACTGGGATCAGGCTCAATTAAGAAAAACACAATGTGATTGTTAACTTTTCACCAAAACCTCAAACGTTCTCTAACTTTAACCAAAGTGTTTCTTTCAAACTGCTGCAAATTACAACTAGATGAACTGAACTTCCAGTAGCCGACTCCAGGCTGCCTCAGGACAAACAACAGAATCACCGACTCACATTTGTGAGCTTGTTCTTATTGGACAGTGACGTCTAACTGCCGGGCCACCCTGAGACCTCAGATCCCAGTCTGGCAGGGGCTCGTGTGGTTTGAGAGGTTAGGATATAAACCAGCAAATGATGCTTGTCTTCACAAAAATGTGGATTTGACTCTGTAATTTCACAGTGGTGAACAATTCAGATTCACTAAACAGTCAACAACAAATGTTCCTCCTCGGTGTCACTGAGTTCTCGTTGTCCTTTTCAGAGTTATTACTGAAGAAAGGTCAGATCTGCATCTGATGATCTGATGTGTTTGCTCAGTTTTATGAGAGTTCGGGCCTCTGTCAGCACTGAGGCTATGAATAGACCCAGACAGAGAGCAGCTTTCTGCAGAGCCATCATCCCCCAGCAAGTTTATAATACTAGATACTGACTCTGAGAGGATGGAGGAGCGATATGAGTTAAATATCGGAAGAGTTATTATATTACTTAGTGGGAAAAATCTCCTAACTGAGACACGACGATGGTGTGTCCTCGAAACAACAATCATTGTCCCTGCACATTATTACAGGAGATGCTGTTTCTCCCACATCTCCAAAAATACATCAGCCAATAAAAGTGCGTTTATCTAAAACACAGGCAATTAATGTACAAAGTGCTTCTTTGTCCCAGTGGTCTTTCTAATTTCTATAACATATATTTGGAATAATGAGGGGCGGTGATTGAAAGCATCTACATCTGTGAGCTCTTTGCACTGCTCACATTTGGCTCATTTAGGAGCCTTTGCTATGCAAACCACCGGCCTCCTCTGCCGTCTGAAGCCATGATCTCACACACATACAATTTAGCCACTATGGAGAATTTATATCCCTGTCATGTCCCTTTGCACAATACAGAGGGATTAGAATGGAAAAGGCTGTGCAAGTGTGGCATTGTCCTCTCCAAAACAAAAACTCCCGCCTTGCATTGTGGCCTTTATTACTATAGAAACACTGCTGGGCTGCAGAATGGACAGGAGAGAATTGGGTCAAGATGGAGCAACATTTCAGGAATGGGCTTTAAAGTGGCCTCGTGTGTTGTGTCGTACCTGTTACCCAGGCGTCCCACCTCTCTCTCTCTCTCTCTCTCTCTCTCAAGAGAGACAAAAACAAATCAGTTAGAGGGAAGAGAAAGCCTCCTCCCGACTTGAATGCCTCCTCCTCAGCGTCCAAACAAGGGCAGTGCCTCTGTGCACCATTTGTGGAGGGCTGCATGACATCACCTGCCGGGGGAGCCGCGCTGAAATCCGACTTTTTCATTGTCCACTGGTGACATATTTGGAATGTGATGGCTAATTCCCAGCAGATTTGGGGCCCCGCCTTCCCTCCCTCTCTAACAGCGTGAGAGTCGCGGCAGCTTGGCTCCTGCTCAGCTTTACAAACACATTCAGGCATGGATCAACCTGCCCTGCATCCCGGCTTGTTGGTGAGTTCAGCGGCAACTTTTAGGGGGATATAAGTTTGTGATGCAGGAGGAGGACGATAGGGCTTTGTGTAGAATTTGGTTCGATGTCTCTCACGCCTCTCATTGTGCAGTTCTGAGATGTGTTTCAGTGATAGAGGGATGTGAAGTGTGTGGACATGACTAAACTCTAATTCACCCAGAGTGATGCAAATTTAGCCAAATGTTTATCTGCATGAGTAGAAAATCAATAAGTTTTACATTTTAATTAATGAATGTGCTTTATAACCCTGTAGAGACATGACAAACATAGAGTCTGACCTGTTACACAGGGAACTCTACACCACTGTACAGTATGTTGACATATGTTACAGCTAACATCTGCACAAATCTGCACATTGGACTGAATCCTGCAGCTGCATTTGTGTTCACTTCAAAGAGGAACTTAAACTCCACTAAGCGTTTGCAGTTGCACTTCACCTGCAGTTGTTCAACTCACCTGGAACGAAGTCACAAGATTTGCAACTTTCCAACATTCTCACCAGCATCTGGCCAGATGTGTTCAAAGAAGTACAACATCCCAAAAGTCTGAAAGTCTGTAGTGTAATGACTATCTTTGTGGTCTTTCACTCTTCTTATCGTGTGGCCATGTGTACCTCAGTTTTTAATACGCCTGTAGTGTCATTTTTGTTCAAGTTTGCATTTTACAGAGTTGCTTCAGCATTTGTTATCTGCAGTGTTAATGGACAGGTTGTTGTGTTCTACTGCTCAGAAGTTTGGGTCCGTGAAAAAAAAAAGATCAAATGAATCAGAAAAACACTGGAGACAGATTTAGATGTAGATTTGAATGGAATGTCAACATATGTTTACAGAGGTTCATCATCAGCAAACATCAGTTCTGAGTTTTAATGGCACACTGTGTTTGCTAATGGAAATGTATCCATTCAAAGGAAAAGTCCTAATTAGAAAAATATTTTCTAATTGTGTTAACACAGATGGAAACTGACTTTTGAACCATAGTTTATCATCTGTGCAAAGTCACAGCTGCGAATCAGAAATGTGCTCTTTGTTGTGCTGAGTGTGAGTCACTGGTTATATGTGAATGTTTGTCCCATAATTTTACTTTTGACAATCCGGATAATTTCTGAATCAAATGGAACCTGTTACAATCCAGACATAATAAATAACTGAAGCCTGCATGTTAATAAAGTTCCTTTAATGTGAAACTTGTTTATGAAATCCTTCACTTTTCTTAATTCTGGACAGGACAGGCTGAGCTCTGACGTTCAGGCTCTAATCTGCTTCTTTTTTATTTCCTTTGTTCCCCCACTTATCCTTTTGCCTTTTCTTTCTGCTTGACTGCCTCGCTCAGTCTGGTCTGGATTTTTTATTTTGTAGACATGCTCTCAATCTTTCTCCATCTGATAAAGGAACACAGGAAACTATACTCAGTTATGTTAGTTTGATCACCAGATGTCATGGGAGGAGTTGTCATAAACAAAACTTTCTCACATGAGGATATAAGGACGTTTAATAAAAGCTAGTTATTCTTCTTCCGCATTTAATCAATCACAATTAAAAGTGCACAATATTTGTCAAGATTGTGATGTAAAATTTATTCCAGATTGGTGAAACAATCTCCCCTCTAACATCAGTTTTATCTGTTTGTTTCTTAGACTCAAAAGGCTGTTGGAGCAGGAAAAGGCCTACCAGGCTCGTAAGGACAAGGACCACAGCAGGAGGCTGGAGAAAGTCAGAGCAGAACTGGTGAAGCTCAAGTCCTTTGCCCTGATGTTGGTGGATGAGCGGCAGCTGCACATCGAGCAGATCGACCAGCAGAGCCAAAAAATTCAGGACCTCAATCAGAAGCTGCAGGAAAAAGAGCAGCGATTGGCGGCTGTTACCGACACTGCCAAAGAGGACAGCCAGAAGGTCCTCAAGCTGGAGGTCGAGCTGGAGCACAAGGCAGCCAAGTTTGCACAGGAGCACGAGGAGATGACCGCCAAGCTTGCTAACCAAGAATCCCAAAGCAAGCAGCTCAGGCTGAAGCTGGCAGGACTGGCACACAAGATTGAAGAGCTGGAGGAGAGCAACAAGGTGCTGCAGAAATCAGAGGAGGACCTGCAGGAGCTCCGAGAAAAGATCAGCAAAGGAGAATGTGGAAATTCGTCTCTTATGGCTGAGCTGGAGAATCTGCGCAAAAGAGTGCTGGAGATGGAGGGCAAAGATGAGGAAATAACCAAAACAGAAACTCAGTGCAGGGAGCTGAGGAAAAAGCTGCAGGATGAGGAGAATCACAGTAAGGAGCTGAGGCTGGAGGTGGATAAACTGCAGAAGAGAATGGTTGAACTGGAGAAACTGGAAGGTGCCTTCAACAGGAGCAAAGCAGAGTGCTCTCAGCTCCATACAAATCTGGAAAAAGAGAAACGTGCTGTAAAAGATCTGGCCGGTGAACTGGAGAGGATGAAAACCCGGCTGAAAGACCTGGAATCTTCAGAGTCGAAGTTTGAGAAAGCAGAAATGGTGCTCAAAGACGATCTCATGAAGTTGAAGTCCTTTACGGTCATACTTGTCGATGAGAGAAAAAACATGGCAGAGAGACTCAAACAGGAAGAACAGAAAAGTGATGATTTAAGTAAGATGTTCAAAGCAGAGCAAGGCAAAGTTATGGAGGTCACAGAGAAGCTGATTGAGGAGAGCAAAAAACTTCTCAAACTAAAGTCAGAGATGGAGTTTAAAGTAACGACTCTCACTAAAGAGAAAGAGGAACTCAAAACTAAACTAGTGAGTGAAGAGGAAAAATCTATAGAACTAAATAACAAGCTAAGTGGAATGAAAATAAGAATGGAGGGACTAGAAGAGACCGAGAGGGAAATGCAGAGAAAGTGGGCCAACATAGATAACAACAGAAATCTAGATCAAGACAACAAAGTGAAAGAACTCACGCTGGAAATTGAAAGACTGAGGAGCAGGCTCAAACAACTCGAGGTGGTGGAAGGAGATTTAATGAAAACCGAGGATGAGTATGATCTACTGGAGAAGAAATTCAGGACAGAGCAGGACAAAGCAAATGCACTGTCAAAGCTCCTGGAAGAAATGAAAAGTCAGATCGCCAGAAACAAAGCAATAGAGAAAGGTGAGGTCGTAAGTCCAGAGGCTGAGCTGAGAATCCGCTGCAAGATGGAGGAGGCTAAAACCAGAGAGCTGCAGGTGGACGTCCAGGCCCTGAAGGAGAAAATCCACGAACTGATGAACAAGGAGGACCAGCTCTCCCAGCTGCAGGTAGATTATTCCGTCCTGCAGCAGAGGTTCATCGAGGAAGAAGAGAAGAAGAAGAGCATGAGTCAAGAAGTGGACAACCTTACCAAGGAGCTAGAAGCCAGCAAGCGCTACAGCCGCGCCTTGAGGCCTAGTATGAACGGCAGGAGGATGGTCGATGTGCCTGTTACCTCCACAGCAGTGCAGACAGACGTGATAGCCAGTGAGGCCGCCGAGGATGAGACGGCAGCAGGCTTCATCCGAAAATCAGTCCTCGAGGAAAACCACCTAATGAGCAATCTTCGACAACGTGACCTTAAGAAGCCAACAGTTCTAGAGCGATACCCTCAAGCGACTACAGACCTCGGGGCAAGAAAATCCTGGATGCCCTGGATGAAGAAGAAAGAGGCCGTCACGCTCACTCAGACGGTTCCTGAGAAGATCAACTCGGCATCCATGATCCATCCACCTGAAATGACCGTGACCCCAAAGCCAGGTCAGCCACTACACATTCGAGTGACCCCAGATCACGAGAACAGCACTGCCACCCTGGAGATCACCAGCCCTCGAGCCGAGGATTTCTTCTCCAGCACCACTATCATCCCAACTCTTGGTCTTCAGAAACCCCGCATCACAATCGTCCCCAAGTCCACAACTGTCACCTCAAAGACTAAAACCTGTGACGTGAAGGGAGGTCTCGATCGAGCCAAGTCTCCAGTCACAATAACGACTATCTCCAGGGCCAAGAGCCCAGAAAATACCAATGGCGGCAGCTCTGGCGGTCTTCAGTCCCCTGTGTCGATCATCACCGTCAGCACTACTCCTGTGGCTGAAGCGTGTGCTTCATCCGAGCCTCATGAAATTACTGCCAGCCGCACTGTGATCAAGATGACCCCAGAGAAGCAGCCTGGTCTCGCATCTGTGCGGAAATTCAACACTAACAGCAACATCATCACAACAGAGGATAACAAGATCCACATCCACTTGGGTCCACAGTTTAAAAGGCCTTCCGAGGGACACAGTGGTCCCATGGTGACCCTCAGACCTCTCGGTATGAGCCTGGAAGGCAAAGAAACATCAACAGGTACCGTGCTCCGCTCTCCACGCCAGCCTTTAACGGGGAAGACAACTCCGAGCAAAATGACGAGCAGCATAACAATCACTCCCATCACCTCGGCAGCCTCCAGACCGACACAGTCAGTGGTGAGAGATTTCAAGATGCTGATGTCTAATGTCCTGCTTTTATTATAGACTCAGAACTGAGACACTGATTCTATTTCCTTTCCACCGAAAAGCAAAAATGTCTGAATGATGTCTAATTTTCTACATTGCAGTTACTTCTGAAATGTTTCAGAATGAAATCAGGTGGTGAGTGTTAGATAGAAGACGTCGACATTTCTCAACACAACCTCACTGCTGTGAACTAACACTGGATTGACCTGACCTGCATTAGATCCCAGAGGCCTGTCTAAGGGTCTTTTTTTACCAACACAACTTTCCCATCACCAAATTACTAATTCCCTCTTTAGACTATTTGTCTCACTTCAGCACTTTTGCAACTACTTCAAATGCACAGATGCAAAATGTGAAAAAGATCATTTCCCTCAACACACTGGTGTAAATGCTCCCAGCAAAAGTGGTTAATTTATTAAAAATTGTGCAGCAGACTGAATATTTAAAATATGAAGAGAGAAATATAAAGATAAAGAGTTTTAATAGAAACGGATGGCTACCACTGTGGAACAAACTGAGGAAAACCAAATCCTTCTTTCTTCAAAATGTCAGCGATGACTACAGAAGTTAACAGAAGATAAACTCAGATGTTTTCGTGCTTGTGATTTTAATCCTTTGCTCTGTGCTGTGTTTATTTTTCAGTCCAGTTCTGATGTGCAGTCGACCAGGAGCACGGCCACACGGATCCCTGTTTCAAAAGGTATGAAACCGAGCAGCAAGGCGGTTCTGGGCGTGTCAACGGTGGCGAGGTTTGAGTCACGGGCCGAGAGCCAGTCGATGAAAATCGAGCTGAGGAAGTCGACAGCGTGCAGCTCGGCCTCTGCAGCAGGAGCAAAGAGCTGAGGGCCGAACCTGCTGTGGCTGTGACCTGATGTGAACATGAGACACAGACTTCACCAGAATACGTACACAACTTTCCAAAACCCATTCGAGTCCACGCAGAACTTCAGTTTTTACATTTTACAGGAAACATTCAAGTAACTGAAAGGGCTGATTTTTCTGTTTGCGTGTGAATCTACATTTTGATGAACTCCATCTTGCTGATATGTGGCAGCATTTTTAGACTTCATCTTATCATCCATAACTTCCTGTAGCATGTGTTTATTTCACCTCAGCTTATGGAGCTTTCCACTGTGAATTCTTTGTGGACTATGAATTGTCATCATTTGTGACAGGCACCAAAATAAAATCTGTTTATCTCTGGACCATGTTTGACACTGCTCTGCAGCTTCATACATGTGTGTGAGCTTTGTGTGAGGATCAACCTCCTTATTAACCCGCGCTGCTAAACACAACACACTTATCTGTATCATTTAAAACTAAAACAGATCAAATACAAAGACAACTGGAGCAGAATGATGCAAAATAAGTTTGAAATGTTAATATAATATATTTGTGCTCTATTAAGACTATATTTCACCCAATTACAAATAAATAAATATCCAACTTCACTGTATCTTAATAATAGATCTTCATGAAATCATGATATTATTATTTACTATTATGAAATTTGTTTATTTCTCTGGAGAATTCCTGATGTTTTTCACAGTAATTTGGTGAAATATTCCTTACACTGAACAATTTCATCATATTTTTGGCCAAATTTCCTGATAATTATTTCAAAATGTCTCAATTTTTAATATTGAACTTATTTTGCAATAACTGTTTGCTATTTAATTTAAATTGTGGAACAACTGGATAATTATTATGTAATTAGTGAGCTCCAAATTACTCAATGATATTAGTGTGGAGCAGAAATGTGAATCACATTCGAGCATCTCGCTCCCTCTCGTGTACAAGTACAAAGATGAGTAGTAGCAGTAGTAGTAAAGTAATAAAATCCAGAATAACTTAAGTCAGTTTATATAAAGAAGAAACTAATTAAAACTCAGACACCTTTAAGTTTATGGATTATTATCCTGCATCAGGCTGAAAACTCTGATTAAACACAGCCCAATAAACCACAATTATCTGCAGGCTGTTTAGCTCCAAAAGGAGACCGGGGAGCAAAATAAATGGTTTGTGCTTGACAAGCTCAGCTGCTCTAATTAGCATCTAATATCTAAACATTCAGGGTGATGAGAGCTGCAAACACTGCTGATACTTAACAGCGTTAAAGAAGCTGTTTTATTTCAGCTGCAGTATGTTGGCCACGAGTCCTCGGAGACGGCTGCACAGAGATTTAGGCGGATCATCTGCTCTTGCTGGGAACAACATCAGAGGCTGAACAGGATTATTAAAATCCCATCTGAGCCTGTTCATTCAATTTCTTCGTCCTCTGAGAAACTTGTTAGAAGCTAAATGTAAGACAAGAGTTTTTCTGCTGCAGTCCAGCAGCATTTAGTCAGCTGAATCATCTGGTGTCTGCACAGATTAGGTTCATAACAATCCCAGTGTTTAGCAGGACTCGTTGATACGTGGTTAACAGTATGTGAATATAACGTATTGAAAACAGAGTTAGGCTGAAACTGAAACTATTTCTCAGTCCATAGAAACATGTTGAAATAGTGTTAAATGTGGCGAAAGATCCAAAACCTGAAGATCTGCAGTTATGATGATAAAGCAAACCTCCTTTACTGCTTTAACATCTGAGCTACTTTATTTACAGAAAACACAGACAGACACAGTCCTGTGTTAATGATTTCCATCCAACTGAGACAGTGCAGCCTGCAGATGTTAGAATTATGTTTGTACTGTATTCACACCTACAGTAATTAAAGGGGGGGTGGTGGTGGTTTCAAAAATAACTGGTAATAGATAACAGGTAATAGATATATGTTCATAGATATACTGTTAAACACAGTAAACATGAGAATGAATGATTTTACATAATTATTTGTGTTCTTCAATGCTAAACACAAGATCACTTTCTCATTATTGTGATCAAAAAGAATAAAGAGCGATCTGTTCTTATAATGACTGTTCTCTTTCACTGATTCTTCCTATTAAATCGTATCAGAACTGAATATCAGCTTGTTAATTGGCAGTAGTAACCTCAATATTTTATTTTATTCATATTTATTTATTATTTATTTTATAGTAACTCCCGTCCTGTAGGGGGCGGTGCTGCACTTTAAAGCGCCAATCAGAGAAGCTCCTCTACGTCGTCATAATGACGTCACCACGCGCTGCGTTCACTTGTTGGTAAACGCTGAAGAAACCTCAGCTTCAGCCTTTGGACGATGATTCTAATCATCAATAATTAATGAAATTAACAAATATCTAAAACGACACGTTACACATTACGTCAGCTACGTAATTCTGTAATTGAAGTCACTCGTTGTCATAAGTCATCGCGGCGGCGGGGCCTTAAATCTGGTGTGTTTACAAGTTAGCGAGCGGCTAACGCTAGTTAGCTAGTTAGCAAAACTCTGTTACACTAACAGTCATGATGGCGTCTAGTTACAGCGCCAAAGACGAGGACGGACACATCACCGTGACGGGACCTGGCGGCGGGACACTGCGGAGCAAGAAGCCCGAAAACACCGCGTTTAAACAGCAGAGACTTCCCGCATGGCAGCCCATCCTCACCGCGGGCACCGTCCTTCCTGCCTTCTTCATCATCGGACTCATCTTCATCCCGATCGGCATCGGCCTGTATGTGACGTCCAACAACATCAAGGAGTTCGAGGTGACGTTGTACGAATGTATCCTGATGAAACATGTTGTCATGGTTTGTAGCGACACGATCTTTTGCTGTATAAAGACAGGGAATCCATAAGTGTGCTCCTTTGCTTGCAGATTGATTACACTGGAGTTGACATGTCTAGTCCCTGTTTTAACTGCTCCCATAACTTCAGCTGGAACAGCTCCAGGCCTTGTACCTGCACAATACCCTTCTACCTGGATCAGCCATATGAAGTAAGAAACATGGGTGTAAATATGCAGATCTTCAGGATACTTCTCACACAGCCCAACAATTCACCATGGTTTTTAAATCTCTTTATCAACAGAGTAATGTCTTTATGTATTATGGCCTCTCCAACTTCTACCAAAATCACCGTCGCTACGTTAAGTCAAGAGATGACAGCCAGCTGAACGGAGACACTGAATCCCTCAAGGTATGAGTGACTTCAACACAGTGTCTGAGCCATTCACACTGCTAGAGCTGCAGAGGCTTGAACGCCTAAGAAGGTGCATCAGTTAATCTGTATAGTAGTTTGATGCTTTTCATCTTGAGACTAAAAATGTGCAGTAATTGGTAGTAGATCTGTGCATGTGGTGCCTTTCATCTGTCTTCCTTTATCATTCACAGAAACCCAGTAAGGAGTGTGAGCCATATGCTTACCATGAAAACAAGCCAATCGCCCCATGTGGGGCCATCGCCAACAGCATGTTCAACGGTGAGTCTTTTTCCTGTTGTGTTGATATTTTAAATTTCATTGAAGAATTACTTCTAATCAACCATCTTTACTTTCTCACAGACACGTTGGAGCTGTTTTACAACGACCCAAATGGCACAAAGGTTCCGATTCCACTGACGAGCACAGGAATCGCCTGGTGGACCGACAAGCATGTGAAGTTTAGGAACCCAGGAAGTAACAACCCAAATCTCACAGCAGTTTTTCAAGGTGTGACTTTTTTTACACTCCTGCAGAAAAACTGAAGAAAAGTCTGTGAATGCCTGACAAACGTATTTCAGCATTTCAAATGTGGTCTCTTTGTGAGGCTGGTTTGGTTCATAAACTTAGGCTCAGTGTGCACAGGAACCAGCACAGAGGAAAATATGAAGATGTTTGTTTGTGTGGAGATTTTACATATTGACAAAAAGGAAAGTGAAGAATATGACGTATTACTTCTGACTGTAAGTCTCATTCATGAGCTTGTTACTGTGAAACCTCGGCCTCAGACAAGGGTCAGGCAGGAAATTCATTCAGGTCTCAGTTACTGATCAATAATGATTCAGACTCAGCTTTATCATCGCTGATGTTTCCCTCTAATTCAGGGACAACGAAGCCGGTGAACTGGCACAGGCCAGTCTACGAGCTGGACCCTGACCCAGAGAACAACGGCTTCATCAATGAGGACTTCATCGTGTGGATGAGAACAGCCGCCCTGCCGACGTTCCGCAAACTCTACCGCATCATCCAGAAAAAGAACAACATGGTTCCAACCCTGCCCCGAGGAAACTACACTCTGGAGGTCGTCTACAGTATCCTTGTTATGAAATCACAACATTTCTGTTTCAGCTTCTTTTATCTGTGAAATTGGAAAATGCAGTAAAATAGGTTCCAGGTCCGGATCAGTTAATAGTGAAGGACGTTGTTGTTGATTGTGTTGACACACTGTCTCCAGCTCTGAGTTATGTGTTTGTGGATGCCTGAGGTCAGTTTGATCTGTAAACACTCTTAACTGTTTCCACCTTAAACTGCTGAACCCAGATTATCCCGTTCTCAGCTTTGAGGGCCGTAAGCGGATGATCCTTAGCACCATCTCCTGGATGGGAGGCAAGAACCCGTTCCTGGGCATCGCATACATCACCGTGGGCTCTGTCTGCTTCTTCCTGGGCGTCGTCCTGTTGATCATCCACCACAAATACGGCAACCGCAACAACAGTGCCGACATCTCTAACTGAGACACCATAGCTGAGGTGGACAGTAGTCTGTCCCGGTAGATCGTCATCTAGTGACCAGTGCAGTTCACATGTTTAAAAATGTTAATACCCACATTAACTTCTCCAGCAGCCAAGTGTCACTTCTGGGGTTGACAACCTCCTCATGATCGCTGATTCTTTGCCAAAGCTAATGGGAAAATAGCCAAAAATTAGACGCCACAGTCAATGTCTAACAGCTTTTTACAAATGTTTCATCCTGGTAACATAAATAACCACAGAGCTGGATGTCAGATTAGCATAAACAGTGTTAATTCAGCTATAATGAGAACGTAAATATTTCTGCCTACAGCTCTTTCTGCTATGAATACTTGAACACAACCTGGTTGCTACCAGCCAAAGGAAATCCAATCCAAGCCAGAATTGTGTGATTCTAGTGGAGATTTCCAAGCTGGTGTAGGATCTGTGAGGGCTTGAAGATGCTGTTGATGTGAACTGGAGTGTTGCTACTGCAAGCCCTGAGTTGCATGCTGGGTAACGGCTCGTCTTTGTGTCTCGTTTCGTCTGTGACGTCGTCCTGCTTTTAAACAAATACAATCAAGCTTTTATGGAGTTGTAGCACTTTCAAAAAGAGAAAATTCCACGTCAGAGGGAACACGCTTACTAAAGACATGTTTGTCTTCTTGCATTTTGTATTTATTTTAGATATTTAACAGAGGTTTGCATTTTAAAGCCAGTCTTCAGGGGTCTAACGGTTACTGTCTTGCTTTGAGGATGCCGGAGCTTCATTCATTCATTGTGTTTCACAGGGACACCATTCAGAGTGCTTGATTATTTAAACTGTTTTTCAGTATTAATAACACAAATATACATTGTGACATCATTGCAGCATATTTAAATAGAAACTGTTGTGCTAAAGAACTGGTATTCATTACTTCTTATACCTTCCAGTATTGAGTTTATTGAAATGTTTATACCAGGAGAATCTAGGCATAAGTATTAGGAGAAAATGGAGAAAACTCCAAAGGGTTAATTATTGCTGACAGGGGCACCTTTGATTGATTTGGGAAAACATCAGGGGTCTGAGTCCCCAGAGTCCCCCTCCCTGCATGTGCCTGGCCACTGACACGCAGTAATAACAGATTATCGAACACAGCATGATTCAGTACATGTGATAAAATGTTTCTCAGACATTTCCTCTAATGCACACGTGTAGTGTTACACTCACTTCCAGCCACTTGCAGCTGAACCAACGTTACTAAGCTTGTTGAGTAGGTGTTGCATGAAAACATGCACCAAGTTTAACTGTTATTTTCATCACCTGCAGCTATGAGATGTTTTAACATTTGTTTTGATACTTCATCTGTGTTGTGTTGTTGCTTAAAAAGAATAAATTTGTCATTTAAGAGCTAAAACAGGCGTCTGTGACTGATGTTTTGATTGCTCGCTTGTTTTCTCAACTTAATGATCTTAAACATAAGATGAGGAAGAAAAAATGTACATTCTGATTTGTTTCATGGTGAAAAATTAAATTTAAGTAAATGTATAGTACTGACTTCAGTATAAAGCTGAAGCTCGTATTCAAGTGACACTCTACTGTTTTACAGACAGAAAAGTCATAATTAAAAAATACTTACATCTTCCTACTGATACCTAAGTAACATTTTGAATTTGGGACTTGACTAAAGTTTGCAGATATTTTAATTAGTAACTAGATACATTTACTTGAGTTCTCAAACACAGCTTTGAGGTATTTCTGCTTTATTTTGTATTTCTATTTTCTGCTACTTCCTCCTTCACGACTTTTACTTGATAATTATAGTTACTCGTTACTTTTCAGAATCTGATTAGTAATATTTCTATAAGGTGTTATTGATTCCCAGAGTGAAATGCAAAAGCTGCTAAGCAGTAGATAAAGTTTTTTAAATTATATTTAAAATTAGCATTTAATTATTGTGAATGTGATTTTAATAATTAACATACGATCATAAAAACATGAATGCATCTGTAATTATAATCCAATAATATATTCATTATTAAATTATCCATGCTCCAGTACTTTGAGCTTTACTTTTGTACTATCTTTACTGTGGTAATGTTACTTTTACTTGAGTAATCATCAGAGTACTTCTTCTTGGAGGTGAGTTCGCGCTTGTCTCTGAAGGGGGCAGCAGAGCGCGCAGCTTGAATATAGGGCCGAGAATTGTAGCGTAGAAGAAGAAGCTGGAAACGGAAGTGCAGTTTTCCGGTGTCCTTGTGTCAGAGAGAGAAGCGACTAAAATGTACAGACATATGCTTGTAAGTACACTTTCTGCTACTGTTGTTACAGTGTTTTGTGGAAGTGTTGTTTAACTCGGGAGTGTGATATCAGTTTTGTAAATACGTGACGGAAATAAAAAGCGCGCATAGTTTATTATCCAACTGTTAGCTAGGGGTCAAAGCCAGGTGGAAGAGTTAGCATTAGCATTAGCTTAGCCTCCGCGCTAGGTTTGCTTCTGTTCTGTCACATTTGTCGAGTGATTCTCGACGTTTTAAAGACGGAGTTGATGTAGATTTAGTTAAATCTAGCTCTACACGGCCTCTGTGTCGTTCTATGTGTGCTGACTGTGCTCGTTTCCAGGCGCTCCAGCAGGTGGCGCATCGGACCATCTCCAGCTCCGCCCGCAGACAGGTGGGAAACAAAGTGCCGCAGAAGCAGAAGCTGTTTCAGGTGAGACCACAAAAAACGGACTAAATGTACAGAACTACACAAGCAGCTGCACTTTAACATCCTCTTTGCCATCTTAAGCCAATATAAACTTCTGTTTTGGACTGTCCCTGAGGGAATCTTTGGTCGTGGCTCAGAAACTGAGGTTTAAAGAGAAAACTGCTGTTGTCGCTGTGTGAGCGCTGCTACGACCTCCTACTAAACAACCATCATTAAATCACACACTGATCAACACGACACGAGATTTCACAGCTGAAGACGTTTCATTTCTATATATTCATCGTAGCCTGTGGTTCATTAAGTGTTATCATCATTCTACATATCAGTGTGACACAGTGTGGTTACAGAAAAAATAAAATCTCTCACACAAACTGAGCAGAGTCTAAAAGTTAAAGCATTTGCCTAAAACAGTATTTCTTGAAATTCACTGAGGTTGAATAGGAAGTGTAGTTCCAAATCTCAAATGTTCAGCGTTTAAGTTTAATCTTAAAAAATTATTAAAATGTACATTAATATACATTTTTTTAAACTATAAATCGACCCTTTAGTTAGTAGCAACAAGAAAAAGCGAATGTTGGAGGCAACGCAGCAGTGAAACCTGTGAATCTTTACTGTGATCTCATTTTACTGTTGTAAACTGTACACTCTACTGCCTTTTGACACAGTGAGAAAGTGTTAACTCACATTAAAAGTAAAAGCTAGTGAAGTAGTTGTAGTTCATTATTTCTACTTTCTTGTAAATTGATTAAGGTTCATTAAAAAGGTCACTGGGTGTTATTCTGTTATTTCATAAATGTGTGAGTGTGTGTGTTTAGAGAGCCGAATCACATGTCCTCTCTTTACTACTAGCACTGTCTGTGTTTCAGTACAAAGGTAACATTCGTTAAACATTTTCCATACATGCAGAACAAACACTGATCCTCTCAGAAGTGACTGATGGAGCACTCTGACTGGAATTCAACAGAACACAGCAGCTCTAAGTTCTTAAATTTGCTTCCAAGCAAACTTTAAAAAGTCTGGAAAGATTTGACAAATGCTCATCAAACTCTGTGAACCTTATGTGTCATAGTTTTATCACATATTCAGTGTGGCTCAAACAACTCTTGCCATTTCAGGCCAAAGTACACTGTCACTGTTGTGTATTTTTGAACTGTTGATGATGACGACAAAGTTGTTTGTGAGAGTTCAGACGTTTCTGCTTTAGATGTTTTTCTAGTTGCATCAGTTACGTCCTGTTTATTGCTCTTCCAACACTTCCCCTGTGTTTCTTACCTGCAGGAGGATAATGGGATCCCAGTTCATTTAAAAGGAGGCAGCAGTGATGCTCTGCTTTACAGAGCAACAATGGCGCTCACAGCCTTGGGTGAGAGAAATCGTTCTTCTTTCTCTTCTGCTTCAAACTCATCAACATATTGTTATATTTTCATAACACGTTAATTCATGATCAGATAAGAGAGTCGTGTTTAGCATGAGAGATTTTATTGATATACGGAAACACTTTCAGCTCTTCAACCCAGCAGAACGATCACACTGAACTGCTGTTTTATTTTCACTTCATTATTCAGTCTGACACTGTCAGGAGATGTGACCGACATCCTTCCTGTTCATGACTCTTTCTGTCAAAACAGAAGCTGTGGTAGAAGAGCTGGTCGCAGCTTTTCACAGCTGTTAAATTAGCTTCTCTGTCTGGGCTGAAAACATATTTCAGGACCCCTACGCAGTGAAGAAATATAATTGCAGCTTGCAGCTGTTATGAGTAAAAGAAAGAACTAAAGTTTAAAGTGAAACTGCTAAAGAGTCTGAGCTTTAAGTTTTTAATTTGTGAATTTTCAGCTTTCTGTGATCAACATTAACTGAAGTAACAAACGGCTGCTTATTTAACCACCGACTGATGGTTTTAATTAAATAATGTAATTCATGTTAGATATGGAGTGAAATGTTAAATGTGTCCGTTATTCACAGTGGATCTGTGTGAGGAGGTGGTGTTAAACAACAATAGTGATGCTTCACTATTTCTATTCAAGGTCTAAAGGAAGTGCTTTTATTTTGACGATGCAAGGAAGTAACCTACTCAGTGATTGATGTTCGCTTCAGTTGAAGTATAAAAATAGATACCTGAGCAGGAAATTATTTCATTTTGATGAGTCCTCTACTGGGAGACAGCTGTTCAATCTGAAAATTCAACCAGCTTTTGAATGTCACATCCTGCTAACTGGACTTGTTTCCCTTTCAGGAGCTGGATACGTTGTGTACGAGCTGGTGAAGGCATCGTTCCCTCAGAAGAAAGATTAACTCTGCTTCAGCTGTTTACTTCCATCTGAACACCGGCTTCTGGCCGGCCGCTCTCTATTGTACAATACTGTGTTGGGAAACATGAATCCCGGCGATGATATAGTAGGATATTGTTTCTTGTTCATGGGATCAATATTTATTTCTTGTACTGTCTGATAACCTGAGGATCAATACAATAAAATGCCTCTCATGACCAACACCCCAGTTTGTTTGTTTCTCATCCTGCTTCACATACAGAAGAAGCCGCAGCTGCAAAATATGCAGCTTTACTGTAAATTAACTTTAATCATTTTAATGTAAAATCAATTCAAAGTAAAAGTTTGATGGTGCTGATTTGACTCATCTGTGTCTGAGCCGTTTGGAAAAACTCGGCCATCGTTAAGAAGCGTGAGAAAAGAGAGAAAGTGGTTCTGTTCTGGTGACGAACTAAACTCAAACTCTGGGTTTTCGGTTCCAACTGTGAATCAGTTGCTGTGGTAACAAACCTGTGTCCTCGTTTCCTCATTCAGTCCACATGAGCCAGAATAACTTCCAACAACCTCCACTGTTCAAACCCTCAGGGAAACGTGCAGCGTAGCTTCCTCACCGGGAGGTGGCGCCACACGCTCATCGGTGACGTTCAGAGGACGGAGCAGAAGCAGGGAGCAGGAAAAGATTGTCTATTTGGAAGATGAGTCACTGCGACGTTGAAAGAGTTGAACATTTGAGGAGGCTGGAGATTTACCTCTGTAACCTGTAGACTGATCTCGGGGACATCAGAGATTAGATTTGTTGTTCTCACAGCGTTTAACAATCCAGAAAAATACATCTTAAACTAAATATTTAGCACCAGCTTGCTTTACTTTATCACTTATAGAATATTAAATTGTTGACAACTGATTTCCTGAACTTAAAGACAGATGATTATTAAACAGTCAAATTGTTGTGTAGTAGGTTTGTTCACCCACTGATTTAATAATCATTAACTGGGACTTGGTGACATCTGGGAAGTTTGCAGGAAGTGAACCTGAATAGAAACTGGGACCTGCAACAGGTCTCCCTGACCTGAACATTAGAGAAGATCTGTAAGAAGCTGAATGTTCAGCAGACAGTAGAGAGGAGTGAGAACCAACATTCAAACCAACCGAATCAGTCCGAGTCCTGCAGAATCCAACCTGAAAGACACAGTTTCTGCTGAAGAGATCATCAGGAAGGAAGTTAGCAAGAATAAAAATCACTCAAATGGGACCAAACTGTTACTAACTTAGTTTTTATTCATGCCACCATGTTATTTTCATTTTTGTTCACAAAATGAAAAACATCAGTTCACTTCGGTACCTGGAAATGTGATCAGAGTGAGACCTCTCGTCCTCTCTCTCTCTCTGTGTGTGTGTGTGTGTGTGTGTGTGTGTGTGTGTGTGTGTGTGTGTCGCTGATGATCAGATCCGCATGAAGCTGCAGCTGCTCGGTCGCTGCTTCTTCTGCTTCTTCTGCTTTTTCTTCTTCTCGTGG
This sequence comes from Anabas testudineus, assembly GCF_900324465.2. Classification (NCBI taxonomy): domain Eukaryota; kingdom Metazoa; phylum Chordata; class Actinopteri; order Anabantiformes; family Anabantidae; genus Anabas; species Anabas testudineus. Next base: position 18,078,998 of record NC_046632.1, on the reverse strand, counting down.
AAGTTTAAAGACAAAATTCTCCAGAAGAAAAAGCTCGAACTGCTTCATCACGACCAGAACCGGGACCTGAGCGCGGCGGACGAACCGGGACCGGGTCTGTTGAGTGGATTAAATGGGAGCGGTTCGAGCGGCTGGATGAGTTTGAGGCTCCGTCCTCAGAGGTAAGAGTGACTTTAACTTCTGTTTCCCGAAAATCAACCTGATCAAGTTTAAACTAACGAAGTAAGTTGAAATCTCCAGATTTGAAAACAACACGTGAACGCACCAAAAATCCTCTTAATTAAAAAGTGAAAAAAGTGAAAAAAGTAAATGTTAATTAACCTAAAATCCAAAAAATCAAACTGATGTTCACGAGTTCAGAAGTTTTCATTTAGTCACTGAACTAAATATTTAAACTACTTAATAAACTACTGAACTACTACTTTTAAATTTTCATCTACTCAACCCAGAGTCAATAAAAGTGTTGAACTACATGTAACTACAAGTTAATTACCTTAAGTAAAACAAGTACAAGTTAATTACCTTAAGTAAAACAAGTACAAGTTAATTACCTTAAGTAAAACAAGTACAAGTTAATTACCTTAAGTAAAACAAGTACAAGTTAATTACCTTAAGTCAAAAAAGTAGTAGTAGAACTGTGTAGAAGTACTCTACTCCATTAAAGTATAATAAAGACATAAAACCTACGTCTTTATTAGACAAAGTGTTGCGCTGTTGCTTTAATGTTGATACTGTTTGTACATTAGTATTCTCCTGTTGTAAAAGTACTTTGAAGTACTTTGTGTGTTGTGTACTGTTACAACAGGAAGGATATGAAAAACTGTAAAAACCACAGCTGTCAGACAAATGTAGTAAAAATCAGTGTTTTCTGTGAAATGTCACAGAATAAATGAGAAGAACTGTGAAGAACAAGTACAAGTACAAGTACAAGTACCTCGAATTCATGCTCAACATACATGAATGCAAAATCTAATCAGTTTCAACCAGTTCAGCTAAAAATATGAAGTAGAAAGAAGATATTCATGTTTGTACGTGAAATCCAAAGTAGTGTTGACTCAGACTGTTTAACTATTAAAGAAACTGAACGTTTTCTGTGTTTGTCTGAATTTAAATGTATTTTCAGAGAAGTGACGTAATGTTCTAGCTGCTATTTGACTCTACTCTGAAATAATACTATTAATTAGGAGGTAGTTTCACCTCATCAGAGCCTGAGATTCAGTTCCTCTCAGTTTGAAATGAACATTTTGAGTTTCCTGGTTCATTATTCATTTTTAAAGCAGCTGTTTCTCACTTTGAGCAGTTGTGGCTCCTCTAATATGAATGTTAGTTTGTTTTTTTTGTTTTTAATGTTCTTTCATTGTTCTCAGCAGATGCTTCCACTGAAGACAGCAGCCAACTCACAGATCTGCATCATTTCCTGGTTGTTTTCCCGCCACAGAAACAGGAGCCCTGAGGATTTAACTGTCGTAAAACTCTTTAAACCTTGTTAAATGGATTCTTTGGTTCATTTCTACCTCAGAGACGCCCGGCGTGGAGCAGGAGCAGGATTTTAACAGCGAGAGATGTGATTCGAGACAGAAAACGCTCTGCTAACAAAGCTCAGACTGATTTTTTGGATGTGGTTCACCTACGAGGAATTTCTCTGCCTGGACGACGTCACAGATAGCAGCCAATGTCTGACGACAGCAGCCCGCCTCCCTCCCGGACGTTCCCAGTTTTCCCTCAGCACGCCGTCCCTCCTACACCATCGCCGTCCCCCAGCCCGCCTGCCACCCTCTGCAGCCGGCTGTCCAACGGCAGCCAGACGGCCCCCAGCCCCACAAACTCACGGGGGTCCATTCATGGAGTCTCCTTCCTGCTCCAGATCGGACTTACCAGGGAGACGGTCACCCTCGACCCCGGGGAGCACTCGCTGTCTGCTGTCAGGGAGCTCGTCTGCTCCGTCGTGGACCAGAAGGTAAAAGGTTTTTTAATTAAGAGCTGATTTTCTTCTTTGGCTCAAAGCTCAGTGACACCAGAACTGAAAAGAACTGTTGTGGTTTACAAAGTGAAGGCCTCCTCCTCCTCCTCCTCTTCCTCCTTTCTCCTCCTCCTCCTCCTCCTCGTCCTCAGACTCAGACTCAGACTCAGGTGTGCTTCTATTCATACATGTGAACATACTGTATCATCTAGTGTCTCATGTGGTCTCTAATTAAAGGAGTCACTCAAAGAGGCCGTCATGATGATCAGAACCACAGAGTCCAGTGATCTGAGTTCATAATGTTTTCAAACTGTTGGTTTCCACCAACAAAAAGACGTCGTTGACTGTTCTCGAAGACAAACAAGAGTTTTAAAATGATGAATCAACAGTTGTTGAGATTATGAACTGCTCGTTTGTTCAGTGATTCAAATGGAATAAGTCGATTTAAAAACTGATTCAACGGAGCCACAGGTTTCTTTAAATTAGTGAATGAACTGTGTTTCTGTAGAGAACGTTTAATTGCAGAGCGGTGATTCTCTGAGAGAGGTGTTCAGAATGAAAAGTGTTCATTACAGAGGAGCTCTCTGGATTATAAAAGGAACTGAGATTCAGTTCTGTACAAACTCTCACATTAAGCTTTAACTGAGCTGAACCGGTTTTGTGTTGGACTCAGGTTCAGGTTCAGGTTCAGGTTCAGGTGAAGCGGCTCCAACGTTTCTAATGTCAGAGTCGGTTCTGACGCTTCTTTTACTTCACACGTCTGCTCTCACCTCCACTTTATCTCTAACATCTTCTGGTTTTACCGTCACTGAACGCACCACCTGCGTCTGCTGCACCACAACACACGGTGGTCTTTGTATTGTTCTGAGGACACTCACAGCCCCCCCCCTCACCTGACCTAAATTAAGCCTCAACCTTTGTACGCCAGTCAAAACGTCCTCACAGCAACAGTAAAGAACTAAAAGTCGTTCATGTTACTACAGAAAAACACAAACGCAGTTTAAAATAGAGACGAGACGTCTAATGAAAAATATTTATTCCATTAAAGTTATAATAATTAGTTCTAAAATGATTCATCAGCAGCTCCTTCAACAGCTGATTCATTATTTCTGGCATTTCTTTAACTAGTGATGAATCTATTATTAATTCAGTTTTATTAATTAAACTATTCTGCAGATTGATGTAGAACCCGGTGACATCACTGGGAGCCTCCTACTGTTTAATGACATGGAGCTGTGTTTCCAGTTCGTCTCTGAACGCTCGTTGTGTTTCTTGTTTCTTTAAATTCCTAATGACCTTCATTTGTGAGGAGTTATGTTGGAGTGCTGCTTTAAAGTTAATGATTTTCCATGAAGGAACTCCTGAAGGAAGCTGAGGACGCTTCACCTTCCTCGTGTTCCTCTCACATACTTTCACTTGTCACCTCCTGTCGGTGGTTGTGTACAGCAGAGGAAAAGCCTTTTCACGGGGAATATAACTTCCTGTTGGCGTTGCTGTGTCAGCGCTCTTCATTTCCTGTTTCACAGCTGTGAGCTGGAGGAGCAGCAGGGTGGTCCATCAGTTTCTCAGAGCTTGGTTCACACTGGAGGATGAAACCAAACGTGTGTTCAGGGTCCTCTAACGTGTCCAAATGTACACGAAGTGAAATGAATTGGTCAACGTCAGGACTCAACACTAGTGTCTGCTCCAAGGAGACACTAAAACACTTCAGCTTCTTCTCAGACATATTGTGGATTAGAAGCAGCTCTAAACTGTGTGTGTGCTGCTTCATATTAAAAACCAACTGGATTCTCAGTAAAAAGCAGACGATTCATAGTTTTAGGTTAAATGCTGGACGTAGGTCACTGGTCAGCCTACAGCATGATGTCATTACTGGAATGACCTCTTTCCTTCTTTTGTGTCCACATCGTGGAGCTGTGAGCAGCGGGTGGATGGAGGCTCCAGGTCTGATTCACGGCCTCTGTACTGTACTGTGTGTGTGGGAGGAAGGGGTGGAGGTGGTGGGGAAGTAGGGAAGTTCCCTCCTCTGTGGGTCACCACACGGACCACCCCCACCTCACTGTACACACAGATGCAGGGACCTGTCCTGGATTGTGTAACGACACTTATTTATCTTTGTTTGTGATATAAACAATATGAAAAAATAATTTTTCGTACCTGTTGACACAGTAATGATTTACTTGACGGTTCATTTAGTCTAAAATAAGTTTATTTAAGGGAAAACTGGTGAAAATCACTTTGCTTATGGCTCGTTTAATATTTTGATAGAAATAAATTCATATTAGAATTTTATTTATCTTTTGCATCAGCAGAAAAGTGAATTAAAACTATTCAGTAATCACTAGTTGCAGCTCGAGTCTGCTGCACGTCAGACATTAAACAGCCAAAGTGTTTCTGCTGGGCCACAAAGTAAAGTGCAACTCAAATGATTTATGGCGCTTGTAGATTTTACATTTTGTAAACTAGAGCTGGACGATTGAAAGCGATGTTGACGTTTGTTAGGAAGAATAAAACAAGCTAACTTGGGTTAGCAGCAGCTTCTCATGCTAGAAAACGCTAAGAATCAATTGAAAAAGAAAAAGTAAATAAGAAAGTGATTCCAGCACCTGAACTAACATTTAAAACAACAACACGTCTCTCTGTCGCCATGGTGATGCGCGAGACCCCATCCTCCATTCTGCTGGTTTCCATGGTTTCCAAGGCCAGGTGGTGGTTCAGGTGGAGAAGTAGGAGAGAGAGGGAGATGTCAGTTTAACAATCACTCCACCTGCGTACGAACATTTTAAATGTAGTGTTGGAACATTTTCAGGATTCTAGTGTCAAAATGATCATTTATTATTATTATTATTTATATTTCAGATAATTCATTATCTAGAAACTCGTTGCTACTGTGTGTGTGGACAGTTGAAATCATCTCCTGTGCAAAGTAAAAAAAAGATGATCAGAAAAAGTTTAAACTTTAAAGATGATGAAATAAAGAAATAATGAAACCGGATTATATGAATGACACGAAGCACTAAGCTTCCTCAAAATCAATAAAAGGAGGTCGTATGTCCAGAAGGTGCTGGATTTGTCTGTTTACCAGGTTTTATTATGATTTCATGTTAAGTCAAGTTTAATCTGGTCTTATCTAGTTTCTGTTACACAAGTTACGTAAGGAAGAATTTGAATTAAGAGTTTTCATCAACAGATTTTAACTTGAAACTCTGAATTAAAAACTTCCTTTTACTTTGTTATAAAACACACAGCTGCTGTCTGAGGTTCAGTCGTGTTCTAAAATCCTCTTAATCCAGTTACTGTGTCTGTTATTGTTCCTTTAATCTAGACTTTAGATTAAAGCCCGAATCGTTCAGAACATCTGATCTCAGATCAGTTTCATCCTGGTTACACGTCTTAATGTCCTGACTGAGCTCTGTCCTGTGTTTAGTAAAATGAAGTTATTTTATTAAGAGTATTATTTTCCCTTGATGTGAGACTTGAGCCCAGCTCCTCTGTGCTTCTGTGTGGCACATGCAGGGAAACACCTGCAGCCTGACGGAGGTTGTTGTGGGATAGGTTGTGACCTTGGATCAGGTGCCTGCCTGGAAGTCGGAGTCCAGGGACTAATAGTCCGTATCATTCTGAAATGCAGGGCAAACGTTACCCTTTGAAACGAGTCTTAACTGAGCCGCTGTCGTGCAGCTGTTGAACATCAATATAGAAACAACCTCTAACCCGCTTCTTCAGCTGCAAAGATGGTACCTGTCGCTGCGATAACAACCAGGAAGTGGGTTTGTTTCCGTCTCACCGATTGTCATCGGATCAGAAACAGGAAACTGGTTTGGGTTTGATGTTTAGTTTGTTACATCTACTGAGCCCGATCTAAGCAGGTTATCTGATAGTTATTTGCATCTGAAGTCAGTGTGGTGGGTTAGACCGTGTAGACATGATAACAGCTCTGTCTGATGCACTTTAAAGGGAGATTACGTCACATTGTAGTGTTTAATGACAATAATGAATGTTTGTTTTCTGAAAGTAGCAGCTTTTCTTGAAAAGTGTGTGTGTGTGTGTGTGTGTGTATGAGATAGGATTGGTAGATGAAACGTCTGTCTTCCTGTGGTCGACCATGTGATCTCTGAGGGCTTATCGAGTGGATGTCTTCTTTTCATACAGTAACAGTTGAGTCCGACCTCACAACTCGTATTCATGCTGATTTGTTTACATCGTGTGACTGTAGTTCACCTCCTCCGATTCAGTCGCCTGCGCTGTTTCAGCTGGATTTATCTTTAGTAAATCTAGTTTAGTTTAGTTAAATAGTCGTTTTCATTGTGGGTTTGATTTCAAGTAGTCATTTGTTCATTTCTGCAGCCAAACAATGGCTTTGTTAAACTTCAACAATCAAAACATTGACATCAAGTGATTACCATTAAAAACTATTAAAAACCATTAAAAACCATTAAAAACAATTAAAAACCATTAAAAACCATTATAAATAGACAAAATACAAAGTCAGATTTTATTAGAAACCAGAAAAGTTTTTGAAACAAGTTTTTGCCATGAAAACAATGATAGATACAGTTCCAGGCACCAACAGGCTTCATGCAGAGTTTCTAATTGTTCTCGTCTCTTCACGGACGACCACAAGTTGGCCAACCAGAACAGGGTGGGATGGGGAGAGGAGACGCCCTAACACCCACTCCCAGTGTTGGATTTCATCATAATAACTTTTGATATTACTACTAAACATGATAATTATGTCAAAAGGTTGGAATTCTACACTTTGTAGCATCAATAATAATAAAACATTATTCAAATATGATGTATAAGATGTATCTAAAGACATGATATACAGCATAGAAAGCATTGATAATAACATAGATATTTACAGTAGTGTAATGATCTGATTCAGCGGATGAATTTAAGCTCAGACAGAAAAATACAATGAACATTTTTATTTCTTTATTTTTTGCACTGATTTTAACCTTTAATAAGCTGCGTGAATGAAACTCCCACACACTGACAACCTTGACCCACTCTGCGCTGCTTCCTGTTGTTTCCCTGAATGAGGTGACGGACCGAGCGGATGCAGGGAGAACAGGAGCTCCGGCTGTTTACCGTCATGTTTCTCTCAGGTCCATTTTAGCGTGAACGAGTTGTGTTTTATTGGAGCTGAAAGGCTCTCAGCGTCCTGCAGTGGAAGATAACGGCTGTTTTATCTGTTTGTGCTCTTCACATCACTGCTGCTCCAAATGTTTTTATCAGCTGCCGTCAGATGTGTGAAAGCAGAAAGTGTCAGAAAGCAAATGTGCCTCTGGTGAGTGGGGGGGGGGGACACAGGAGGATGTTGTGACATGGCAAATTTCTCTGCACAAAAAAGTGCAAGCTGCTGTTTCCTGTCCACATTAGTTGTTTTACAAGAACACGGGAGAGTTGGTCTTATCTCACTGAGTCGTCATGTTCTGCCTGAACCCGGTTGTCCAGTGTATCCAACATCATTCACTGTGTGTGTGTGTGTTACTACACACTCTGTTTGTCTTCTACTGGTATTTGTTAGCCGTCACTAGAATTAATGCTGCTTTAAACATGAATTTTTCTTTTGTTTCCTTCTTGTCCATTAAAGACTAAACGTATGTTCAGGTTGGTGAAAATCATCTGTTCGTGTCTCATCCAGTCTAATTCTCATCTAATCGTCGTGTTTGTTGACTCAGCAGAAATCTAAACATATAGTAGAGGAACTAGGTCCCACCTGTAGCCAGCAGCACATTTCATGTGCTTTTAATGGTCCTGCTCCCTGATAGCTTTAACTTTCTCTGTGATTGAATCGGTTCTCTGTATGTCGGTGCTGACATGTTTCCAGATGAGGAGAAACAGCTGAAAAGAAATCAAATTTACCAGGAACTGAAAAAACAAGAAGTAGGTAATTATGAATGTAATGATTACAGAGGCGGGGGTTAAAAATTAGCCACACATGTGCAGTGGATGTGGTTAAAATCACCATCCAGACCAAACAGAGCTCTATTCTTACTGGACGCGATTTTCCTAGAATACGAACTAATAAACGAAGAAGTGACAGTGTGTGTGTGTGTGTGTGTGTGTGTGTGTGTGTGTGTGTGTGTGTGTGTGTGTGAACTGAATATCAAGTGTGTCGTCCTCCTTTTTGGAACCTGGATTATTGGGCTCCATGAACACTTAGTCTCTCTAATAATAGCTCGAGGGCTGCACAGATTAAGCGGCGGCGTGCGTTCGCTCTGGCTCAGTTAAAAACAACATTCAAGGCGGAGACGTCTCCCCCGGCTCCTGCGGCAGGGGTCACAGCAGGCCCTGCAGGTTTTGGCCTCAGTGACCCTGATGACCACAACGAGGTTGTGGACTTCCAACAAATCTGGTATGAGTTTGTTGGGGGCGTTAGAGAATGCGACAAGGACTGTGTGTTTGTGTGTGGAGGTTAAACCTGGTTAATGGAGGATTAGCCATAAAGAGGGGATCAGTGTGTATTAAACACACACTCTTTACTCCATTAACCGAACTCTTAGTGTGTTTCCCTGCTCACCTCAGAAAAGGCAGCAGCTGACGACGGCTCAAACATGACTGTGTCCTCATCACATCTGATGAGTGTGTGTGTTCGTCACCACCACACATTGATGCAAATGACCACAGATCAGAGTAGAACACAAGACAGAGGGAGCAGGACAGACAGCTACAGAAGAGTCAGACTTCAACTACAGACACACAAAACCACGAAGACGCACTTCTCTACTACAGACAGAAAACAACAACTAACAACAAACAAACAACTAGAAAGAGAAGCACAACTCCCACAACTAGTTTGACAATAAGAGAGCAGAGAGGGAGTCAGATAACGACAGGTATAGAAAATACACAAAACAGCTGCAAAGAGACAAGACACGACCACAAAGAGACAAAGAGTGACTAAAGGGGGATGTACAACAACCACAGCAATGACCACAAAGGGTCAGATAACGACTGGAGACACAAAAACACTGAAACTGATGAAGTGACTCTGTAGGTTTTTGGGACACGTCTGTGCCGAGTGGCTCATTGTTTGATTGTCCATCACAAGTCGGACGCTGTGAGCTCATCCTCAGCTGCTCTGAGAACTCTTCCAGTATAGAAGTAACTGGGTGCATCCGAACATCCCGTCCCTGTGTTCTGCTACAATAACACTCAGACTGTGTTGAGCTGCGGCTGACGACTTCTGGGTGTCGGTGACAAAACCGCAGCAATAATTGATGATTGACGTTCAGCGTGCACGGTACACGTGAATGTGATCCGAGCAGCTTCTGCCTCGTCACCTGTCGGCTGGGTTTCCTGCTGTCACTGGGTGCTGCAGGATCCATGCTGCGTGCTACCTGCACACTGCTAACATCCTGCTAACTCGGGGCAGGAAGCTGCTCCACCTGCGTGTCTGCGTGCTGCAGAGGCTGCTGAACCCCAAATCCAGTGCAGAACATCACACAACAGTCACCACACCATGACACCAGTGCTCATGTTGGGTTTTTAGTCTTCTGACTCCATTTAATGAATTAATTTAGAAACATTTTCACACATTTTAGCATCTTATCTGTATAATATTCTCTTTACTAACCTCTCAACAAACCTCAGATGGTTTTAGTGGAAACTTTAATTCTGAAAAAGTTGCACCACATCATTCAACCTCTCTTGAGGTTTATGACATATTCAGGGAGGTTGAATGATTCATAGAACACAGAGCTGCATGTTGGATCAGTGTGCAAGAAACTGCTTGTGCAACACTATGCAAACTGCAATATAGAGCATGAGTTTGAGATTTGAGATGTTCCTGTTTAACGCTCTCTGCAGTGGCCAGTTGACAGTTGATCCAAATCCTCCAGGTAGTTTTAAAATATGTCAATATGGGTCAGAGCGTTGTTTTAGTCAGACTGTTCTCACATGGGGAAAAACTGCTTAATTTCATGAAGAGTGGGGATGTAGAGTGCAGCGTGTGGGGGAGGACCACATTCCAGCATTGATCAGGATGTGTCTTGGGGGCTCGCAGGATAAAGTATAGGAAACCTTTAGGCTGCCGGACTCAGACATTTGTGTTCTGATGTGCAGCTCGCTCGGGGAAAGTCTGAATATGTTCTGTGCTTTAGTGCATTTCTGACGGCAGACGGTAGAAAAAGCTTTAGAGAAATATTTGATTGCACAATAAGAAGATACGTTTTCCAAAAACCATTATCAGTGAACACATCATCCACAAATACAAGTTTAAACTAATAAAAACAAGATCCTGACGTGTCACAGTCAGTTCAGTAGCATTTGAACTAAAGTCATTTAAAACCCTTCAGGGGCAACAGAGGACAGAGCTTCACTTCGCTCACCAAATGTGGACAGACTGTTAGACACATGTCCCCCAAACAGAAGTGACCTAGACTTAAAGCTACCATCAGATGGTTTTTAAGGTTTTAAGAGAAACCTTTTGAAATCCTTCACAGCTGCTGCTGCTTTTAACCAGGAAATGTGATTTTCAGGCTGTGAACCGTGTTTTTTTGTCTGATTCGGATTCAGCACTCACAATATTCCAGTAGCACAGTTTCACAGTGTGGTTTTTCTCTGAACTGGTTATGTCATGTGTTCCTCGTGTGAAAAGGTTAGGCAATGGTTAACTTCAGGAACAGGCTGACGAGGGATGAAGTCACGGGAATGAAAACTTGGCTGTCAGTAGAAAAGTTGTTATGTTGACAAAGCGACTCATTCTGTTTAAGATTTTCTACTTTAGGGTCAAGAGTTAAAAAGTACAGATCTACTGCACCAGTTCAACAAGGTCTTCCTGCTGCTTCAGCTTCACTTTCTTTATGACTTTGAGTCATTCATCATTTCTCTATCACCACCTGCAGGCTGAGCAGTAAAACGAACAAGTTGTATTAATCGAGAACTTTAACAAGACTCGTGAAGAACGTTAACGACAAGTAATATTGTAATATTAGTATCATAATACTTTTAAAAATCAGTATCTCAGTTTTTCAGGTATTTAATTTGGTTAATAAACCAAAAACAAACTCACTGGTTGTTTATTCTGTTGATTTAATAATCGATGACGAACACATTCTGTGATATGAACACGTTCTGTGATATGAACGTTCTGTGATACGAACACGTTCTGTGATATGAACGTTCTGTGATATGAATGTTCTGTGATATGAACACGTTCTGTGATTTGAACACGTTCTGTGATATGAACGTTCTGTGATATGAACACGATCTGTGATATGAACACGTTCTGTGATATGAACGTTCTGTGATATGAACACGTTCTGTGATTTGAACACGTTCTGTGATTTGAACACGTTCTGTGATTTGAACACGTTCTGTGATATGAACACGTTCTGTGATACGAACACGTTCTGTGATATGAACACGTTCTGTGATACGAACACGTTCTGTGATATGAACGTTCTGTGATATGAACACGATCTGTGATTTGAACACGTTCTGTGATATGAACATGTTCTGTGATACGAACACGTTCTGTGATTTGAACACGTTCTGTCATATAAACGTTCTGTGATACGAACACGTTCTGTGATATGAACGTTCTGTGATATGAACACGTTCTGTGATTTGAACACGTTCTGTGATTTGAACACGTTCTGTGATACGAACACGTTCTGTGATATGAACACGTTCTGTGATTTGAACACGTTCTGTGATTTGAACACGTTCTGTGATAGGAACACGTTCTGTGATACGAACACGTTCTGTGATTTGAACACGTTCTGTGATTTGAACACGTTCTGTGATTTGAACACGTTCTGTGATACGAACACGTTCTGTGATTTGAACACGTTCTGTGATACGAACACGTTCTGTGATATAAACGTTCTGTGATACGAACACGTTCTGTGATATAAACGTTCTGTGATATAAACGTTCTGTGATACGAACACGTTCTGTGATATAAACGTTCTGTGATTTGAACACGTTCTGTGATATAAACGTTCTGTGATTTGAACACGTTCTGTGATACAAACACGTTCTGTGATTTGAACACGTTCTGTGATTTGAACACGTTCTGTGATATGAACACGTTCTGTGATTTGAACACGTTCTGTGATTTGAACACGTTCTGTGATTTGAACACGTTCTGTGATACAAACACGTTCTGTGATTTGAACACGTTCTGTGATTTGAACACGTTCTGTGATTTGAACACGTTCTGTGATTTGAACACGTTCTGTCATATAAACGTTCTGTGAGTATATTTATCAGCTGCACTTCTCTGAACTTCTCTCTCCACATGTCCTTGATCTCCTTTTCCTCCTCTTGCTTCCCCTCAGTTCCCTGAATGTGGATTTTTCGGGATGTATGACAAGATCCTGCTGTTCCGTCACGACCTAAACTCAGACAACATCCTGCAGCGTCTGACCTCGGTGGAGGAGATCCAGGAGGGCGACCTGGTCGAGGTGGTGCTCTCTGGTAAGCATCAGTTCCCCCGTGGCCAGTAATCATCCATTCTTTTTATCAGACCTTAGGTTCCTGTATCCAGGTCTGGGACCTGTATTTATCAAGCATCTCAGAGTCACTGATGTAATTTGTAGCTGGAAAGTATTTCTGGATTACCTCTGTGTGTGACCCCCCGTTTATAAAACACTCAGAGCAGCGAAGCACAAATTCTAGATCTATGGATGGATTCTGGTTTTAGTGGATAATTGAAGTTCTGAGTCCACTGATAAAATACTTCACTGCATGAAATGATCCTCATCACATTGATACAGTCACATTCTTCCATTATCAACATGACCAGAGGTTTAATCCACTTTCATTTAATGCTGTGATACATTTTTTAGCATAAACATCATTGTAGGTGCTTTAGCTGTTGATTTTAATGTGAATCATTAACGACTCACACAGCCACAGGGAAACCAGCGATTTGCATAAATGCAGTTTGTTTTTCAGTGATTTCATGCGGCACCGTAGGGAAGTGAGTGAATCTGAGCCTCATCTGTAAGTTTGTGGTGTCGTGGCTGAAACGTCCGTTGATACAGAACCTAATCAAACTCATCTAATCATTTTAAAGAGCTCCACGTTTGAAACGTCCTCCTCTGCAGAATCTGCCTCTGTCTCTGTGAACTCCTCCCGCTGATAACCGGTTAGGACATCTCTAAGTTAAGGATGCTGCTAAGATCTAGTTTTAAAGTGGGACCACATTGGAGGAGTGATTTCCTGCTCTGAGATGCTTAATAAGTAACGGAGTCCTGACCTGATTCCAGCATAAAACACTTGATTTGTTATTTATTTATTTGTAAATCATCCTTAAATCTTTATGTAGTCTGGTAGCAGCTGAGACGTGACAGATTTTAGTGCTCCCAGATATTGCTAGTGAAGAAATAAAACATAAATTACAGTTGCCTAATTAAATTAATGTCATAATTAATATGATTCTAATATGTTTTTACATACATGCAGCTGTATTGAACTATTACAATTAACCATACCTGCATTCATTTATTAATAGTAATATTACCCATGTTTTATTAAATGAATCTTTTACAGTAGGAGCTCGAACCGGACAGTTTCTCCATCCATTACATGACTTCATACATTTATTTTGTGTTGGTTTGTTTCTGTTTCCTCTCTTGTTAATTAACCCCTGAGGCGACAGAGGTGAGGTAGCCCTCCGATCTCATTTCCTCCACTGCAGCGCTGCCGCGGATCACCCTGCACCCTGTAACCATAATACTGTGTACAGACTTGTCATTTCCTGAGTTGTGTCGACAGGTTGGGCTGTAAAAACTAAAACTGACACCTTAACAGCTGAACACCCAGAACGCAGAACCGCGGCAGGTTTAAATTACACCGGAGGAAGAAAACAGTCGCAGCCTGAACCGCATCAGGCTCTATGCCACAACAACTTCCTCCTCCTCCTGCTGCTGCTGCTGCAAAGGCCTGCAGCTCCCTGCTGGTTTATTAGTTTAACACTGTTGCTGTCAGTGCAGCTTCTGCTGCTCTGGAGGAAACGTACGACTGTTACTAATAACAGACGCATCGAAAGAACGATGTGGCCAGAGTGAGAAAACCAGCTCTCATCAAATGTGTTATTAGTAGTAAGTGTAAAATGAACAGGAACTTATTTAAACGCTATGTAGTTAGAACTTAATGCCGAAGAATCGAGTTTTTCTAATCTTGTTAATAACAAAATAGGTAATTTAATTAGTTTTAATTTGATTTTAGGTCCAATCAATGAATCCAGTCATTAACACTGTGCTGAAGGTCCACGTGTAGAAACAACACAGTGACTCTCAGTTCAGTAAATGCTCTGACTGCTACCTGAAGCTGAACTGGTTGATAAAACACCGGCCGAGCTCTCGTCCTTCTCCAGTTATCAACTCTAACACATCGTGTTATTTATCGTGTATCTGTTCATTTCAGCTCTTGCTACAACCGAGGACTTCCAGATCCGACCACACACGCTGTACGTTCACTCGTACAAGGCCCCGGCCTTCTGCGATGACTGTGGGGAGATGTTGTGGGGGCTTGTCAGACAGGGTCTCAAATGTGAAGGTAAGAGTGGAGAGTGAGTACTTTAATACTGACTATCTGCAGATACCCACAGTAAATCTGGATCAAATCACTGTGTGACACGTTGAAACTGCTCTACTCTACTTAAGCAGGTTGCATTTCTGCAGCAGACTGTGTTGAGTGACAGCAGTTGTTCAAAATACTCCACAGCTCATGTGGTTATATTCACAGTCAACATTGCTCTGGACCTTTGGCTTTTAAGAGTCGAGTCCCTGAATCTTCTCACAACATGATGAAATGTAGAAACGTAGTAATGAGCTGTGACTCATTGTAAACACTGAGCCTTTGGCTGCTCCTGTTATAGCCGATCATGATCCCATCAGCTGTCACCAGGTATTTTAGAATAATCTAATAATAATAATAATTTAGAAACTTTTCAATGTTTTTTATCTCTGTTTTGTTTTTGCAGCATCAAACTCTAAATTTGCTTCTATTTACTTCAGAGTTTGTATTTTTAGTTTGAACTTTAGAGAAGTCTTTTCTGGTTGTACATCACTAACTTCCATCACCTGAACCTCAGGAACCGAAACATGTTGGAGTATAAACCCAACATCAGGTGTGAGATAGATTAGATACTGAAGTGGATAGTCAGGATGTCTCTGTGTTAAACTATTCAGACAGACTTCCTGTCATTTCAACTTTACGAGCGGATGTGATGTTGCTGCCAATGTTTCTGTGGTGATGTAAGAGAAATCTAATTTTAATGAGCGTAACAGAGACCAATCGAAAGTGTCTAATGACGAATAACAGAAAATTGATTTGGAGTGTAGAGAAGTCGAAAGTGGAGCTGATTCATTTGCTGTGATCTCATGTTTGTTTTGAACCAGGTTTTATTTTCACGGAGGTTGTGTGAGGTTACTTCTCAGGGTTTAACCTCTGCTTTGATTTCTGCCACGTCCACACCGATCGAGTGAAGTCGACGCCCAGGCACACGTCCAACAAACACAGTTTCACACACTGGTTTTCAGGCCTGAATCAAAGCGCCACTGACGGTACAGCAGGATGTCTTCATTGACTCGGAGACTTCCTGCAACTGTTTTTCAAAGATCCTCGTCTTTTAAGTTTTTGATCTCAGCACTCAGAAGCGTCAGAGTGCATCTTAACTGTAGTGATGCCAAGCTGAGGAAAGAGACGCTCGAGGCTCCGAGCAGCAGAGCAGCTGTCAGTGCAGAAATGGCTTCCTCTTATACAACCGGTTAAAACAACCAGTGAATCTGCCTGTTCACGTCGACTGATGGGACTGAAGGACAAGAAACACAGCTGTGATAAATAAAGAAGGAAGCTTTTGTCATTAGCAACTCCTGAACCACATCCTGAGCTCTTTAAAATCCACATACCTGCATTTTGAAACACACCAACAGAGAGTCTGTGCGTCTGTGAGCAGTTCTACTATGAATAGGACTGTTGATTTTGGACACACACGTGTGATGTTATCTTATGAAAAGCCTGGATTCAAAAGAGCAAATCCCATAACAATGCGTCACCTACACAAAGGGAAGTGGGGATCTAGAGGATTAGTCTAGTCTAGTCTTCCCACAGAGGTTCTGCATTGGCGGCTCGATTGGAGGAAGCACGCGGCCTTGAACGCTCACCACACCGTGTCAACAGTGGGAGTTAGCGGAGAGAGAGAAGCTTAAGTCACATCAGACAGAAGGTTTAGTTTAGTTGTGTTTAAACAAAACCACAACGTCACCTAAACAGCTTCTGTGGACTTGTGTGAAACCTGGGTCTGTGGTGTTACACTCGGGCGCTTTGTACACCCACCATCCACCCGCTTCACCCTCAATTTAGACTCTGGTATTTGGATCTTTTGTTATCATTGGTTTTGAGACTAGTTAAACTTAAGTTCTTTGACTTTAAACAAGGTTTATCTCCATAGCGTGATGAGGTGTCTGCACCAGAAGCGTAGCCGAATCAGCACGTACTGACCTGAACATAATGTCTTACCTAAGAGTGCAGGGAGGAGCCTACAGGAACACATCAGATAAAACACCAGACAGTCAGTCAGACAAAACAACAGTGGGAATCTTTGTTTTTTTATCAGTTTGAGCGTGAACACATGAACAAGCACAACATTGGGTAGTTATTATGACCCCAGCTCTGAATTATGTGTAAACACTGTTTGACAGCGCTGATTCTACTTTTCTATTTCTGTAATTTCTCTCTATATTATTTGGTTTGGTGCTTTCTGTGAAGTGTTTCATGCTCGTTGACTCAAATTAATAGACCTGAAGTGTAAGAATATGTTGCAGGTCATGTGACATGCAGGCTGTGTACACAGCTAGGTGGATTAAAACAGTTCTGTACCACAGAAACACAGCTGATGCGTTTATAGCGTTAATTTGCACCGACTCACCTGATGGTTAGAAGTTACGGCAAATGACTCAAAATGAAAGGACGTTAAAGTGCTGTGATCATGTTCTTCTCTGCAGGATGTGGACTGAACTACCACAAACGATGTGCATTCAAGATCCCCAACAACTGCAGTGGGGTAAGGAAGAGGCGGCTGTCCAACGTCTCCCTGCCAGGCGCCATTCTGTCCGTCGCTCGTCCACCGTCCACTGAGTTCACCCCGACGCCACAGGATGAGGTGGGTTTACTACCATCACCTGAAATCTGTCTCATGAAGCAGGAATTTCATGGTTTGTTCATGGAGTTTTTAAACATCAGAAATACTTGGAAGATAAATCAGTATGTTTAAAAACAGTCCAGCTTTTGTCCAATCAACAAAACCTGGTTGTTGTATTTTATTATGTGATGCAGATCAAAGTGTATTTGAGTCGCTCGGTGTGAAGCTCTGTGAGTCTCTGTTTACTGGATGGAAAATCCAGTGGTTCGCCTGCAGCCATGAGTGTGTGTGTGTGTGTGTGTGTGTGTGTGTGTGTGTGTGTGTGTGTGTGTGTGTGTGTGTGTGTGTGTGTGTGTGTGTGTGGTTGTTTGGTTATCTTTGAGAGGATCGTTAGGAGTTTTATATCAGGACATTCTTTCAGACAAACCGTTAAAGGACTGTTTGAGGGGTAAGACTTCGGTTGTGGTGAAGAGGGCTAGAGAATGCATAATGAATTAGTGTGTGTGTGTGTGTGTGTGTGTGTGTGTGTGTATGTGAGATATAAAGAGAGGGACTACTACTGGACTACTTCATTCATATTATTTATTATGTGTGAGAAATCATTTAGTACATTTAATGGACACTGAACATGTGAAACGTCCAAACTCCAGTTAAAGTTTGCAATAAGCATTTTGTCGGTATCCTAAAAGGAGGTCACAGTCTGTGTGGATGGAACATGTGGTTCCTCATTTTCAGCTGTAAAACATCAATGTGATGTGAATTATTCTCTGGTACTGATGAACAGACACAGTTAGAAAGTTATTACAACATCAGGTTTGTGTTTGCCGTTCATTACACCTCTATCAACACTGAGCAGATAAAGAGCAGGTATTTCCTTCAGGAGCTGGTGCAGACCAAAAACAGAGCTAAAAGACAGATATCGATGCATATCAGCATAAAAAGGTCATAAAAAGTCTTCAACTGGCCAGTTAATAATTCCTAATGAGTAATTCACTGAATTTAGTTTAATATTAAAGTGAGCTGCTGTTTTTATCTACTAAAGAAAAACAGTTCTGCTTTTAGATATGATAAAGATAGGTTAAAGGTTCTTCTCATGATATTTTTTTAAATAAAAGAAAATTATTATAAATAAAGTGAAGAATAAATAAACCGAAAGAAGGACGACGAGCTGTTGAGGGTGATAATAATAATGTCTTTGTCAAGTTAAAGAGTAAATGTCAGAGGAGCTGCGTGTCGGCGCGTTCAGACAACAGTTCGTGGTTAAATTTCATTGTCACCTTTGGCATTTCACTGGCTCTCAGGGAGGTCTTATCATGTTTAGTTAATCTGCTCTGTGATACAATACGATCCCTAATTAGACTTTGATTAGATGTGAGAGATGTGTCGCTTCTTTGTAGCAGTCTGTGATACGGAGAAGGTGGAGGTGGATTATCAAACTGTTCCACTGATTCAGGTTTATTGTGTCACATGTTTCCTGCTCCTGTCTGCGCTGAGGTGTGTGAGCTGCACTGAGGTGTGTGAGCTGCACTGAGGTGTGTGAGCTGCACTGAGGTGTGTGAGCTGCACTGAGGTGTGTGAGCTGCACTGAGGTGTGTGAGCTGCACGTTGTTCATCGTTGTGCTGGATGGAAAAGATTTAATTTGTGTGCTACTTTGATGACGAGGGACCAGTTATCAAAATGTTTCATCTGAACCTAATGAACCCCAATTATTCCCTCAGTTTTCATGCTCTGGGATTAAAATAGTCATAGTAATATGATTCCAGTGACGATGTTTAAAAAAAAAATTAATGCAATAAAAAATACATCAAATTTCTCAGTTTCAGCTTCTGTGTCTTTGTACTATTTTCAATCCGGTACACTGTGTGTTTCACATTAGTTGGTGCATTCTGTTTTTCTACAGGCCTTTGTTTTACAGTGTCCCATCTAGTAACCTGGCTGCACCATTATCACACAAAGCAAAGCTGTTTAAACCAAACACAGTTTTCTTCAGATGGTGGTTAAAGTGATTCACGAGGACGTTTGTCAGCTGAATCAAACTCCTCATCCAGTAAAACGTGATTCATCATATCAGTAACTCAACATGATCATAATGTAGTAGCTGATTAAGGAAAGTGTTCTGTGAGGCTGTGATTAACAACATCAGCAGCCTAATGATGAGAGATGTACATCAGAATTACTGGAGGTCAATAAGACAAAAGGAACATAGATTTATTTATTTATTTTTCTTTTTCCTTGTCTTGAGCTCGATCCTGTAGCTGTCAGGTCAGTGTGTGTGTGTGTGTGTGTGTGTGTGTGTGTGTGTTGAAAACCTTTACAGTAACTATCGTATCAATGCTGTTTGTGTTAAAGGACATTTTCCATTTTAACTTCTGCACATTTGTTGGTTTATTTGTTCTCAGTAAAAGTTAGGATTTCTCTGTTGAACCTTTTTACTCTTCCTCCTCCATCAGCAGCGCCCCCTCTTGGGTGCTGGGAAGCGTAACTCTCTGCTGAGTGGTCGACCCATCTGGATGGAGAAGATGGTCTTGGGTCGGGTCAAAGTCCCTCACACCTTCTCCGTCCACACCTACACTCGTCCTACCATGTGCCAGTTCTGCAAACGGCTGCTGAAGGGGCTCTTCCGCCAGGGCATGCAGTGCAAAGGTGATGACACAACGGAACCCACATTCAACGAATATTGATCTCAGTTTATCTCTTAAATTAATTCTTCTTACATCATTAAATTATCATTTCTGGCAACAGCTTAGATTAACACCTAGAGATATGATAAAAAAATACTACAAACTTGAAAATGACCAGAACCAGATGTAGTACAAAGCAGGTAAGATGAATAATTTATATTATATTTAATAATTGTTTGATTTATTTTTTTATGGTAGATTGTAAATTTAACTGCCATAAGAGATGTGCAGCCAAAGTTCCCAGAGACTGTCTTGGCGAAGTCGACTTTAACGGAGGTGAGTTGGTTTCATGTGTTCTGTTGCAGTTGGTTGAACATGTTGGTTGAACGTTCATCTGATGGTTATATCCTGTACGTTTCTGCAGAACCGGCCAGTCCCAATCTGGACTCCGAGGCGACGATGGAGGTGGACAACTGTGACGTCAACAGTGACGGAGGTCACAGTATGGACGAGCAGGACGAGCTGTCGACTCCAGAAGACAAGCTCTTCTTTGAGGGTTCCTGCACAGACGGCGAGAAAGATGATGAGACGCTCAGAGCCATCAGGTGACGCTGGTTCAGAAGCAGATAGCTTAGACTTTCATATGATCACCAGTCAGGTTCATAAGGATTTAGATTTAACTTTGAACGCAGTGTGGATTTCAAATGTAACATTAGGCCGTGCTTGGATACAGGAAACATAAACTTTACTAATTGTCCATAATTCAGAAAGATAATTGCATTTTTAATCATGTGTATTGATGCATTTGCTAAAACCACAGTGCTTTTTATTTGTTTTCATGCAGCCCGTCTACCAGCAGCAACATCCCTCTCATGCGCGTGGTTCAGTCCATCAAACACACCAAGAGGAAAAGCTCCACAGTTGTTAAAGAGGGCTGGATGGTGCACTACACCAGCCGCGACAACCTGGTGAGAACAGAAAGAGGAACTGAGATGAGAGCTCTCCTCCATTCTTCTATTTTATGTGAATAGAACTACTTAATATTACGTATGTGGTAAAATGTGAATTAATCAGGTTCTGTGTTATCTCACATCCTCCTTCTACTGATAAACCTGCAAATACATCAGATCGAGAAGCAAAACCCAGTGAATACAAAAATATACCCCAACAAACCTAACACCTGATTAAACACTTGTTTTTGCATTTATTAATTAGTGTGTTGCTCTAATTGAACTTATAAATACAGTAAATACAGTATGTTAACATGTCCAACCTGTCTAGATCATGTGTTGGTTTCTCAGGCCGTCCCTAATGAGCTGTTTTATCTTCACAGAGGAAGAGACATTACTGGAGGCTGGACTGCAAGAGCCTGACTCTCTATCAGAATGAAAGTGGAGCCAAGTATTACAAGGTAAGAAACCCAGTCTAACCAGATCTGGTTTCAGCCGCTCAGTCAAACAAAAGCGATGACGTTAAGTGAAAGGAGTCAAGTTCATACTGTAACATTTAGCTCCATGGAGCTCATTAGACATCCGTCCATCCATCAACCAGATAGTTTACAGTAATTATTCTTATCAGGTCGGGATGTTGATGGTACGATGTAAAGCTTTCACTAATATCGAACCTGAAAATGTAACAGAGTTCAAATGAAAGAAACGTTTAATTCAAGTTATCACACAAGTTTTTAAAAGAGTCGAGCAAGCAACTAATCAGTGTCTGAATATAATAATAATAATAATATAATAATAATAATATAATAATGTAACACAAAGACACAAAGTTCCACAGAAAGCATGAGATCAAAGTATTTTACAAAAATATCAAGTAAACAAAGTTCAATGAATCAATTTAGCTTCTAATGCTACTACCTCTACACTCATAGAGCTGCTGCTTCTGTTCTTTAACCTGTTTTAACTATGATGATCACACAGTCAGAACCTGAAAGAGGCTGTAACACTGTTAATGTGAATTCCTCTGTAGTGGTTCCACTGCACTTTGACAGGCGCACTGGAACCTTGGCTTTGTATTGTAACTCCAGCTTTATGAGTATGGCTGTCGCCCTCTGAGCTGTCACTGTTAGGTTCATCCCTGTGTGCATGTGCAGTTGTGACCTAGTAGCAACAGCTCTTGGAGAGCGAAGCCAACCAGGAATGGAACATTGTACTTATAATATGCTTAAGAAAACCTAAACCAGCCCTTGAAGCTGATCCCAGTGAACAACATTTAGTTCAAATGTGAGTTAATCCGGCTTCTGAAGTGGAGCAGTGGGACAAATGAACCACAGCACAGCAAAGATGGAAACTGCTGCTTCTCAAAATGCTCAGAAGATATAAATAGTGACTGAAATGTGACTAAATCACAATCAGCCCCCGACACTGGTTAAACTGTTCTAACAGCCAACTTAATTAAACTGAGGGTTGAAGGTTTAACTCCTAAACTCTTTGACTTTTAAAGGGTCTTGATCTAGTTCTGAATCAGACGTATCTCAGTACAGCTGCAGCTCTTTTCATGCTCCATCATTTTTCTCCGTCATACTCCACGTCCTTTCATCTTCTGTCTGCCAGCGACCTGCTGACCTTTACCACAAAGCGCTGCAGAGAGCCTCCTTTGAAGAGAAAGCGAGAGCGGGGTGCAGGCAGGGAGGGGAGGTTTGTGGTGGTTTCAGGGCTTCGGGTCGCTTCCCTGCCGGCTCTCTCTGGCTTGCTGCCTCGCTGCCTCGTGCCCAAAACGACCGGGGCACGTCCTGCCTTTTAATCAGAGGACAAGTAGATGCTAATGGGAGGGCGTGGTTGGTGGTGAGGAGGGAAGAAGGGGGCGAACTTGGCAAAACACAAGACGAGTAGATGACACAGAGGGACATTAAGACACCAGTGAGCCGTTCTTCTTTATATGTTTGATCTGGCAGGGTTTAGGGTTTTTCTGGGGGGAGGAGGGGGATGCACTCAGCCAGAGAAGGAAGGAAGGGAAGTTTTAAACTGTGAAATTCAAAGAGCATCTCACAGTTGTGCAGAGAGAAGAGGATGGAGAGAGCAGCAACAGGCTGAAACAGCATGATAGTGAAGACCATGTGGATTCTTCTCATTGACTGAAATTACTTTGAAAATGGTCACGAGTGACGTTTGCAGGAGTTTCAAGAGGAGAGATGTTTTAAAAGTGCAGAGATTCAAGTTTCTGAAGTGAAGTCAGGTCACTTTGAATCTTGCATGCGACCTGTGACACTATCTGTCTTAACAAACTGCAGGAAATCCCTTTGTCCGAGATCCTGCAGGTGGAGCCTGCACAGGACTTCAGCAGCTTGCCTCAAGGCAGCAACCCGCACTGCTTCGAGGTGATCACAGCCAACATGGTGTACTACGTCGGGGAGGACAATGGCAGCCTGTATCACAACCCCGTGCTGGCAGCATCTGGTGTGGGGCGGGACGTGGGCCAGAGCTGGGAGAAGGCCATTCGACAGGCGATGATGCCTGTTACACCCAAGAGCAGCGTCTGCACCGGGCCAGGGCAGGGGAAAGACCACAGTAAGTACCAACCAGAATAAGAAAAACTAAACGCTTGAACTGATGTCGTCTCTCAGACAGAGTTAAACAGGACAGGTGAGTTAGGGTATGAGCTTCAGAAGGATTCACCTGAGCATCATCTGTGTTTAGACCTTTCACAATGACAAGTTTCCTGTTTACATCACGGATGTACGAGCAGCGTTTGGACAGAAAACACGTTTCCACGTCATAACAACGTCTCACAGACAATTTAGAACTTAAAGTAAATCAGTGTTAAGAGGTGGATTCATATGTAACACACATCAAACATCTTTACACTGCACCTGTACTCTGCTGAGTAGACGGGTCGGCCATTAACGCTCATACTTACCACCCAAGCTAGGAAGGGCAAGTGTATTAATATTCTGTACTCAGTACTGGGTGGTGATGGCAAAATGGGGGAAAGGTGTGACATTTTGAGGCCAGGACCTGGTAATCCAAGTTGTGTAGGACAGGTCTACAGCCGGTCTTAGATCTTAGGTCTCAGGTGCTGTTGGTGCAGGAGCTGGAAACTTTAATTTGAAGCACATAAATGATTTTCTATGTCACTTACTACATAGACGAGACGTTGCTGCTGTTGTCCACTGAGTCTGCTTGATCTATCTAATAAAAGAAGGTTTTATTTAGGTTTTGTCTATTTTAAAACTTGTCTTCACCCTTTGACACAGTAATGGAGTCATTTCTTACATCAGACTAGACTCTGCTGCTTTAATGGACGTGTGTAGATTCCAAATATTGTTTCGGGAGACAACTGTTACACAACGCACACACTCAGACTGACCAACTGCTGATATTTTAATATGACTGAAAGGATTTTGGAGGATTTTCAGCTTCATCTGGCTCCTGATTAATCTCAGGTTTAAGTGTCTTTTAACTTTCATGTCAAAATTAGATCTCCACACTGAAATGACTAAAAGGTAATAAATAAATAAATAAAAGTCGATGAACTTGATGGAAGAAGTTATAATACAGTCGTACTTTAGAGGATGTAGTTGTGTTCTCCACTAATGTCGAGCTTCACTCTGTTTCCTATAATGGATGCTTTGTTCTGCAGTATGTTAATGGACAGATGATGTAACACAACAGAGAGAAACAGAAGTCAATAAGAAACAAACTCAGCTCAGGTTCAATTATCTATATTATTACCTACATCATCAAGTAGACTGAAACTCTGACACACACACAGATCTCCTCTGAACGACTGAACGGATTATTTTAGTTATTATCTTTTCGTCAGTGCAGACGTGATAAAATGAATGAATTAATAATCTTAATGAGAGCTGCTGCTTGGGAGGTGCATCGTTGGACCACACTGTTTCCAGTATTTATGCTCAGCTAGGCTAACTCCAGTTTAACACACAGACTCAACACCTACTGCAGATGATTCTGCGTTAACACAGGCATCTTACTGTTTCTGTCCATACACTTACATAAACTCTCTGAACGATGACCTAAATAGTTCTACATGCAGCAGACTGCAGGTTTCGATCCCTGAGGAATGAACCAATCAAACTCCAGCCAGCGATCTGAAATCATTATGACCTCGTCAGTGGAAACTCACTTGCAGCGGCAGGTTTCCTCTACGTATGATGTGATGTGCCCTTTTCATGTCAGGCTGAACCGACGCAGCATGCCAGGGTTTGTGATGCTGTGTGACTAAACACAGTAAAACACATAAAGAGAAGACAGGAAGTCGAGGCTTTTATTTTTGTGACAGCTGGAAAAGAATTTTAGTTCTTTCATCATGTTTGAACAAACGTGATGGTTTGATCTCAGCTGGAAATCTCCCGTTGTCTCTTCTGCTAACAAAGAAGGAAACGTAGGAAATGAGATTTTAATGATTTAAAGGTTAAAAAAATAAAACCTCACCTGTCGCTGCTCTGTGGTAACTGAATCTGTGCTTTGTGCATTTATGTTCTGTATTTTTTGCTTTTGTCTCTTCACAGAGGAACTTTCTATCAGCATATCAGTGTCCAACTCCCAGATTCAAGAAAATGTGGTAAGTCATCTTACTGCATTAAATGATGCAGAGCTCCATGACTCTGACTCTGCTGATGTTTAAATGTTAAAACCAGAATCATTCGAAAGAAACTAGAAAAGGAAGCATAACAAACAAACTGTGGAATATATTGTTGAATTATTTTGAACATATGAAACCAGTCTTATCTTGTTTTTGCTCAGGATATCAGCTCAGTTTATCAGATCTTTGCAGACGAGGTTCTTGGCTCTGGACAGTTTGGGGTCGTCTACGGAGGTGAGACAATCTGTCAGAAAGGAGCTGATATGGTCACATGAACGTCTTGATTTATCAGACATCAGGCCTCAATATTATATTGTTGTAGGAGAAACAGAGTTGGATGTTCAGTCATGAAATGTTGGAAAATAATAACGCTGAAAATCAGAGGAACAAGTTAGTAAAACATGAGGAAAGACAAATTTAAATTTCACCTCTTTCTAATGATCTCATGTAGGTAAACACAGAAAGACGGGCAGAGACGTGGCGATTAAAATCATCGACAAAATGAGGTTTCCCACCAAGCAGGAGAGCCAGCTGAGGAACGAGGTGGCCATTCTCCAGGTACCACACAACAGCAGCTGGAAGACATTTGGATAAGATATGCACACAGATGCCACAGGAGTCGCTGATGTTTGTTGCAGCCACGTCACCATGTTGGTTTATCCACAATTATCATGCTCACACACTGAACCTACAACAAGGTTTAGATTTAGGTTGAAGTTTAGTTTGTTACCAGCAATGTGACGAAGAGGAGATGAAGGAAAAAGTGCTAAAGCTGCAGGTCGTCTTTCAGGACGTGTCCAGTTTTTAACGTTCCCGCCTTGTTTCTGTCAGAACCTCCATCACCCCGGCATCGTTAACCTGGAGTGCATGTTTGAGACGCCGGAGCAGGTGTTCGTCGTCATGGAGAAGCTTCACGGAGACATGTTAGAAATGATTTTATCCAACGAGAAGAGTCGACTCCCCGAACGCCTCACCAAGTTCCTGGTTATACAGGTCAGTGACGACCAAGAACTGATGGTTTTATTGTTCTTATCACCAGACAAACGGACCGTGGATCACAACAGTTTGAACCACTGCGATGTGACTGATGTTGATCAGAGTAGTAGAAACTCCATTGATTTATTGTTGCAAATGTGTTAAATCCCTTTGTCCAAAGATCCTGGTGGCCCTCAGACATCTTCACTTCAAGAACATCGTCCACTGTGACCTGAAGCCGGAGAACGTCCTCCTGGCCTCAGCAGAACCCTTCCCTCAGGTCAGAACTAGAACTAGAACTCTAATTAGAAAAAGGTTTCAGTTTTTACTTCAAACATTTAATCAAACTCTCTGAACTCTAAACAAAACCTTCACCTCCAGGTGAAGCTGTGTGACTTTGGCTTCGCTCGGATCATCGGGGAGAAGTCTTTCCGTCGATCCGTGGTCGGTACGCCGGCTTATTTGGCGCCTGAGGTGCTTCGAAGCAAAGGCTACAACCGATCTTTGGACATGTGGTCAGTCGGCGTCATCATCTACGTCAGTCTGAGCGGGACGTTTCCCTTCAATGAAGATGAGGACATCAACGACCAGATCCAGAACGCTGCCTTTATGTACCCACCCAACCCCTGGAAGGAGATCTCAGAGGAGGGTAAGGGACAGTTTGGGTTCTTCCTGGACTGCATTCTCAATTCTTTTGTGTTAACATGTAATTAAGACGTAAACATACAGTGAAATGGGGATTTAACAGTTCTGAGACTGTTTGTTTTCCTCACAGCCATAGACCTGATTAACAACCTGCTGCAGGTGAAGATGAGGAAGCGCTACAGCGTGGACAAATCGCTGAGTCACCCCTGGCTGCAGGTAACTGAACCTTTTAGTTTTACAATCATTAAAGATATTCAGATGTAACTCTGTAGTAAAAATAATTACTGCCCTCCATCGCATGTAATCAGTTAAATTAAAGATAGTGTTTCTTTGTTGACTCTAAATACTAAAACGGTTTAAAGGTATTAAATGAGACTCGCCCAATATGTAATAGTGATGTGATAGTGATGTTCCCATCTTTGGGCTTATCTCTGACAATATGAATGACATGTCATCATTTGCAGGACTACCAGACCTGGCTGGACCTCAGGGAGTTCGAGACCCGTCGAGGTGAGCGCTACATCACTCACGAGAGTGATGATGCTCGCTGGGAGGAGTACGCCGACGAGAGAGGCCTGCACTACCCCAAACACTTCATCATGTCACCCAATCTGGACGACATGGAGGAGGACCCCTAGCGGCCACGAAGGTCAGCATTTCCTGAAAGGGAATGGGAGACCCCCGGGGGCCTCTCAGTGGTCGCAGTAGATGCTCTGGAGCCAATGGAGACCGTGAGCTGTCCCCATAATGTGGATACTGTGGATAGTGAGGACACGTGGTGTGAGGACACTGTGGAGACAAATCAGGTCCAAAGATATTTTTAACACATTTGAACTTTTTTTTCTACAAACGACAACAAACGAACCACATGAGTCAAAGTCCAGAGTTGATTCTTTGTCCTCCTATGATTCAAAATCCACTGCAACTTGTGCTGCACAAGGGGTAAAAGCTAAAAACCAGTCCAGAGATATTACATATACTTTACAGCTGAAATAGTTTATTTTAATTCCGTTGTTGTTGCATTTTAGATCCCAAACCTGTTCAGAAGAGGAGATATAGGAGCTATTTTATACACTTAGTTACTGTATGGAACTGTTACTGGTCGTTCCCTGTGAGGAAGTCTTTGTACCAGATATAAACCTTTTGTCTAAAATTCCTTCAGCTTTCAGAATTTTTTTTTTTTTTGAAGATTTCTCCTAATATTATACTTTTGTAGAAAAACAAATAGTGTTTTCAGATTCCCTCTGACTTTGGGTGATGACGAGCTGAGAACCAAGCTGCTATTCTCTTTCTGTGGAACCTGATGTGTTGCCGTTGATCTGCTCTGACTCCAGCCTGAGAATTAATTTCACATTTTGTATTTTTGCTAGAAACTTTGTGTTATGTGAAAATATTTGAGAAAATATTAAATCAAGTTTTGGAAACTCAGTGATTGAAGTCACTCTCTTTTATATAACAGTAGAATTAATACATACAGGATGAGCTTATAGTTCTTACAGATGTGACAAGTCATTTCAAATAGGGTGACTTGTATTACTGAGGAGGAAATTAGGGCGAGATAAAATAGGGATGTAAAACTAATTTAATAAACTGTATATCTGCTGTGGGATCAGTCAGTAAATTGTAAACTGAGGCAAAGAGTCCTCAAACTAAACTGAATTAAAGCTTCAACACAAACTAGAAGGTTTCACTATGTCTGATATTACTGGTGATACTTTTTAAACATCTTCAGTTCAAGAGGTTTAATAAAATCCTGGGATTATTTCCAAATGTGCGAATCAGACTCATCAAATGAACCCGGTCAGAGCTTCCTGAATCAGAGGAAAAGCTGATAACGATCCCCAGCAGGATGTTTGGAAACGATCATTTAATCACCAATCTCGAGCTCGGTCGCCTCGCTCTGCCGCTCGTCTGAAGGACGGCTGCTTGTTCTGGCAGCAGCAAGGCGTCACACGTGTAACTCAATCTTTTAATTGCTACTGGAGGAGAGACAGGCTCGTTGTGAATGGCTGCAGCACAACTGTGAGCTCAGCTAACTGCTTCAAGATGTGGACGAAGGCAGCCGGCCGGGAAAAGGGAGGGGCGGGGGGGCCTCCTGCAGCAGGACGACCTCTGACCACAGACGGATTATTAGAAAATGGCTCCACAGACACAAACTGGACTCTCAGACTGATGACACACAAATGAGGTTGATTCAGGTTTGTGTCGATTTTCGATCCGTGACTTTAAAACAACAAATGTTAAGACTCTGCTCATACCGAGGTTCTGGCTCGGGGCCCCCCTGAACGCTGAGGGCCCCGAGCCAGTGTGTGAAAGAAGCTTTTAGTAATTTAAGTCCCATAATATCAGGTGTCACTACACTGGACCACATTTACTTTAGGTCAGTCTTAAAACAATAGTTGATGTAGTTATTCAACCATTAATGAACTTTTATTATAAGTTTCTAGACAACATGTGTAATAAAGTTTGGCTCTGAAGCAGATAAAGGATTAAAACTAAAACGAATTTGGAGCTAAACGTTCAAATATGGTCACTTAATTTGTGGAAATTAAAATTCTGAAGCCTTTTATTAACTTCAGATAAACTTCATCATGTTTTGATGTTTTAAAGGCCAAAATGAAAACTGAATACATGCAAATAATTAATATACTTCACAATTCAACTAAACTTAAATTCTATATTTACTTCACATCAACATGAAGAACGTATTTTTGTCTTTTCTATAAATTAGTGATGGGAACACTGTTGAGTCTCCTTGATGGTAAATACAGCACGGCTGCATCATCATGATTCTTCAAATCAGCACATTTTACTCCAGAACATCTTCAATAGTTTTCAGACCTTTATGACCTGATCAAAGTTTCAGGACAATTAGAAATTGTCTTGTTCAGGAGAAGCTGAGTTCGGTGAATCCGGCCACCGGCAGCTGTGCTGGGATCTTCTTCTTCTCCAGGCTCAGTCCATCTTGTTTCTTGGGTTTAGCGAGGCGGCTTTGGTGCAGCACGCTGAAGAAGAGGAAACGCTCACCCATCTTTGCGCGGTTCGTCAGCATGTCGTAGCTGCTGATCAGCTGCTTCCTGGTGTTTGGGTCAGTGCAGTTCCTCAGCAGAACCTGCAGAGAACCACAGGTTCCAGTATTTTGGAAAATAAATGTTGTGGTTCAGAAAAGTGTGTTGAACTCACCTGTAGTCGGGTGTCGATGCCCATGTTCTTCAGGAATGTCCTCTGAGTGACAGGTCCCATACAGGCCACGCCCCCTCCAGCCATCCTCCGGAGGTAGCTAAAATCCACGTCGGCAGTGAGGTCGGCCGTGCCGGGTGAGGCCAGGACATCATGAAGCTGATGACCTTTAAAAGCCTGAACAAGAAACATGAGGGTTTGTTATTGAAGCTCCATCACATCAGTGCAGAGGGTTTTATGGTCATTACATATTCTCAGAGTTCGTTTATGTAGCATCAAGAATCCTTCAGAGAGCTCTCTGGTGGTCAAAGATGAAGGAAAAAACACCGAACACTCGATCGAGTCACTAAAACACTGAAACAAGTGTTGCTTCAAACTGTTAATATAATTGAAGGATGATTCTTCTTTGTCATCATCAAACCACTAATATATGTTTAGTTAAATATAATAACACACATTTTACTCACTTTGTAAATACCAAACTTCATCTATTTTGACTTTTATGTTCTGCTCATGTTATAATAAAACTGCTACAGTGCGGTGGTGTCGCCTGACTGCACATATATACATACGTGTATGTTCAAAGGATGAAGTCGAGACAATAACTAATTTCCTTGTGAAATGTCAGAGAGGTTGAGGAAGAGGAGTGGTGAACTCATCGACCCCGGTTTCCCCTCCGCCTGCAGCAGCCGAGCTTCACTGCTTCCTACATCTGTTTCCTTCAGCTACAGACTGAAGAACTTCAAGGTGTAAATCTCAAAATGGTCCAGACAAAGATGACTGAGGCAGATTCTGTTCTACGTATAAAGTATGTAACACTTAAACATTTGAACATCTCAAAAAATGATTTAAGTCGTACTCTGAACGTGTCTGTCTTTGTTCCATCGTGGCCGTAGTCGGCGATCAGAGCTGCGCCGCCGTCTTCTGTGATTCGCCGCACCAGCTGCTGGATGATGACCCCGCCCTCTGCACACACCTCCACATGATCCCTCCGTTCATCTGCCTAACACACACACACACTGACTAAATTATTAATAAATCACCTAAGTGCTGGAGCCAGATCAGATTCCAACAGTTGTGCTGAAACATTTCATCAATCCAGACGTTTAGAAACAGATTTTATTCATTTTGATAAATATTCTATATCTAATTATTCTAAATGTGAATACTTGTTGCTTTGTCAGTGTAAAGTGAATCTTTAGATGTTGGAAGAGAAGAAACTAAAAATTGATCATTTAGTCGTAATTGATGATTTAAAACCTATTAGTGAAACCAGATTGGTTAAAGTGAGGATTCGTCACTTTCTGTTTAAAAACTCATGTAATGTTTAGTATTAAGTACAATCATCCGTCTAAAATGCAATAAAAATGTGTATATTTACCTAAACTTTACTTATCTGCTAAAAGTACTGAGAGTTTCAGTGTTTTCACTGATCAACTTAATGGAATTTTTCAATATAAGCAAATCAAATGTCGTGTTTGTTTCGTGTTTAATGCTGCAAAACACAAAAAAGTTTGGATGGAGGCAAATAAAAAAAATCTTCCAAAATTAGCAGGTTAACTGGTCACAGCTGAAGGTATGAAGTAGGAAGAGGATATTTCAGCGGGACAATTCCTCACTCTGCTGCTCCAACAGCGTGACTTCGTAGACACGGTGTGTGTTTGACCTGCCTGCAGCTCAGATCTGTCTCTTTTTGAAAAAATATGGAACATTATGAAGAAGAGAATCAGACAGGAGCTTTTCTTCATAGGTTTGCCAGTTAAAGTAAATTAACACATCACACAGTTTGTTTTGGATTCTAGAAAAAGAGTTCCCTGTTAGTGATTTACTACATTTTCCAGAATTGCCTCAGTACGAGTGAATTCATGCACTCACTTCAGAAAAGAACATGATGGTTTTTACAGCTGTGAAGAGCTCGAACAAATCAAATTAAGTTTTTCCAGGAAAACTTCTTCCATGTCTGTGAACTGCTGGTTTGGTCACTCATGTTTTTCCTCTGTGATATTACAGTAATGAGCTCCTTTTCCCCATTTTTCCTTTGATAAAAAACCTAATTTGTGTTTTTTAAGGACTGAACTTGCTGACACTAGAATACAGCTTCTGGAGGTGCTAGAAAAATCTAGACCTGCTGCACGGTTCATCTACAAAATAAAACAGAAGCAGAAAAGTTTGGCATTAGCAACATCTGGGTTTCTGGCATGGGACTCTCTCTCCTTTACAGTCACCACATCACATATTTATATTTGCTTTGGATCCTGAGACCACCTAAAACAGGCAACTGTTTGAATTCTGAACACACGGTCGCCCTCGATGACCTCTTAACCCTCCTTTTGTTAGAAACGACTTTGTACAGTTTCACGCTTTGTGCCTGGTTTGATGAAACTGGAAAAAAGAGCCGGGCTGCTGCTGATAATGATGATGGTGATGATGTCAGGCCTCTAGCAGGATGTTCAAAGTGACTAAACTGAGCCAGAGAGGCCGAATCAAACAGGCTGTGAATGTATGGATGGTATAAAAGTGGGCAATAAAAAAACAGATGGAGGCTATAAAACCAACCTCTATGAGTGGATATGTGAGAAAGATTTTATAAGTTCTTCTTTCTGTGCTTTAAAGTGGAAATAATCTAACTCTTAAACCTCCAGAGCTTTAGAAGTCCTGATGTTTGGTTTTTTATCACTTTATTTTTACTTGTGAAGCTTCTGTTTTTAAGGACATTTGTTGCTTTCAGTGAAATTATTTTCATCAACATAGTTGGAAACATTTTTCACTTTCATCTTTTTACTTATAAAAATGTGCAGAATAAATGTTTCTGTAAAAAAAATTAATCAGGAGGCAGAAAATGACATTTTATCCGTTTATCTTAAAAAATGTCAAATATTCTCTAGTTCCAGCATCAGTGCGTGTTGCAGTGTGGAGCCAGGAGCTCAGCGGTTGTTCAGTTGTGTTTTAGTTGATTCTATTATGATTAAATCTTTGCTCAACTGTGACCTGGAACAAAGTGAAATGTGTCCAGATCAGACACCAACCTGCACCAGTGTGGACGAGGCCAGAGTGGGAGACGGCGTCACGACGAACCTCAGATGATCTGGCTTCTCTGGGTCGATGTCCACCATCACCTCCCTCCAGCCTTTTTCCGTCCGCTACCCAAAAATAAACAGAAGTTCAGACAGGCTGCGAAGGACTCTGTCTTTACACAGAAAAAGTCACGTCTGTGAAGCTTCAGCTGATTACTGGAGGTGATTTTCAGTTTTTTTTATCACCTCACTGTCTGAAGACTTTTGGTGCCACCTGGTGGTAAACATCTGTACTGCTACGACTCAACGGGCCCAATTAGTTTTTCTACATGGAGATACTAATAAACAAAGTGTTATCATGTACAACTACTACATGTAGTGGCTTTTAACTGTACCTGGAATTTGTGGATGGGCAGAGCGTCAAAGAACTCATGAGCAACAAAGACGCTGAATCCTGGAGAAAGAAAAACATAAAAACCTGAGAGTGAGATAATTAACGAAGAGCGTGCGGTGATGTGTAGATGGAGCCTTAGGAAGCTTTAGGCTTTCAAACATATGAAGTATAACAGCATGTGGTGGCTTAAAAAACCTTACAGCAACAGTTTTCAGTCTCATATTCTCACAATAAAATGCAGAGAAGCATCAGTGTGATTATTAACTCTGTTCTACCCCCTGAAATACCTCATTAAATGTTTATAATCTGACGCCAATCGTTAACGTTGTTGCCTCAAAATACAAATTTCCAGCTGTTTTAATCTAGACCTGTATCTAGGTGTTGTTTACCTGTTGGGACGTCGTCTAAGCGGCGGTACCAGCACACCGGCAGGCCAGCTGTGGTTTTCCCCCGACGGTAAACCGGCTCATCCTCTGAGTCTGCCTCCTGGCTGGTGTTCCCCGTCAGATTCTGGGCCTGAAGCTGACTGAGAGTCGGACTCACCTCGACCAGGTGGAGCGACACAGAGGCTTCACCCAGCACCGACTGCAACTGACTGAACACCTGGAGAAAGAAAAAAACACTATTCAGGGGGTAACCAACAAGATGTTTAAGACTTGTAGTTGGTCTCTGTCGTTATATTTAAATGTTGGTTTCAGTTGTATTTTGGTGGATAGTGGGCGACTGGATAGTGTAGTGGTAAAATAGACGCCCTCTGTGCGGAGGTTCAAATTCCAGCTACCTCCATTATGGGTCCTTAGGCACGACCTCCTTGCGCTTACCCTGCATTGAAAGTACTACATCTGAAAAATCGAAGTCACTTTAATTTGTCCCAAAAGCTCAGAAAAAAAATATGGAGGGTTTATACTTCCCTCTTTTAGATAATATTTTTTAAGTTTCTCATCAATACTATGTGTTGCTGCATAATTTGTGGCTGTAGCATTTAAAATAATATGTGCTGTTATGTGATACGCTTTGTAAACTCTGCTAGGCTGGGGGTATTTCTATAGATGACAAAATACAAGGACACTGTTCAAGTTTCTAATGTGATAAATGAACCTAAGAGTAAAATTTCCCCCTGTATTAACCAACATGTTTAACCATGTTCCTTCATCAGTGTGACGTCCTGCTGCTATAACAAATAAGATGGATCAAGTTTCATACTCTCAGGATGTCGCTGGCCAGCGATCCCTTTCCAGGTCCCAGCTCGACCAGCTGCAGCTGTTTGGGTCGACCTGCTCCCATCCACTCGCTGATGATCCACACACCGAGCAGCTGGAGGACAAATAAGATGCAATTACACGATCGGCAGGAAATTAACCTGGAGTGTGACGTTTGTACAAAACGAAGAATGAATCGAACAAAACTAATTATTTTATCAATTTATACTGTACACAACTAAAAACAATGTAAAACAGGGTCTTTTGAAAGGGCACTAACACATTTTCAATAAAAGCAGACAAAGGTGGAGAACGAGACTTAGAGTCTGACTTTAAGGTTAGATTTAACAGCCTCACCTCTCCAAAAATCTGACTAATTTCTGGTGAAGTGATGAAATCTCCATCTGGTCCCAGCATGTTGTTCCTCACATAATAACCCTCAAAGAGTCAAGAGACAAGTCTGAAGATGACAGATTCTCCAAAACATATTTATATATATACATATCACTGACTAACATGGTGAGTGATCATCACTTACTGTCACAGGATTAGTGAGAACCTCTCTCATGTACTCTGCCACTGAAATCGGACCTGTGGATTTTATTTTGGAGGTCAGGTGTCGCAGCATTGAGTGTGGAGGCTTCTCCAGGTCAGGTGAGGAGCTGCAGGACAGTCTGGTCTGAGGAGGTCCCCATCGCACTGTCAGCAGACAGGTGAAGAACAACAATGACACATGCTGCTGTGGTTTTACTAAACTGTTACCTTTGACAGGGTGTCATGTTATTCTGAATACATTTATTATTTAAAATATATATATTATATATCTATGATTGAACTCATTACGTTACATTTTAATGATGCTCACCTGCTGCTGATTGATTCACTGGGTGAACGAAGACTCTGCTGATCAACTTCTGTGTTTTCACACCGAGAAAAACTCTCATTGCGTTCTGTGTTTTCTTAAAACAACTAAGAAATTCTTACAGTATTTGGCTTTAGTGGCCTCATTTGACGAGGCTGCTATAAACACATGTTAACTTTAACTTCAACCACATGGACTCTCTCCTCTGCTGCCTGCTAACGTTAGCTGCTAGCTGATTAGCGACAAACACGTTATCAGTCAAAGACAAACACAGACTGGAAAAAAGTCAGAGCTTCTGCTGTTATAGATAAAACTATTAATGTGTTAATTTGTGTTTGTCTGTGGTAGATAAAAGCTACAAAGTCCTTGTGATAAAGTCAAACGCTAAAGCTAACATGTTAATTAGCCGCAATGAAAGAAACATCCGGCAAACCTTTCACAATAAAATTGTTTTATTTATTTTTTTACAGTGACGGTGTCTCATGTATGTTAT
The DNA here is from genome assembly GCF_900324465.2 of Anabas testudineus. Taxonomy (NCBI): domain Eukaryota; kingdom Metazoa; phylum Chordata; class Actinopteri; order Anabantiformes; family Anabantidae; genus Anabas; species Anabas testudineus. The sequence goes on along the minus strand of NC_046632.1, from coordinate 18,042,992 downwards.
TTTCCACATTGCCGTCTAAATGTTGTTTCAAAGATACACCTCCTCCAGTTGTGTTGTCTTGTGTTCATTAGATTTGATATACGACAAAATTATATAATGGGGAAATAAAAATTACGTAAATAAAGCCGTTACAAATAAATAATGTTATGGTTTTTGTCTTTATTATTTTGAAACCCACAATACCCATGTTTCCTGTATGCAATGTGCAGTGGCAACAAACTCTCTGATTGGATGAGCTTCAGTGACGTATTTAAGGATGAAATTTGATTGGCTAGCAAAGGCTTTTTTTATTTTTTATTTTTTAATTCATTTTTAAAAAATAAACAAAATGTAGATAATGATCTATGGAACTTTTTGTCCACTATTATATAAAAAATCAATATGTAAAAAAATGTGGCTAAAAGATTTCGGAAACGCGGACGTTTCCTCTTCCGGGTCACGCTCCTCATGTTGTAGCAAGCATGGCTGCGAAAAACAAGCATCGCAAAAAGCTAAAAGCACCGAAAACGTTGAATTTACAGGCAGAAGAAAACGACATGGAGGCTGAAAACGGCAGCGGAGAGGAGGATGAAGATTCAGCACCTGATCAGGGTGAATACAGAGCGAAAGAAGATGAAGATGAGTTCAGTCTGGAGGAGGTTTTACGGCTCGGAGGGACACAGGTGATACAGAAACTCACTCTATTCAGAACTACACAAGGTTTAATTAACTTTACACACGTTCAACCACTTATACTTATTTTAATTACTTAGCTGTAGTTAATTAGTGTTTTTAAGGCTGATGTTCCTGACGTAATTCTAAACACGAGATGTGTTATTATGAAGTATAACCCAAATTCCCACAGTTAACTAACTGTTTCTAATGGAATATAATTTGCACATTGCTATTAATTTTAAATTTCAGTAATCTGTGATCAATCTCTGACATGAAGAAGATGTCTTCACGTTTTTGTCCAACCAGCAGTCAGCAGTCCAAAATATTAACAACATGCGTTGCATTAATGCAGTTAAATAGGAGAAATGTCAACTAAACCCATCTAATCTCTTCTTCTGCTTCTCTCCTCTGTGTGCAGGCCGACTATGTCCTCCTCGCCGGCCTGGATGACTCCAATGAGCTTGTTGATGGAGGGAAGAAAGGAGCCATAGATGATCTGGAGGAGGGTGAGCTGGAAAAATTCATCAACAAACTGGGAATTCGGGCGTTTTCTGAGCAGCAAATAATCACAGACGAGCCTGAAGGTGACGACAGTGGAGAGTCTGGCAAGAAGGAAAGTAAAAAGGCCAAAACCAAGAAAGATTTGCCAGAGGAACAAGTATCCAGTGCTCAGAAGAAAGTTCAGAAAGACCAGGGAGTGGAGGATAAACCGAAGGTGAAGAAGACAAAAGACATTCAGGGAACTGGGAAAAAGGCAAAACAGAACGTGAATGTGTTTGAGTTTCAGCAGAGGCAGGTTCTGCTGATTAAACCTGGAGGGAAATGGTTCGACCTGGAATACACAGCCGAGGGCTCAGAGTCACAGCAAGATCCCCAGCTGGTCTCTCAGTACAAGACGCTCGCCCAGCGTCTGTTTGAGGCTGAGGTGGAACTCTACAAGAGTAAGAAGAATCTGCAGAAAGGTGCTAACTCCACCTGGATGAAGAGTGTCGTCTCTACCGGCGTGCTGGCTGACAGGATGGCGGCCATGACCGTTCTGATCCAGGATGCTCCGGTGCACACACTGGAGCACATAGAGAACCTGGTGAGCATGGTGAAGAAGAAGGGCAGCAGGCGGATGGGTCTGATGGCTCTGGACACGCTGCGAGAGCTGCTGCTGTCCAACCTGCTGCCGGAGCACAGGAAGCTCCGCTCCTTCCCTCAGCATCCGTTCGATGAGCTGGAGGAGAAGGCGAGCGGCAACCGTGACTCCCGCGACCGCCGTCTCATCCTCTGGTACTTCGAGCACCTGCTGAAGCACCATGTGGCAGAATTCGTTGTGGCTCTGGACTTGGTGGCTCATGACACGGTGGCGGCCACTAAAGCAAAGGCGCTGGCAACCGCCCACGAGTTGCTGTGCAACCGTCCGGAGCAGGAGAGGGCGCTGCTCATCCAGGTGGTCAACAAGCTGGGAGACCCGGAGTACAAAACTGCAGCTAAAGCTTCGTACCTGCTGGAGACACTGCTGCACAAACACCCCAACATGAAGGTGGTGGTGTGCTGCGAGGTGGAGCGGCTTATGTTCCGGCCCAACATCAGCCCGAAGGCCCAGTACTATGCCGTCTGCTTCCTCAGCCAGGTGATGTTGAGCCACGACGAGGCCGAGCTCGCCTCCAAACTCATTACCATCTACTTCTCGTTCTTTCGCGCCTGCATCAAGAAGAAGGACATCGAGTCAAAGATGCTGAGCGCACTGCTGTCAGGTGTGAACAGGGCATATCCCTACGCCAGCTCCGGAGACGAGAAGGTGAAGGAGCAGCTGGACACTCTGTTCAAAGTGGTTCACCTGGTGAAGTTCAACACAGCCGTGCAGGCGCTCATGCTTCTGTTCCAGGTGATGGACTCCCAGCAGAGCATCTCTGACCGATACTTCGTCGCTCTGTACAGGTAAGACCTCCCTCACCTGTCGGTGTTATCTCTATTTCACTAAATTCATGTCAAGGTTTAGTAAGTAAGAAAATTCCTGGAATATTATGTTACGAACTGGAAAAGTTTTGTAGAAAATGGTTTAATATCTGGACTCTTTCAGTCAGTCCTTTCAGAACTTTATTGTGGGATTAAAGAACTTAATAAAATATTATTACAGTTTTTATTTATTTATTTTATTGATTTTTATTTTACGCAAAAAGAAAAATCAAGTCCTGTTTCTAGTGGAAGTTATGAAGAACAGAATTATCTGAACAGGCTAAAAACAGACTGCCATTAAAGTTTAATTTATATATCACTGCAGAAATATTTCAAAACGGAGAAAAGCACAAACCAGGATGTGATATAAATTTAAAATGAGATCAGGAGATTTCAACAAAAATAAATAAAATATTTATGAAAATATGTAAAAAAGAAAAATAAATAAATTAAAACATTGAACAATGTTTTATTTTGAATGTATATTAACATGCACTTAAGTTACCTTAACCTTAACCTAATCTAATTAAATTTAGCTTCGAGGAAACAGAAGGAATGAGCTGTTAAACCAGTTTAAATGAAATGAAAACTGGGTTTCACGTTGACTCATGTTCTTCTCTGCAGGAAGTTGCTGGACCCCGGTTTGTCGTCGTCTTCCAGACAGAGCATGTTCCTCAACCTCCTGTACAAGTCTCTGAAGGCCGACATCGTGCTGCGCCGGGTCAAAGCCTTTGTGAAGCGACTGCTGCAGGTCAGCGCTGAGCAGAATCCCACCTTTGCCTGCGGAGCGTTGTTTCTGGTGTCGGAGGTCATGAAGGCCAAACCGGGCCTCAAGATACTGCTGCAGGAGGAGGGGGTAAGATGGTCACACATATGAGCATGTTTTTCCTAGAAGAGAAAAAACGATACTGCAGTTTTCTTTTTGTAATTTCTAATGAAATTCAAATCCCAATATTTTTATTACTTATAAAATATTATTATAAATATTTAGTTGTTAATTGATTTTTAAATCTCTACTCAGGACGGAGAGGAGGAGGAGTTCAAAGATCTAGCAGAAGAGAATGAAGATGAAGATGATGAGGAAGAGCACTTTGTGGATGCTGACAAGCTGGAGGAAGGAGCGAGTGTCGAGGCAAAGGAGGACAAACCCACGGCATCGTGGGTACATCACCAGAACCTGGAAGGTCTGTGAAAGCAGAAAACAGCAGTGTACAGAACAGTCAGCAGCATCTTCTCTTACGTAACCAGAGCTCACCTGCATCTCAAGTCCAAACACTTCTTCAGCTTCACTAATGAACAAGGAACTTGTTGGTTGAAGTGTCTCTGTAGCCAGTGTCCGTACTCAGCCAAAGATTGTGTATGAGGGAAGACGCTCCACTCTGTGAGACTGCTTTCATAATAAGAATTATACTGATAATGATATAAAGAGTTTCAACTGTGAATGTAAAGAAAGGAGCCCTATAATGTGAGAAGCTTTGTTCATTATGTTTCCTGAATTTCAGTCTGTTCTTAACATCCAACTTTTCATACCACATGGTCATATCAAAGAAAAAAAAATAAAATATGCCCAGTGTTTGTTCCACGTTGGCGTCTTTCTGGTTTAATTCAGTCTTTTCCTTTTCCTTCCTGTTTACCTCCAGGAGGGAAGAGCATGCACAGCTACGACCCGCTGCACAGAAACCCGTTATTCTGCGGCGCTGATCACACGACTTTATGGGAACTGCAGAAGGTGAGAAATAACAAACACAAAGGTGTTGATTCATCAAAGAAATCTTTATGTAGCTGGGATCTGGACCCGTGGAATACATTCAAAGTGATCGTGGTATTTTAGAAATTTAGAAGAGATGAACAAGAACAAAATCTGCACAGTGAAACTGAAACTAGTGGCCGGTACACATCTGAATAAGTCGATATTAACAGGACTTTGTACGTTCGCTAAATGGAAGTAGAATTAAAACTAGTTTTTCTGAAATATCAAGTAGTTTATTTGGGGAAACTTTCGAATCATTGATGAATTGTATCGTGTGTTTCTCTGCAGCTTGCTGTGCACTTCCATCCCTCCGTGTCGCTGTTCGCAAAAACAATCCTGCAGGTAAAATTTCCCCCTCTGACACTGAGCCGTTCTCTCTTCGTGCTGTATCGTTGTTTTTTCCTGAAGAAATGTGCATCGAACCTTTTGGTGTTTTATTGTTTCCATAGGGAGGATTCATCCAGTACTCCGGTGACCCTCTGCAGGACTTCACCCTCATGCGGTTCTTGGATCGGTTTGTCTTCAGAAACCCCAAACAGCTGAAGGGGAAACGTAATAACCACTTTATTTCATTGTTGATTAGTAGTAAAGTATTTGTGGTGGATTCCAGATGTTCTGACAGTTTTTATTTCTCAGAAAACACAGATGCTGCTGCACTGAAGCCCAAACACAAGCTGCCAGTCAAGTCTTTACCAGGTTTGAAGGATTTCTGCTGTTTGCAGTTTATTGTATTTTATTTTTTTATGTTGTGGATTCAGTTTTTGTATCAGTGAAGTGAACTTTCTGTGTTTTACTAGTGAACTGTGAGGAGTTTCTGGCCAAAGACGAGAGCCAGATTCCTGTGGATGAAATCTTCTTCTACCGGTGAGTCAGAAACGCCGCCTGGAGTTTCTCAGGACTGAAGTGATGTTGACTCAGTTTGTGATGTTTTTTTTAACTCTGTCTCTTTATTCACTCAACTGTCGGCAGCTTCTTCAAAAAGCGGCAGCAGGAGAAGCAGGTTCGTCGCCCACGACGAGACGGTGACGAAGAGAGCGTGGAGGACGTGGACGATGACGAGTTTGAGAAATTACTCGGTGAGTCGCGACAGTTCATAGTTAATGGAAAGAAATTAATAATTAATACCTCACCTCAGACGACAAAAAGGAACTGACTATCAACAGGCTGATGATGGTTAATGTGCAAAAGCTGTGAAAAGAATAAAGTCAGTCACACTTCAGGTCTGTGATCTACATGTAGGTTACATTAACCAGGTAGTTACAGTGCAGGTCAACCTGGTCCTTGGTGACATGAGTAACCTGGTAACCTGACTGCATTTAAACACTGTGACGTTTGTTTTGAACTAGATTCCTGTGAAGGAGACTCGTACTTCACGGAGCTGGCAGAGGATGATCTAGACTTTGCAGGGTGAGTAAACCTCTTCAGCAGACATCATCAAAGAAGAGAAGACTGATGATACAAACTCACCAGTGATAAGTCAGTAGCATTGTTGTAAACAAACGCGATCTCTGCAGAGAGTGATGGAAAACAAGTCACGACACGACAGTTTAAAATCCAACCAGCTGCAGCACAGAAAGAGTTCACGAACATCACAGAGCATAATGAACATATCTGGTGATATCATGGTTTAAAGGTTTTTAAATCGGTAGAATAAACCCTTTTTGTTTCAGCAGCTGTGAGTCTTTAACTGTATAAAATAAATTCAACAACGTGTTGATTAAATCCTCTTCTCTTCCTTCACTCGATGCTCATCAGTAATGTGAAAAGTAAAAAAGGAAAGAAAACTGCAGAGGACTCCGACTCAGACATGGACGACTCGGACGTGGACGACCTGGATGACGAGGAGGTGTCTCTGGGCAGTATGGACGAGGAAGACTTCGGAGATGAGCTGGAGGAGGAAGGAGGGGCGTTCATGGATCTTGACGGGGACGGAGATGACGACGATGAAGGTAAGAAAAGGAACAGCTTCAGTGTGTCGTCTCAGGTGATTGAGGTTGTTTCTGGACATGAACTCTATCTGTTCTCTGACCTGGATTCTAAGTTAAATCTCCAACCTGCTTTATGTCTTTGCTTGTTTTGTCTTTTTTTCAGTCCCAGAGCTGGACGACGACGATGCTGCGTTCGAGGGTAAGTTTACCTGTGCAAACAACGCCATCATGATTTATCTTGAAACTGTAGTTAGATTTTATTTCTCCATCGTGTAATAAAATGAAATCTGTTGCTCTCTGCAGATTCAGACGATGAGACACAGAGTCCAGAAGTCGCTGCTCGCACCAAGAAGGGGAAGAGGAAATCCTCAGAGGAGCTCGACTTCTCTGGATCTTTAGGTTCATACTGAAATTAACACTTCCTGTCAGTGATCTTAGAGATGTGTGTTAGTCTGTTATTCTAAAACTGCATTGATCATTTCTTACAGGTTCAAAACTTGGAAAGAAGAAGAAGAAAGGGAAGAAAGACGGAGCCTTGTTTGCTTCAGCTGACGAGGTGAGTTAACAACAGAAGTAAAATGTTTAACCTGTTATGTGACCTGTCGTTCTTTCACATTGGTAAATACATACTGTAAAGCAAACAGCTGTTTTATAAGACTAATAATAACCTACTGTCTTGATGGAAACACATTAATTTAGCACCACCATCAATCCAGTGTGAGGTACAATGTTACAGCACTTGTACTTCGGCTGAGCTACCAGTTGTTTTGATGTTAGTCTAGTTTAGTCGGCCACAGTCGGGATTATATGTATATAGTTATTTTATTTATATTAAAAACTGTGAAAAAGCTCAGTATTGATGTTGGATGAATGTTTCTTTGCTACGCTGGAGTTAACTTTTTTTTCCTCTTCAGTTTGGCTCCCTGCTGGACGAGAACACCGGCTCCAAGTTTGATAACATCGGTCTGAACGCCATGGCCAACACCGACAAAGCAGGTGAGACACCTGAGTGATGAGGTTTTAAATGTTGAAACTAGCTGGATTTAAACACTGTAGGGTCCTCTGCTGGTCAGGATAAGAATCGTGTTTGAATAAAAAGACGAAACGAGGCCAGAAGTAAAGTTTTTTATTGACTTGGCTGGATACCAGCACAGTTTAATCACTTCTCCACAGAGAGAAAATCCTCAGATCCAGTCGTCACATAAATAAATAAAAATGATCCTGATTTATTAGTTTCTGTGTAGAGAGACTCAAACCACTGTTACATCTCTGAACCCACAGCCTGATTTGACTCACCAGTCTTAAAGGATGAGTGAGGTGGGATAAATAAGAAGCTGCAGTCAGATACTGGTTAGCTTAGCACACACACTGAAACAGGGAAAACTACTTGTGATTTAAGAGTGTGGTTTTGAGGGTTGTGAGCTGTCTGACAAAACGTTTATATGCAAATTATAGAAAACAAGCTGTAATGTGTTGATTAGTAGTCTGGAGATGCTGGTGGGCAGATCCAGGCTGTTTCCAGTCTTGATGCTAAGCTACAGACATGACGGCAGGGTTCAATCTTGTCATCTAACTCTAAACAAAGCACTTCCCAAAATATTCTACAGGCGCTTTGATCTGTCCATGTGCACTCTGAGTTACTTAATGATATAAAATGCAACATTAATATGACCCCTGCAGGTCTGAAGCAGCTGAAGTGGGAGGCTCAGCGAGACGACTGGATCCACGGCCGCGACGCCAAGACGCTGCGCCGGAAGAAGACCACGTTTAACAAGAAGAAGATGTTCGGCCGAGCCAAGATGGGAAGCGGGACGTTCGGGAACAAGAAGAAGAGGAAGTAGGCATTTGCCGCTGTGCTGGACTTTTTAAAAACCGTCTGACATCTTCAGTCTCGTCTGGTCGACCAGGCTTCATGGTCTCTCTCCCGGATGCCATAGACCCCCGCCCACTCGTTGGACTTGTAGTAAACTGGGAGGAAACAGACAGAAAAGCAGAAACTGAAGTTCAGATCCAGTCTGTCAGCTGATGAAAGCTGCTGAACTGTTCATACGTTCATCGCTATGTATCTGTCTGCTTTTAATAAAAATCCAACAGATTTCTTGTATCTAATAATTCACACTGAAAAATATTTCCTTTCTAAAATGCTAAAGGTTATTTACAGTTTTAATGTGCATAAAAAAAAAACAACTATTTTTTACATCTGAAAGTATCTGAAAGAATCAGCTGGCAGGTTAAATACAGTCTCTTGGACACACTTTAAAAATAAAAATGTAATTTATATAATTGTTACAGTAAATGAGCAAAAACAAGTGCATTTTAATTTTTTTCCCTGTTCTAGTATATATTTCCTAATTTCTTACTGTTTAAGACAAAAGTAACATTTCCATAGATTATACAGCTGTTATAATAACTAACTGCAGATGAGTTTACATAAACTCTGATACCAGTTTACTAGGAACACCAAGTTCAAACTCTGCGATAAATCCTCCTTTTATGAAGATGATAATGTCCAATGTTTTATACATTAGGTGTGAAAAATATTACCCTTGAGAATATATATATTTTTTTTTTTCCAAGATTTGAGGCAGATACTGGTTCATTTTGTATGTTCAAACACCAAAACACTAGATGGCAGCACATCACTTCATAATAAATCGTAAACACTGTATCGTGATACTTAAGGTATCACCGGATTTTTGTCTATACGCAATTAGCTACAGTAGGTGTTCCTAATAAACTGGCAACTGTGTGTATGACAGTTGAGAAACTCATTTAGCACAAATATGATAAAAATACATGTGAATGGAATCTTCCCATCTAATAAAAAAGCAAAAAGCAAAACGTTTTTTTTCCAAAATGACAAACTATTCTTGTTGAAACTCTGTAAACCAGTTGGTAAATAAATTAAAACGCTGACGTGAAATCACCCGTTTGTTTTCAGTGCTCATGAAAATTTTATTTGTAGCTAGTTGTGACCTCACAATTAGAAAATAAAGGACAAATCATCTGCTCACCTTCTAGGATCGATGGAAATCTTCTGTTCATGGTGTTCCTGAAATCTGCAGAAACAACAGGAAGTTTAGTTTACACACATATACACACACACACACACACACACACGCGAATTTTAAGATTTTAACACTTTTTATAGCAACAGGTTACAGTCACAGGAAATACAGTTATACTAGAGTCATGGGGATGCTGCTGTCTTAAGGCAAGAAGGTAGGGTAATTAATTACATACTAATTGAATTGGGTCCAAATAGGCAGTAGCAGGCCTGACAGATATTTTAAAACACTTTGTGACTAGATATCAATAAATATTAATATCAATTGTAATTGTAATATTAATTAATGTCATTGTAAAACAATTACAAACTGCGTCTTCTGTGTTTTTCTCTTTCATGGCTTTATTAATCCCCTTGGAGGATCCATAAAGTATTCATTATTAACCAGTTCTCTAGATCTCTGGGTTATTTAAAATATATTATGTGAATTATTTACATTTTTAAATGTTACGGTTCTTGTTATTTTTAGTGGAGTACTGGTATATTTCAACCTAAAGTAAATTTTGTAGCAAGTGATGCTTAAATTTGCTGAAAGTGTTTGTTGTACTTTCACTTTTGAGTTTTGACCTTGGGTATCACCGTCGTACTCATCTCACTTTCCTCACAATCATTTAGTACTGTCTCATCTCCTTCTAATTAAAAATGTAAACTACTTTGGAGATCTGCAGATACCCTGTGATGATTCCTTCAGAGTTATTAAAGTGATACCTTGACTGTTGTTCATCATGTGAAAGAGACTGTACGCCCCTACGACGCCGAGCAGCTCAAGAGCAATCACCCCCTTCATGAGTTTCTTGGCCAGAGGCTCCAGAGGTTTGGGAGGCATCTGGAGAGAGATCAGCACAAACACAACTTTACTAACTAACAGAGATGACAAATAATGTCAGTACACAGTGAATAAAACATAACAGATATGATACAGCTTACATTTAAGTCTGGGTTTTGTTTTCATTCATGTTTGTGTTTCTGTTCCTCTGCTGCTGTAAACACAGTAATTTTCCCACTGTTGGATTAATAAAAGTCTGTCTTATCTCTTTTAAACATATCTGTAATATCTGTAAAGATAAACCAGTCGTATTTTACTAGATAATAGAGAAGCTACAAATAATATTTCTAAAACTGACACTTATTATAAAACACAGACATTAAAAATAAGGAGAAGCACCCTGAATGTGCAGTAAATATTATATTTAGTGACCAACAGGCCACATATTACACACCATTTATTTATATTATACATGGATGGATAATGTCTCATGCAAGTTTCTATTCCTGCTGAAAAAAGTGTAAAACTACCAGTTTTTGGATGTTTTAGCTTCAAGAGTCAGTTCACACAGTTTAAAAAAGAAGAAACTAATTTAGGCACTTACACTTATTAATCATTTGTGTTTCCTTTCTATAATAACTGTAGTGAAGGTGTTCAGATTTAACCTGTGGACTTTCTCACCATGTTATAACTTTAACATTTATTTTATTTAGCATATAAATGTAAACGCTTCTGTTTCTGTCTCGAGTCTCTAAACCAGGAGAAGCTCTTAAAAACCCTCCAACTTTGTACACATGTTCAGGTGGAGTGGACAGTGAAGGTTGATATGTACCAAAAACAGAGTTTGATAGTTTATTCCAGACTGGATTAAATCATTTAAGACTAGTTAGCAGACACCTTTAGCTTTGGTGAACAAACCAACAACCAACACTATCATTCTAACAACACCTTACCGTTTGGCTTCTTCCTTTAATGTCAAATAAACTTACCTTTAGGTTCGAGGTAGAGTTAATAACCAAACAGCTCTTAAAAAGTCACTTTAAACATTAAAAACAGACGCCTGCTAACAAGTGTCCTTGTGTTGTACAATCAAAGCGAACGCAGCTAACAGCTAGCTAGCTAACTGATTTACTGCTACTTCCTTATTACGGAGGCTCGGTTGGTACAAACGGTCCAGGAACGAATCGACTTTTTCATGTCACATGCGTTAAATACAGGACACACATGTTCTACTACTAATACTACTACTAATACTAATACTACTAATACTGGTACTACTACTAATACTAATACCAGCTAGAATATGCAAAAACAGTGCCTTTCCCACAACTGTTATTTGGTTCCTCATTTTATAAAAAATTAGCAGATTCAGTCTGAACAAATGATCAGATCTCAAATTTAAGGTGGTTTTCACTTCTCACCTGTTGTAGTTACAAGGTGAGAAAACACGTGTGTAAGGCTCCAGATAAGATCATTAATATCAGATCAAAAAGATAAAAAAACTTTAATTAATAACCTATTTATTTATATTATTATTGTTTAATAATAATAATAATAGAATAACACAGGATCGTCTGTGAGAAAATGCTCTTTAGTTATAATAAAAAAGTCAAGTCAAATCATACAATTAATTAATAAAAGATCTAAAGACATTAAAAAAAGATTACAGGTTTATTTGTCTGCACAGACGCCTCGCTCCCTTTTTAATTTGAACGTTTTTGGAAATGTAATCTAGGCAGAAAATCCTCCCTGTTGACCCACGTGCATCTCCCAGGTGAGTGAGCACCTGCTGCAGGTTTGACTCTCCGTGTGCAGCTGTGGGTCTCTGCAGAGCGGCAGCTGTGCACGCCTAAGCTGAGAGACAATATTTGTTCACCTGAGTCAAACACATCAGTTTACAGCTGCTGGGTGAAGGATGGAGGAAGAAGCAGTCATCTGATTCAAAGAGAAGTGAATTCAACAACACTCACGTGGCACAAGAGAAGAGACGAGGTGGAACAGCCCCCTGCAGAAACACTCATAGGTAGAAACCTTTCCTTATGATTAAAAATAAATGTGGAACAATCATCATTAGAACTGATGGTAGAGCCTGAAATAAAACATTATCATTAAAAATAATAAAGAAATCATGAGAACCTATTAAATTAAATTCAGGTTGAAGTTTCATATCTAGCATCTCTTAGTATTAATAATGTACAGTTTTACAGTCTCCAGCTTCTACTAACAAATTACAATTACATTTTCACCACCACTGTCTTATTTAAAACATGTTTGACATGAAACTCTGTTTTAGCATTAGTCCTCGCCGCTGTGTTACAGTAATGCAGTTTAATGTGTGTTTTGTACCATCCAGAATAATATTTTTACAGTTCAATTAAAAATAACTTATTAGTCTTTATTTTTGTTTAAAGGTGTCTTGGTTTGAAGGTAGTAACATAACCACATAGATAAAATACTTCACTAGAACATGTTTGTTTCTGTAAAATTTAACTTTTACCTTTTTCCAACTTGCTCAGGTTCAGTGTGCAGCACTCAGCATTTATCAGCCTTCACGTTTACACCGATTCCCCCGACTGTCCCCTCGCACGACTCCTGTGCAGTAGGTTTAATAAATGTTACGTCCCTCTTTCTCCTGCGCGAGTCTTTGTAGCCTCAGAAACCCACAGAGCTACAGTGGTTTCACAAAAAGGAAAAATATTTAGTTTGACGCCAACAAAAGGAGGATGGAGCGTGTGTGTGCAGAGAGCATGGTGGTCCAGCCTCTTGTTCCCTCACTTTAGCTGTTTGTACCGTGTGACCTGTCGTCCTTTCACATTCACCACCAGGTAAATACACACTGTCAAAGCACAAACAGTAAACCCTGCAGCCGACAGGAGGAGGAGGAGAAGGAGGAAGAGTTACTGCAAAGATTTACAGCATCACAATAGTAAAATCACCCACACTGGCAATTTCTCACTTTAAGTTTAATTAGACACATGAAATAAACTAAAATGCATTGATGCAGTAAAACATTCTGGGTTTTATATCATGATGTGACGTCTAACTGCAGAAATGACAGGTGGAGTGAGAGGAGCTTCACCAGAAAGAGTTTAACACCTCATCTAAAACAGAAGGGGACTGTGTTTGTATTATATATATTACATATCATTTATTTATTAATCAGAAACTCAGTTTCAGCTACTACATGGACCATGTGGAGTTGAGACTGTTTCCTGTTTCCAGGACACGTAGGACAAATCTTCTCCTTCATTAGTCTTTAACAGTACAGGCTGCTGTCCTGTGTTTACAGGTGTTTACTTTAACCTGTCTCTCTATCATCATGCACAACTTTGAAATGTGTCATATAAAAACTACAACGTGTACTTCTGACCAGTCCTGTAGGTACATCCTATAACTCAGTACTCAAAGTACCTGTTAGAAAAAGTACCCCAGTCTAACTAAAGTACCAGAAGTGAGTCTCTGTGCATCAGCTGAGTGAGTAAAACACCAACGTCTCTGAAACGTTGTTAAAACTAGTTCAAACACCTGATTTCATTTCTCGAACCTTCAGTTTGTGACAATAACAAAGTAAAAGTTGGAGCTTTAGTTCTGTGGAGGTGTTTTAGATGCAGCAGCTTCACCTTCACCTGCTGCAGGTCCAGTTCATGAGGGAGGTGTTGAAGGACCAGAGTCCACAGCTGCTCGTTGGAAGTAGGTCCAGTCTTCATCCTGAGTCTTTTGAGGAGGTACTTGTAGTTGTAGTGGTGTACTTGTACTTATAGTGGTGTACTTGTACTTGTAGTGTTGTACTTGTACTTATAGTGGTGTACTTGTACTTATAGTGGTGTACTTGTACTTATAGTGGTGTACTTGTACTTATAGTGGTGTACTTGTACTTGTAGTGGTGTACTTGTACATGTAGTGGTGTACTTGTACATGTAGTGGTGTACTTGTACATGTAGTGGTGTACTTGTACTTGTAGTGGTGTACTTGTACTTGTAGTGGTGTACTTGTACTTGTAGTGGTGTACTTGTACTTGTAGTGGTGTACTTGTACTTATAGTGGTGTACTTGTACTTGTAGTGGTGTACTTGTACATGTAGTGGTGTACTTGTACATGTAGTGGTGTACTTGTACTTGTAGTGGTGTACTTGTACATGTAGTGGTGTACTTGTACATGTAGTGGTGTACTTGTACTTGTAGTGGTGTACTTGTACTTATAGTGGTGTACTTGTACTTGTAGTGGTGTACTTGTACTTATAGTGGTGTACTTGTACTTGTAGTGGTGTACTTGTACTTGTAGTGGTGTACTTGTACTTGTAGTGGTGTACTTGTACTTATAGTGGTGTACTTGTACTTGTAGTGATGTACTTATACTTGTAGTGTTGTACTTGTACTTATAGTGGTGTACTTGTACATGTAGTGGTGTACTTATACTTGTAGTGTTGTACTTGTACTTGTAGTGGTGTACTTGTACATGTAGTGGTCTACTTGTACTTGTAGTGTTGTACTTGTACTTATAGTGGTGTACTTGTACTTGTAGTGGTGTACTTGTACTTGTAGTGGTGTACTTGTACTTGTAGTGGTGTACTTGTACTTGTAGTGGTGTACTTGTACTTGTAGTGGTGTTATTGTACTTGTAGTGGTGTACTTGTACTTATAGTGGTGTACTTGTACTTGTAGTGGTGTACTTGTACTTGTAGTGGTGTACTTGTACGTGTAGTGGTGTTATTGTACTTGTAGTGGTGTACTTGTACTTATAGTGTTGTACTTGTACTTATAGTGGTGTACTTGTACTTGTAGTGGTGTACTTGTACTTGTAGTGGTGTACTTGTACTTGTAGTGGTGTACTTGTACTTATAGTGGTGTACTTGTACTTGTAGTGGTGTACTTGTACTTGTAGTGTTGTACTTGTACTTGTAGTGTTGTACTTGTACTTGTAGTGGTGTACTTGTACTTATAGTGGTGTACTTGTACTTGTAGTGGTGTACTTATACTTGTAGTGTTGTACTTGTACTTGTAGTGGTGTACTTATACTTGTAGTGTTGTACTTGTACTTGTAGTGGTGTACTTGTACTTATAGTGGTGTACTTGTACTTGTAGTGGTGTACTTATACTTGTAGTGTTGTACTTGTACTTGTAGTGGTGTACTTGTACTTATAGTGGTGTACTTGTACTTGTAGTGGTGTACTTATACTTATAGTGGTGTACTTGTACTTGTAGTGGTGTACTTGTACTTGTAGTGTTGTACTTGTACTTGTAGTGTTGTACTTGTACTTGTAGTGGTGTACTTGTACTTATAGTGGTGTACTTGTACTTGTAGTGGTGTACTTATACTTGTAGTGTTGTACTTGTACTTGTAGTGGTGTACTTATACTTGTAGTGTTGTACTTGTACTTGTAGTGGTGTACTTGTACTTATAGTGGTGTACTTGTACTTGTAGTGGTGTACTTGTACTTATAGTGGTGTACTTGTACTTGTAGTGGTGTACTTATACTTGTAGTGTTGTACTTGTACTTGTAGTGGTGTACTTATACTTGTAGTGTTGTACTTGTACTTGTAGTGTTGTACTTGTACTTGTAGTGGTGTACTTGTACTTATAGTGGTGTACTTGTACTTGTAGTGGTGTACTTATACTTGTAGTGTTGTACTTGTACTTGTAGTGGTGTACTTATACTTGTAGTGTTGTACTTGTACTTGTAGTGGTGTACTTATACTTATAGTGGTGTTATTGTGCCCGCGGGGGCGGGACTCCTGTGGAGGTGTGGAGCACGCTGGGAGCTCGAGGACACAGCTGATTGGACGCTTGCTCCTCAGCAGCGCGAGCGCAGGTGCGGACTCCGTCAGTGGGAAGAAGCGGTCCTCTGGTCACGAGCGCTGCTCCGGGATGAGCCAGGCCACGATCCAGCGGTACCGGAACCGGCTGCCAGCGGAGACCGGCGGGGTGAGCAGCGGTTCGGATGAACCGGAGCTGGAGCGTTGAGGATGCTGAGCGCCGTTAAAATGGAGGGACACGAACATCCGGAGTGGAGCGGAGGCAGCTACTACGGAGAGGCCGAGGTCCGTGCACCTAACAGCGGGATAGATCAGAGCTTTAGTCCGCTGATTAGGAACCTGGAGAACCAGAGAAACAACACAAGTGAACTTTTAACTTAAACTTGAGACAGTTTAATTTCTGTTTTTCTAAAAACTTTATTTTAGGGTAAAGTACACGAGGTCCTAGTACTTCATAAAGTACCAGAACTAAAGTAGAATGATCTCATTCTTATTGCAGAACAGGAAATGTTTTAAGTATTTCAGTCTTCATGACTAATTAGTTATTAATTTAAATCTTATTAATTTACACAAGACTTTTAATTTCGATTTTAAATCCAAGTGAATAAAGTAGTTAAAGTACCTGCTGTACTGCATGAGGCCTACTGTTCGTTCAAGTACATCAGATTTATAAGCATCTTGTGTACTTGATGTAATCTTTGCATCTTGTCGATGCAGTGACTAATATTGTTCTAGCATTAAATCAGATTTACTGTTAATTCTTATATAGTTTATAAAGTGTTAGATGCATTAATTAAGTGAAATCCTTTTATCAATTTAAATACCAAACCTATGTTCATCCATGAAAACGTTCATTTAAATTTGCAGAATAAAAAAGCAAATCTTCAGTGTAGCAGCAAGTCAGACAATAAATTAACATAAGAAAAATTATTCTGTTTTCAATTAAATGTAAACTATTCATTGAAAATAATATGTAAAACTGTGATATGTAAAACATTATTAAATATTAGAGACATCTACCACAACCATGTTTTATTTTGTTATCAGAATTAATAATAATAATAATAATAATAATAATAATAATAATAATAATAATAATCGTTTTTTTTTTTTTACAAATTAAATGGTTAAATAAAATTTCCTGGTCAGTGAAATCTAGTTTCTGACATTTGAATTTAATTAATGTTTAATTGTTTTATTAAGAAATTAAATGTGCAACAACTGAACTACAAAACAAAATGAAAATTATTGTTTTGGGCTTAGTCTAAATCCTGCAACTGTACCTGTTTATTTCGATTTAGACTATAAATATGTTTATTGTAAATTAATTTTGACCCACAAGTTTTTAAATAGAAACAGAAAATAAAAAACATATATGAAATAGATTTGTTAACTTCTATGAATGAATGGATTCATGATGACAAACGAAACTAAACAATGTGATGAGTTGCTGCTTTTTATATTTTTATATCATATTTACATTATTAACAACTCTGAAATATTGAAATATGAACACTGCTGTGATTCTTTACTTTTCTTTATTATATAATTGAACTGTTCTATAATTCACTAAATCTTAGAACATGAATAGAAAATTAATCTGAGTTCTGGTCAGACACAACCTGTAAACATTAACTTGGGTTTTGAGAAATAATTAATATCTTCTTTGTCCCATGCACATATAAATAATAATATATAAATAATAATAAATAATTTATATAATATACAAGAAGCTTTTTCCTGACTTTACGTAGCCTGTATAATAAATTCGATACAAATTAATGATCATGTGATTGATTGTTATTAATTCTATTATAATTTAACATTAAACACTTCATATTTAGGCCCAAATGTCCAACTTCACCTGAATATTCTGATTTTCTTTTCAGTAAAAACCACTTCTCTGTGTTTCAGTGCTACACCATGAGCAGCTACATGAGCGCGCCTGGCATGTCCGGCACCGGCCACATGAACGCGCATTACATGAACCCGGTGGGGGTCAGCCACTCGTCGGTGCCAGTAGGAATTCCTCAGAGCCCCGGGGCCGTGGCGCACTCGGGGGCCGGGATGGCACCGGGCCTGGGCGCTGCGCTCCCGCCGAACATGAGCCCCATCAGCCCGCCGCCGTACGGGAGCGTGCCGGTGATGAGCCCGGTGTACGGGCAGGCCTGCAGCATCAGATCCAGGGAGCCCAAACCGTACCGGCGGAGCTACACGCACGCCAAGCCGCCGTACTCGTACATCTCCCTGATCACCATGGCCATCCAGCAGTCGCGCAGCAAGATGCTGACGCTGAACGAGATCTACCAGTGGATCACGGACCTGTTCCCGTTTTACCGGCAGAACCAGCAGCGGTGGCAGAACTCCATCCGACACTCGCTCTCCTTTAACGACTGCTTCGTTAAGGTGCCCCGCTCACCGGACAAACCGGGGAAAGGCTCCTTCTGGGCCCTGCACCCAGACTCGGGGAACATGTTTGAGAACGGCTGCTACCTGCGGCGGCAGAAGCGCTTCAAGAGCGGGAGGAAGCCCGGTACCGGAGAGAAGGAGGCGGTGGGTAAGTCCGGCTCAGAGGCCGGTTCGGGTTCCGACTCCCCACAGTCCTGCTCCTCGTCCCCGCAGTCCTCAAAGGGAACCGGAGTGGACCTCAAAGCGCACCGGGCGGAACTTTTGCCCCCGATCCCTGTGCGCGCGCCCTCCCCGCTCGCGCACACCCAACACCTGTTTCCCCATCATCCTCATCACCCGCTGCTGCTGCAGGAGGCCGCGCACCTGAAAGCAGACCCCTACCACCCCCACCCGTCCTTCAGCCACCCGTTCTCCATCAACAACCTCATGTCCGAGCCGCAGCACCACAAACTGGAGCCGATGGTGCCGTACGGCGGCTACGGCTGCCCGGTGGTGGCGGCCAAAACCGGCCTGGATCCCGCTCATCACACCGACAGCAGCTACTACCACGGCATGTACAGCAGACCCATCATGAACTCGACATGAAGAGATCTGTCTGTCTGACAGTAAAAGTCCTGAAAAGTGTTTTGTCCACATTTGTTTGTGCAACAGATACAAATCATTTAATGGAAACTGACTTTTTTATTTGTTTTATTTCATCTTAACTAATTAAATAGTGTTAAATAAATACAAGAAAAGAACATAAAAAAAAACACTGGTAGATTGTAACTGAGTATTTTCAAGTACTGTACTTTCCTCAAATATTCTTACTACCTCTACACTACAGCTGATTGCAGTTGTACTTTTCTCTCCACTGTTGTTCTGAGAACGTTTGTTTCATTTACAAATGAACATTTTTGCCTGTAAATCGTATAAAGAGCTGAAATAATTAGTAAAATCATCTGTACAAAACAATAAATGGCAACGATCACTGTTCAAGTGGCACCAAATATTTATTTGCCCTCAAATTTGTGAATTTGCTGCTTTTCCTTTTAATAATGAATATTTTTTAAAAGCTGACACCTGTATGTACCACGTTGTAGCTGTAACTCACTGAATCTTCACCTGCCCAGTCCACGAGCGTCTTAATGCAGCCCTAACATTTCTGTCTGCAGAGCCATATGTACAAAAACGGTTACTCCCTGTTAGCCACTGTTTAACTAGTTCTATTAGCACCGTGGAGTAAAATTAGCAGGAGAATAATGCATCATATTTTGTCTGAGAGGCTTCTATTGACTCTAAATCGACACCATCTTCCTGTAAAATATGAC
This sequence comes from Anabas testudineus, assembly GCF_900324465.2. Taxonomy (NCBI): domain Eukaryota; kingdom Metazoa; phylum Chordata; class Actinopteri; order Anabantiformes; family Anabantidae; genus Anabas; species Anabas testudineus. The sequence continues at coordinate 18,023,411 of NC_046632.1, read as the reverse complement.
TTTATAATCTAGATTGTAACAATCAACATACAAAAGTAAAAAATTCTGCATTTTTTCTAAACCTAACCATGTTTATTTAGTTCCTAATCCCAAACAAATCACTTGTTTGCACAGTTGTTTCCAACGTGTTTGGCTGTTTAGGGCAAAGATAAGCGTTAGATGAGCTGCCATTTTGGTGCTATTGTATGAGACAGGAGCCGCCATTTGGGCGCCTTGGTTGGTGTCGATTAAACTGCAGGACTTTTACTTTTGAAAGAGTATTTTCAAAGTGAGGTGATATTAGTAATGTGTGTTAGTAAGTAAAGCACTGGATGCCACGGTGCAACTACAGAAGCACTGATGGGGCAGTGGTGATAAGTAAAAACCCATTAGTTTGTAATGTTTCTGTAAAATAACATCAGTAGTTTCATTATCAGCTGCTGAAGGAAGCAAATAAAAGTGTCGGCAGGCAACAGGAACAACAGACAAGGAGAAGATGAAATCACACTAACATCTGGCAGAAGTGAAGTTCAGCAGCAGGTCAGTCTTCACAGGTCAGTCAGTCACTGTCAAGAAGTAAAACAACGAGAAGATTTGGTTTCAAAACGTTTCGCAAAGACTTTTAGACTTTGTGGACTCGTATTTAGTTCTGTGGAGATACCGTCAGTGATGCTTCGAGCTAAATGCTAACATCGGCACGCTCACATGCTCAGAACATGTTTAACGCAGCTCAGACCACGTCAGTTTTTGCACATTGTAAAATGGTGAAACCTTGTTTCTACATTTATTCTAGATTAGATCTGAACTAGTTTTTTGGATTCGAGCAGTTTATCGCAGTCTTCTTGACAGATCCTCTCAGCCTCCATCTCGCTGGTCTTTCCTCAGATGTTCTCTGGAGTTTAACTCTGGACTTTGTTCAGACCGATTAGCGACAGTCAGACTTGTCCTGAAGCCACTCCAGCCTCATCTTTGCTGTTTGCTTCAGGTTACTGTCGTACTCCAAGGTGAACCCGTTATTTCAGCTCTCAGGTCTCATGAACTCTCTATGTCCCTGCTGTAGAGAAGGCCCCATAGCATTACGCTGCCACCACCACGAGGGCAGAGCGAGTGTCAGAAGGTGATGAGCAGTGCCTGGTGTTCAGTTGTGTCATCAGACCACTGAATCTTTCTCCTCATCTCCTCAGAGTCTGCATCTCAGCATCTGATTGGTGGAGTCTTTTCATTTCAGTCTTGAAGCTGGTAATTTACCATAAAACAGGGCTGAGGTGTGAGCAGTGGCTTCTGAGGAATTCATGCTGTGTGTGTCTCAGTTTGCTTAAGAAAAGCAATCAGCACAGTGTGAATAATAATGACCTTTTTCTGACAAAGATTAATGGGAAGGCTGCATGTCGAGCAGCTCAAGGTCAGAGCTCAGCCGACGACGCTGTGTTTGGACAAGAAGCATTTACATTTAGTCATTTGACAGACGCTTTTATCAAAGGGACTTACACATGATGTACGAGGTACAAGGCAAAGGCAGGGTAAGAGTACACATGTAAGCACCATTATTACAATCCTCCAAAAAATTCATGCATTGTGCTGCCAAATCTTACTAATATGCCAGTAGCTACTTAAATGAAGCCACAAAGCTGAGATAAAAGGCTCATATCAACCTAAAAGGGATCCATAATAGCTAATAAATTAGATAAATAATCAAGAAATATGTCACATTAACAGTATCACGACCAGAAAGACACTGATGAAAGCTTTTTATCTTCCGTGTCTCATAATCCATCCAAACATCACAACGCTCTGTGTTAAATGTCAGAATGCTCTGTAATCTTTGTTCATGTTAACAAGCTCCAGTTCTGCTGTACAACACGACTCCTGCTGAACATGCAGCCATTAGCATGCTAACAAGCTTACGTGCTAAATGTTTCAGTCCATAGGTGGTGGAACCAGAGGTGGAGAAGGTTTTAGAAACTGCTGAACCTGCATCAGAGCCAAGCAGGAGCTGGGCATCAATCTGTAACTGCTAAAGGTTTGATTAACTGGGAGCTGGGAGGACATTTAAGGCTTTGAGACACAGTATTGGTGCAAAACAAAACCTGGAAATTTAACTTTACATGTATTTGTCATTTTTCAGGACTGTGTTCATTCGTTTGTCTCGTCGCCTCCATGTTCCTCCTCAGATCTCTGGCCTCTCCTCTCATGCTGCTGACAGACCGTGTGTACACTGAGTAAATCTCCATATCTTCTTTATATTTGCGTTCGGCTTTATCGGACCCTCGAATGGTTTCCAGAACAAATTTAGCAGAAAAGGGAAAAACAGAACTTAGAACTGTTTTTATTAGTTTAATTTAAGCACAAAGAGATAAAAGTAAAACAACTGAGTCATCAGAAACAGAAACAGAATAACATGCTCACCTTCCTTGATATCTGGCCCTCAGTTGCTTTGAACTGTGTTGGTAATGGAAAAAACGGAACTTCTAACGAGGACAGCAAAACGCACATGTAAAGACAACAAACCTCATACGAGAACATCGTTGTAATCTCGTGTGGAATTTCTCTTTTGGACACAAAATAAAAAATGTCTCCAAAGCAAAGTGAACCCTGAACAGAACAGTTTGTGAGGAGATGGATGAAGATGAGAATATTCCACCTACAGGCGATGATGTTAGAGCAGTTAGATGTAGAAATAAAACAGAAGCTGCTGTGAAGAAATAAACCAGTCAAAATACTAACAAACACTTTTTTTACATTATCAAAATGTGATCATGGCTGCTACAAAAACATAACGATGTTTGTAGTTTAGCTGCATAGATACGTTTTTAGAAGAGAGTTGGTTCAGTAATATTAGAGGAACAGGGTCAAACCCTCATCAGACAAACAGACATTTACGTGACAGAGTTTATTCCTTCTGTGTCTGATGGTCAAGTGTTTTACTACTAGTGTGATTAAAAATATCTTTCACTTTTTGTTGGACACACTAATCTCAGATCTTCTGTAGCCACACGTTCAGATAAATATTAAAACTTTAAAGCAGCATTTCTCATCAGGGTAAGAATAGTTTTCTGCTCTAACGTTGGAGCTGTGAGAACAAACCGTGAATCTGAGGTCTCACGGCGGTGGGGTGTCTTTGAACCAGTAATACTTCTTAAAAAATGAGTCCATCTTAGATAAACAGCACTTTGCCATTCATGGAGATGTACAATGATGCTTTCTTAAGGCCAAAAGAGCTTAAGCGTCAATCTGGGTGCCTTTCAGACCTCCGTCCCGGCCACCCAGAGAGATCTGGGTCTGGGGGATAAAAATTGGCGGGGCAACAGTCAACTCCGCCTAAATGGCAGAATTATTGGCCTAAACGTCTTCTTCACTCTCCCACATTTGGCGTGTGGAAAGACTCACTGAGCGATGAATATCAGGCTGAATATTGAGCTGTTTCAGAGCCACGTGCAGCACTGAACTCAGCCAAGCAGCCAAATAAAACAAGTCGGAGCAGGTCACCTGATGGTACAGTTTGACAGAGAAAAGGCTTTAAATGGCATGAAACCAGTTATATGTAGTGCTGTCTGTCTAATAGCTGGTGACGCAGACCCACCACAACAAAAAGGCGCCTGAGACGGCGCCTGGATTCATGGGAACACTTCTGCCTTTGTGGCAGCTCCTCCACTGAGCAAATACTCCAAACTGTTAATTCCCCGCCGGCCCTTTCTCTCCTCCAGCACATTGTTTGTGCCCTCGCATTTCATTGAGGCTGGGGGGAGAAGATTGCTCTCAGAGCCACTGAGCAAACAGTGGAGAAAGGAGCCTGCCATCTTTACTCTGTTCCCAGGAGAACTTGCCTTTTATTATTTTTTATTTGAGCTCCAAGCTGTCGAGCTGAGCCGACAGTTTGATGTCAGAAAGCTGAATTAATTGCTTTAAGCCAAAGGGGCGGGCCACCCATCACCAAACGCTCCCCGAAATGTTTTATTGGAGATTATTAAAGCTTTCCCGCTACACAAGGTGTACAAATACTGGGCGACAGAACGCGTCCAACTCGGTTTTCAGCCTTTATTTACGGTTTGGAATCACGTCAAAGACCATTTGGGAGGATGTTTAGCTCGTTTTTCATGAACAGTTTTTACAGATTATATCTAAAAGATCATATTAGTTATGTGTTTCCACAGGAACGGGAAGTTGTCTCAACATGTTAGAGTCCACTTACTACAACTCATAACTAACAGCAAGAAAATGTAATACTTCAACTTTCTCACAAATGCAGCAGAACAAGACTCCTGTATGGACATTTTAAAAGCACTGATTCTACTGATCAAATGGGAATTTCCTTATGAACAACGACAGATTTGTGACGTTCACATAAATGAATTATGATGAAGAGAACAAACAAACCTCACAGATCCCCTCTCTCCATCAAGCCTGTATCTTTATTTCCAACCAGTTCTCTGCATTCAAGCAGCTGAACAACTGGCTCCTGGGCAGGAAATCTGGTTCCAGAACAAAGAACAGATTCTAGGCTGGAATATTGTGACCAACAAAACCAAATAAACAAAGATCAAAATCAGTGAATCCTCTGTTAGTTGTTATCGTAGTTGATGCAGTTTCTTAGTTATCAGTTTCTAACTAGAACCACGTGGTTCCTGCAAATGACAACAAAGACAGTTTCATTTGAACCAGTGGACCAACAATATCTTTAGTGGTCTGATTGGTCAACGTGTTAGAAGTATTAAATAATTTGTCAGTAAAAAGGCTCAAATTAGACAGAAGTCTGGACAATATGAATTTTTTCTCCTCATCAAATTATGAAACACTTTTACCACCAATATGTTAGAGACACAGAATTAAGAGCATCTGACTTCCAGACTTGATGCTGAACCACTGGGTAATAAAATGTCGGTGCTGTCGGTTCCTGCACAGACTGCACTACATTTTTCATCTCTACTCATCCATCACCTCGACAAAGTGATGATAAAGAGTTTGTTCTGCACACAAAGGCCTTGTCATTAGAACTACCTCAAAGTAAAAGGCCCATGTCTGCCATGTTTGTGACCTCCACTTAACATCCACAAGCAGGATCATTCAACGTAAAGCACACAGTGCAGTGATAAACCCATCTGTGCGGTACGCTATCAGCAGATTAGAGGCTCTTTGTTAACGAGCCTGCAAACACTGAGCAGGCGATCAAAAGTCCCCAACAAAGAATCTCACAGGTAAATATTAAAGAAATCCATCGTTACAATTAACTTTCTACCAAATCCCACATTTACAAGACAGCTGACATATATTGTATTTCAGATATTTAATCACAGCAGGAAACTAAAACCCAATATTTATACTACAGGTACTATAGATACTATAGGATTTGTAGCAGATAAATAGTTTCTTAGAGTAGGGCTGTAAATGTTAACCTATTACGTATAAATGTACTGCTTTCACTGACAGAAACGAAAAATAACTATATTTTAAATGGAGTCTGGTTGTAATTTTGACTCCTGGTATTCAAAACACTCAAGATGATTGAATATGATTAACTTTGATTGAAGTAAAAGTATCATCATTACATTGTATAGATACTAGTGAGCCAGATGAACGTCGGGTCACTGATCTACAAATAGTTTATCTGCTAATACAGACAGAACACACACACACACACACACACTTTGATTTGTTACAGATTAAAGCGCCGACACAATGATTAGCTGATTAATCAATTTGTTAAATAATAGTAAATTAATGGCAGTTTGTTTTTTTCCATTTCATTTATTTTTAATTTTTTTTCCAGTTTCATGTCAGGATTTGCTGTTTTTTTTTTGCTTTTATTTAATAATTTTGAGGTTTAGACTTAAGGTCTATCAGATTACCTCCATTACTGCTTTGTACAGTAAGACGCCAAAACTGCACAAAGAAAAAAAAACAAAACCACCAAAGATACAGAAAGACACAAAACTCAGAGACGTAAAAAACTGCTATAAAGACAAAACCACCAGGAAAAAGACAATAAATACGACAAAGAAACCAAACAATGGAGGGAAATTATCTTTTAACAGAAACACGATGAACTTTCCCAGCAGTGGAAAGAAGTACATTTACTCAGTAGTGAAGTACAGATCTGGGGTACTTGTACTTACTTTTTTAGTATGTAGTACACCGAGTACTTTTTCCATAGCTGAGGAGCAGACGAGTGGCTCCACCTGCAGGACATGATACAGAAACACAGGTTCATGACATCACAGAATAAACTCCTTTATTTCAGGACAGTTATTATCAATATTTCTATTATTTCACAACTGACTGAACCTAAAATATCAGTGGAGGTTTTTGTCTTTGGTTGAACATGGTCCCAGGTTTTTTCAGTAAAATGCTGCTCTGGTTATTTTCTAACCTGTTACCTGCAGAACCACAGGTGAGAAGCTGAGGAGGTCTAAAAGCTGTTGAGGAAAGGTAACGAGGAAACGAAGCACAGAGTAGGGAAGGTTACGAGGAATCATCTGATGTCCTCTTGTCTCATTCTGCATTCAGCAGCGTGACGCCTCTGTCTGTCTTCCAAGTGGGAATCTGGGAGAGAAATCCTCCTAAGTCTGTAACTCTGAGGAGTGATCGTGGGTGAGACGGCTCCGTACGACGACCAGCTGCTGTGTCAGACTTCCAAATTGAGTCTTAATGTTCAAAAGCTGGAGAGTCGTTTTCTGCCAGAGAGAGTAAAGCTGCTGTAAAGCAGCACCGTGACCATATGTGCAGAGCACAAACTCAGCTTAACGGAGGCAGCAGCAGCATCAGCAGCAGCAGCATCAGCAGCACGGGCACGATCATCAGCTGTGATGTCTCGTTTGTCTCTGTGGACTGAAATAAAAATGTCTGCTGCTGAAGGTTCAACCACTAGTTAAATCACTGTTTCACTTACTGTACTTCACCACCACTCTGTAGGTTTGATGGTTGTTCTCAATAAAGTCATGAAAGAGTCAGCAAAGGTTTCACCTGTACTGTGTCTGGACACAAACACACAGGTGATACCTACACCACCACACACAGCTGTTCCCAGTTCTTTGTTCTTTGGTAAATTAAAACAGCATGAAGCCGATCAGAAGACTGAGGCCTGCTGCCAGGTGAGAATCTGAACATTTAAGCTGTAGGAAGCTCAGTTTTTGCAGTTTGTCATCTACCTTCTGACCTTGTAGCACTTCCTGGTTTGGCTGAAGGACCCGAGCGCAGGTAGAGGAGGTCCAATCTGTGCCTGGAGTGTCAGTCTAATTAATAGTTCAATAAATCCTGTTGATTACTGATTAACATTAGAGAAACAGTTTGTAACTACATATGTATCTACATCAGTATATTTAATATATACTGAAACTAAATGATCAGAAATATGTGCAGCACCATGTTTTGAATCCTCCGTGTCCTCTACAGTTCATGACTCCTGGACTCCTGTGTGTGGTCCAACAATCTGTTTCTGCATGAACTGACACTAACTGCACATGTGCTGGAAACTGTGGATTTCTACATTCTTGACACAGTTCTCATGAAATGATTATTCTCTTTTATTTATTTAAATACAACAGGGGAGCTCTTGTTCTCGTTGTTGCTACTGTCCACAGTTTCCAACATGTTTAGTAGCGTGTACCCATCCTCCACTGCAGTGTCTGTGGTGCAGCTACGGATCCGTCAGAGGGGAAACAGGAAGTGGGATCGGGCCTTTTGCTTCTACGAGGTGGTCGCTGGGCTTCCTGAAGTTGTCTGAGACAGTGAAGAAACAAACAGCAAGAGCAGAAATAAAAGAAGATTCAAATAAATACAACTGGAGAATAATAGAAACTTATCTTAATAATCCTGACGAGTGTTTGTTTAATACAAATCAATAATAATAATCCTGTCTGTTTCCTTTTTGTCTTTGTTTTTAACGTATTTCTGCTTCAGCGCTCAGCTGACAAACCACAAACTGGACAGAGACAGTGTTCAGGAACTGAAACCCCCTGAGGTCTGCTGAGGTCAGTGTCAGCACAGAGATGATCTACGGGTCTGTCCGACTGCCCAGATTCAGTCTGGTCTGTTCCCTGTGGTGACTGCGTTTGTGAGCTTTGGAGCCAATGCACTAAACAGTACCACGGGGAACGTGGACAGTATTACACCCTCGGTAGGTGAAACAGCCAAGGAAAACATACAGTGGGTGGCGCTGACTCGTGGGTCTGAGGCGAGGATGTTTGTGTAGATGAGCGGACTGAGCCGTCGGGTTCTGGACGAGAACAGAAAGAACAGAAGTCCAGGATTTTTCTTCCAGGTCACGTTAACATGTGTTTATGACAACGGAGAAACTGAAGCATCACAAAGAAATATTAAAGAGAATTTATCTCCTGTTTATGTTGCATGAAAATATATTTTGGGTTTTATCTCAAATTCTTATTTTATTGCAACAAAAGTGATGATGCAGTGTTTTAGTGCCATGTTACACATGTTCCCTTGTTTATGAATCAAACTGAACCCTGATTAATGAGACACATGTGGAACACATCATTCATGTTTAAAATACTTTAACTCAGAGAAGTGAATTCTTATGCTGCTCAAGTTTTACCACTGAACTGTGCGACCGTGCGTGTTCAACGTCTGTGTTGTGAAATAAAATCAGAAGCTTCCTCGGTGACTCTCTGTCTGTCTCTGCTCCATCAGTCCACTGACAAGTGTCTCCAACACATGATGGATGTGAAACTTTCCCACTCAACGTAAACACAGTCGGTGTTTTCAGCTGTGGTTGATCTGGTCCTGAGGAGCACATCCCGCCGCAGGAGAAGCTTTTTTGTGTGTGTGTATTTTCACAGCCTCCATTCGAGTCCCCAACTGGATCGTTTTGGCTCAATGTGAAGAAACGTCAACGCTCTCTCGTGACGTGTGTTGGCTTCTCCTGCAGGTGATTTTCAACATTTGGTTAAAGTGTGAGGGTCATAAACCAGAGTTGAATGTCTCCTATCAGAGCTTGTTTTAAACCTTTAATATGAGACTTAAACAGTCACTGAAAAGTGGAAGTTAGAGTTTCCTCTTCCTCCTGCTCTTCACTGTCAGATCCCTCCCTGTTAGGGGTTTTGACTCTAGATGGCAGCACTCTGCAGGCTGTCGCCACCACGCTCTGCAGGCTGTCGCCACCACGCTCTGCAGGCTGTCGCCACCACGCTCTGCAGGCTGTCGCCACCACGCTCTGCAGGCTGTCGCCACCACGCTCTGCACGTCACTGTGCTGCACAGACTCAGGTAGCCTCAGTCTTTACACTTTAAATACTGAGTATCTGTGAAACAAGACATTGAACTCAATCAGCTGATTCATGTGCATCAACCAAACTCACCAAATACATCAACCTCAGGTTTTGTGTAATTAAACTGCGCAGCTCCCATGAAAAGCAGTTAACATTCATCTTCTGTGTCCTGTAACACTCTAACTGCTGCTCTGATGAGACACACTGACCTCCTCTAACCCAGCAGACACTTTGATTTTGATGCTGTAAACCTGCTCCTGTACATGAAGCATCACTGTTGTGTTGTCAACACGCTGCTCTGACGTTAACAGCTGATGTAGCAGTAGATGAGGAGGCTGAGAACACAACATGGTGGCCAGACTTTTCTTTGTGTTTGTTGCAGAGTCAGAGCTGGACGAGGGACCGGCATTTGTCTCCTGTCTGTTTTGTCTGCGATGTTCTCCGTGACCTCTCACAGAGGTCTGGACGCAGGGTTTGACGTCGGAGGGCAGGGGTGCGGTTAAATGTCTCTGGGGCTGTGGTGTGTTGTGCAATTGACATCAAACATGGCCGACGTTGACTGGTCAGCGTCTCTACACACAAGAGACACAAATAATGAGAAAGGAACAGAACCGACCTGATGACATCACCGAGGAACAATGAGTAATGTTTTTACTTCTCTGCTGCAAAAACAGTGAAGAGCAGAAACATCAGATTTTACTGAGTGATGTGAAGCATGTTCAGTGTTTGACGTGCAGCCAGGTGACCATCCACCCTGTGTACAGTGAACTTTGACCTTTAACCTTCAAAATCAGTTCAACCCTGAGTCCAAGTGAACATTTGTCCTAAATCTGAAGTCATTTCATATCATGTTGTTGACAGATGATCTTTCACGTGTTCATGCTGATTAGTAAACGTCCTAAATACCCGAGCGTCCTCGAGCTGCTGTCACGTCAGAGGACGTTTACGACTTCCTGCTGTAACATCAGTCATTTCAAACATCGTGCAGCTTGATTCATGCTTTTATTTTTATCTTCTTTGCCACAAGCTGTTCTTGTTGAGTTGCTCCAGTTCCTCTCGTTCCTCTTCCAGGTTGAATTTAACAAGTTTCACGAGCTGTGGAAATGAACGGCTCCCCGTGGAGCCTGTTTCAGCACCGGCAGGACGGGTGGTCCCTCCACATGTCTCCATTACACGTCTCTTTGCAACAACTGCAACGTGTTTGGCAAATGAACACTTCTGCAGATGAATCCGTCTCAGGAGGCTGACGACCAGTGAACTACGAGGTTTGTTGTTCTACAAGAAGAATTCACTGAAGGACAAAACACTGTTCTGATCCAAACACAGACTCTGAGCTTCAACAAACTGTCTCTAAACCAAACTTACACAACAGACTTACAGACTTAACAACAGGAAACGCTCTTCACCTCGTCCATCAACCTTCAACACATGACTGTCACCTAAATGTCTGTACCAGTATCAGTGGTGGTGTTATTAAAGCACAGGTTGCTTTGACAGCAGCCTTCAGCACATTAGACATCAGTTCCCGTGTTCAGTTACTTTCCTGCTGATTTATAAGACCAGCGGCGTCGTATTAGTGGACTTCACTCACCTTTTTAAAAGTAATGACATGATGCGTCAGATCAGAGCGTCACGACCTCGGCTGCTGTTGATCAGTCACTTCTTTTAATGTCAGGCTGCTGGTTTTTACTGCTGGAGGAGTCAAGTTCAGCTGGATGCTGACTGTAAAAAGAACAAATGGTCACATAGAGACAAAGTCTCATTAAGAAAAATGACTGAAATGTACAATTAACTAATTGAAGTTCTTTGTATAAAATCACTTTTATGGAATATATTCATGTGTAATTTAAGAAAAACACCCCATGACATGATGTTACTGCAGTGAAGAAGAAAGACTTTCAGAGAGTTCAACGCACAGTGAATCTGTTTGATTGCTGCTAATGACTGTCGCTGGGCTGCTTCACTGCAGGTGAGGAATTTTTATTATTTTTCCAGACTTTAGATCAGGTTAGTGACATGTTAAAGGCCAAAGAAAGAAAGGAGCCGTTTACTCTGACTGGTTAAACTGGAATTTACCTCAGCAGCTGTTGGATTAAAGATACGTACTACCCGTTTTTTAGAGCGGGGACTTTAACCAACACGTCCTCAGACCTGAACGACCACATAGACTGTTTGTTCCTCTTAAATCCACTGAAGCAGTTGTTGAGGCACCAGGTGTGTGTCGAAGAGCCAGACAACAAAATAGCAGCTAGTTTTTCCAAAACAATCAAACCAGTGCATCAACTAATGCAAACTGAACTTCATCCATAACAAACTGACGCATAAAGAAATAAAACACTTTTATATAAGATTAATATTTTAACACAAACACACGAGTTCTCACGCCGACAGCACCGTGCTGATGTTACGTTCTCACCCAACGTCTGGACTCAACAGCTTCTGAAAACAAACAGCTGATGTTTAAGAGGAGCTGAGGGACCTGGAACACGAAGAAACACATAAAGACAGTCAGCTTCCTTCCCCCGGTGACCCCTGGGAAGTCATGGCAGGGTCACGGGCACCAGCAAAGGTCAGAGAAGCTGCCTGAGAGCTGCGAGGATTGTGTAAGTTAATGTGAAGGCCAGGTTTCAGAAGGTTTTAGGCTGATGGTGGTTTAACAAATCAATAAAATATATCTATATATTTCTATCTAGTTGTGGTAGCAGATCATCTTTCAGGTTTAAACTGATACTTTCTCTGTGTTCCTGATTTTCTAGCCTCGTTTGGAGCAGTGTAGGAAACAGAAATAAAATAAATCACATTTAACATTATACCTGAATGAGTGAATGAACCTTTAACAAAGGTGCAGATGATGAAACATCAGATGTTTGGAGCTCAGGTCTCGTTATCCGTGCAAATACAAAGTCCCTCAAACAAAGCTGTTAACCTGCAGACAGGCCACTGATGCAGCTCTGATCCAGCTGTGTCATCATCATCTGACACTAAAACAGTTCACAGAAGTTTTACAGGAAGAGATTTGGGAATTTTTTGGTTTGTGTGTGACTCACATGAACAGAAGGACACTGGGTTTTTATTGTATGTGTGATAATTGTGTAAAAGCTGGTTTGTACGTACATTCCAGCTCAGGTGCAGTCACCTGAATCAATCTATCACGTCCTCAGTTCACTGTTTTTCTTTTTACCTTTTGTTTCTTTGTCCTTGTGCTTTTCTTTATTCAGCTGCAGGTTCACCTCTCACAAACCCACTCAGTAAAACAACTGTTTTCCCGCTGCTCACAGTGACAGGTCGCAGCCATGTGGTGATGAACTGAGGTGAGAAAGAAATAAACAATTTTAATCAAGACACAAACACACGCAGCAGCTGAGTTACAGAAAGAAGTGCACTGTATACTATATGTAATAATTTACTTTAACTGTTCATGTGTGCTGAGCAGCTGCAGCATGCCTGGTGAGAAGTAGAGCACAACGGCGGCTGAGCACGCTTCACTGGCCTTTAAAGAGAAAACCTGTGCAGTCGAAGAAGTTTTATCATGTTGAAACAGTCAAATCTGAGATTGGAGACAAAACAACACACTGTCTTTCAGTATCCACACATCAGTGATAAGTCAGACCACACTGGAAACACGTCCAAAGCTCATAGACCACAGTTTGGAACATGTCAGCGCATGGTGCCTTCAGGTACCACAGGAAAAAGGTTCGTTGCCACTGTGAAAGATGAGAAGGTTGTTTTAGCTGGAAAAACTTGTGCTCAGCTATTTTAAAAGCCTCTCGATGTTAATCCTCAGGTCAAATATTGTGAGTTTCTGCTGATATGTCTAAGCCCAGATCTTCCTGTTAGATCTGAGAACAGGATTAGATTAACAGCTCAGCTCAGGTTAAAGATCCACTGACGGACACGTGATCAGTCATTATTTAATTTTTACAGCTTTTCACAGCTGTTGCTGGAGTTGAATATGTAGTCAAAGGGGATTTTAGCACAAAATATGAGGTGATAAACATTTAAAAGTCAGTGGAACATAAACCAGTTACAAATCCAATTAAAAAACGAGTAAAATCTACATAAAAACAGAACGCAGTGATTTGCAAACGTCATAAAACTCTATTTTATTCACAACAGGACATAGAAAACATAGCTGCCCCTCCCTTTTCTTATCTAAGATTACCAACATCCAGTATTATAATGCAGCCTTGTCCCTGCAGACTCTCTGAACCTTTTAATATAATTATTATTATGGACGGTGATTTAGTCGTAGTTTGTAATTTAACATTGAGACTTTCGACTCTCTAACTTGCTCTTTTTATTTCCACTCATGTTACCGACCTGTTGCCAATTAACCTCGTTAGCTGCTGGACGTTGGTTCAGCTCCTCCTTGTTGGCTCCTTACCTACTTTTCCAGCCTTTTTTGAGGCTTGTTGCTGCCATCACTTTCAAAATGTCCTCACTTTAAACATTTGATGTTTTCTTTGTTCCATTGTGAATAAAATACGGGTTCATGAGATTTACAAATCATCGAGTTCTGTTCTCATGCAGATTTCACACAGTGAAGGTTCCTCATACACGTCACATTGGTCATGAACATATTTTGCCAACGTCTATGAACGTCTCTCATTGGTGGGATTGCTATTGTTTATATATAAATATGTTTGTTTGTGTCTGGTTCACAGAATTTGTTATTTTTGTTCTTCTTATTATCATCTTATCATTACCTGCTCTACTTACACAGTTTGTGCTCTTCGTGGCTCATTTTACTTTAAAATCTAGAGAAACTGTGTTCAAACTGTGAAGTATGGAAACAATCGGCCTCACGTGATGCTGTGTGAGCCTCTGTGCTGACCGACTGCTCCATAGACTGACCATAGACTGCTCCATAGACTGACCATAGACTGACCATAGACTGATCCATAGACTGCTCCATAGACTGACCATAGACTGACCATAGACTGCTCCATAGACTGCTCCATAGACTGCTCCATAGACTGACCATAGACTGATCCATAGACTGCTCCATAGACTGACCATAGACTGACCATAGACTGACCATAGACTGACCATAGACTGACCATAGACTGATCATAGACTGCTCCATAGACTGACCATAGACTGACCATAGACTGATCCATAGACTGCTCCATAGACTGACCATAGACTGCTCCATAGACTGACCATAGACTGACCATAGACTGACCATAGACTGACCATAGACTGATCCATAGACTGCTCCATAGACTGCTCCATAGACTGACCATAAACTGACCATAGACTGATCATAGACTGACCATAGACTGACCATAGACTGCTCCATAGACTGCTCCATAGACTGCTCCATAGACTGCTCCATAGACTGCTCCATAGACTGCTCCATAGACTGCTCCATAGACTGCTCCATAGACTGCTCCATAGACTGACCATAGACTGCTCCATAGACTGATCCATAGACTGCTCCATAGACTGACCATAGACTGACCATAAACTGACCATAGACTGATCATAAACTGACCATAGACTGACCATAGACTGACCATAGACTGCTCCATAGACTGCTCCATAGACTGCTCCATAGACTGACCATAGACTGCTCCATAGACTGCTCCATAGACTGCTCCATAGACTGACCATAGACTGACCATAGACTGACCATAGACTGACCATACAAACCAGGACAAACTGAACAAAGTCTAATTTGTATCTCGTCCTGTTTCCTACATTTTTCATTTTAGACATTCTGTTCAACAGAGTCGCAGCTCTGACCGAACAGTGTTGGCTATTTAGTACAGATGATATAATATATATACAGATTATATAATATATAATCTGTATATATATTATATATACAGATTATATAATATATATACAGATTATGTAATATATATACAGATTATGTAATATATATACAGATCATGCAATATATATACAGATTATATAATATATATACATATCATATAATATATATACAGATTATATAATATATATACAGATTATATATTATATATACAGATCATATAATATATATACAGATTATATAATATATATACAGATTATATAATATATATACAGATTATATAATATATACCAGATTGCTATTTAAGCACTCAACACACCTGATTTCTCTGATATCAGTCCTGTTTACACCTGATTGACGTGTCTGTTAAACATGTTCTGTATCATCCTGCAGCTTTTTGATGGCAGCACAGCAGCGATTCACAAATTTATTGTAAATCACTGAGAAATAAATTGTAGTTTCTAGTTTACATTTAAAAACAAAAAGCCTGATTCACCATCTGCACCATTGCAGCGTTATCACCAGCCGCCATCAGCAGCAACACAAAGACGAGCTGACGGAGGAAAGTTGTGTGGTGGACGGTGTTTGAGGGTACGGATGGTACAGCGGCGGGCTGTGTGGCAGCTCATTCCTGATGAACCTGTTTGCTCCTCGATGACAGCCTTGGTACGTCTGTCCGTCAGCACCCGGCAGTGTAAACAGCATTCTGTTAGAGATGCTATCAGTTTTTTTAGGTGGAAGATACCGAGGTGAGATCTTTAGTGAACTATCTGTAATGGAAGCAAGGTGTGACCGTGTTACTGTTAGCAGACTGTTACTGGTACAGAGTGTTTTCACAGATCTGCTGGAATGCTTTGTATTCTGTGGCTTCACATGGACAAGAATACAATTAAAGTCATAATAGTTTCTGTTCTTGTTCAGCAGCCACAACAAAGATGTTCACTGTTCATTTAAAAAACACCTACAATCAAAGATACTAAACTTAGAGTGAACTCACAACAGTGTATGAACCTCAGTGAGGTCCAAAGCACCTCAGCTGCACAACTGACCGACATGCTGCTACTTCAATCACTTGACATTATCTGTGTGTAAAAATAAGGAAACATAAGTAAACTGCTCAAACAACTGAATAGAAAGAATAAACCTGCAGCTGGTGTTGCAGACAAAAAGGGCAGCGCACCGTCTGAATATATTGTGCTGGTTATAATTTAATTCTGTGTTCAAACACTGGTGAATCTTTATTTTACTGTAAGTTAAGTTACTGTAACCTTGGACGCTTCTGTGAAGTTATGCTGCCATAGGTGGTTCATCCACTTATTAAAACACTGGTTCACTTACTTTTACCATCACTCTGTTTGTTTATTGAGTGGGTTGAATAAGGACATGAGAGCTGTTTGTGTTTCATCAGTGTAGAAATCTAGTCTGTTGACCTTTGTTTGACTTTGGTGAAGTTCAGGAAACTGAAACTTACTTTATCTTGGAACACTATAAAGTTCTGAAATAAGTTTTTATCAAAAGCCAGAGAAATTTCATCATTTCTTTTTTCCCCTTACATCCCTCCTCCAGGACGGACAGATTCAAATAAACTTTTCTTTCTGACAAGCTGCGATAATTTATACCTGATATTCCAGGTTGGTTGTTGTGCAGGAAATCTTCTTTGAGAATCAAACGTCTTCTTGGTTTGACAGTTTGTAATTGTGTTCATGGAGAACAGAGACTGTAAATACATTTTAAATCCTTCTTAGGTGCCCTTTTGCCCGCTCGCTGTGGTTTCTCGCTCCGTCAGTGTCTGTGGCGCCACCTTGGTCTTGTTGATGTTGGGAAACAGACGTTCAGCCTTGTAGGTCTGTGGGAGTAACACCAGGTCCCACCGTAGAGCTTCATCTTAACGGTTTTAAACACGATGATTTGTGGAGTTAACAGTGTAATAATCCACGTTTGATACGAGTGGATCTTCTAAAGGTTTTAGCTGCTCTGAGTATTTGTCTGTTTGTTCACAGATCTTACAGAACTCAGCCGACACATCAGTGTCTGCTGTAAAAGAGTAAATCACTGACTGACTGTGGCTGTTGTGTCGCTTTATTTCATGTCTAGTTTAAAATATGTTTAAAGTATTAGACTGCTGAGTGTATCCTGTAAACTACTTATTTAACCCAAAGCATGATATGTTCTGTGTAATCAAACTGTGATTGTTTCTGTGTGTTAATGATAATGAAGGTTTGTTGAGGCTCCTGTGGGTCGTATGAGAGTGTAGAGGACAGAAGGCCACTGTGTCCCGCAGGGAATTTTATTTTGAAATGAATGATTGATGGAAAAGACGAAACATTAGACTGTGAATGATCCTTTAATGCTCGTCTCCGAGCGTTTGAAGTGACTCCAGGTGGAGAAAAGCTGCTGAATCACTGAGCAACACAAAGCAGATAATAGAAGAGAGAATAGGACTTCACTCACTTCCTAAATCACTCGACTGCTGCAGCCCCACCTCCCAGTGCCGAGAGTCCCTCTACACTTTAAGCTAATGGATGCGTGGATAGCTTTCTAAAGAGACTCCTTTAAACAATGACCTGATGTTTGCTCTGTCAGTCTGGGTCTCAGCAGCTCTCAGGTTGTTCACGTTCTAATGGACGGCTTCTGTTTGCTGATGGATCATCTTACACCTTTTTTAAACCTGCAGGAAGTTTCTTCAGCTAATGACTTCGTTTTACGGGTTTGGTTGTTTTTAACTGGAATAAAGACGCAGACGAGAGCCGGCAGCTCCCAGAGAGCTCGCCCTCTGTAAACTATCTATTGTACTGTGACGTCAACATCTGTATTATTATCTGTACGGATTAGCCAGCTGTTGGCTGTCGACTCTGTGGTGCGTTCAAGTGCCACTTTTTGTCCAGAAAGTCCATTTAACTCTGGTTGTTGCTACAGTGTGAACTACCTGTCTATACAAATACGTATCATCCGCTGTACTTTCCTCTCACATCTTTATTAAGCACATTATATAGAAAAATTACATCTGTGGCAGATTTATTTTACAAGATGATACAATCATCTGTTGATGGAGTTCAACTGTGTAGACTGGAGGACGGACAGATCAGTGAAGAACATGTCTGCACCTCTCAGTTTGGATTTGTTGGAGATGATTCACCTAAAATCTTTCAGAGTCTCATCGTATGTTGAGTTGTCACGAGGCTGAAGATAATCTGTGAGCGGTTTGATGTTTGTTCAGGGGACTCTGAGGTTTTCTGTCTTCTGCAGAGGAAAAAAGAAGAAGACATGAAAAATCATCTCAGTATCAGTGTTCATATCAGAGTTAACATATATTTTTTAAACTTCGACAAACTGCCCCCCCCCCCTCCCCCCCCTCGCTGCTAATTGAATAATCAATAATAATAATAATCACTTGTTTAATTCAGTGTTTCACTAAGAGATTTTTTCACCATTTAAATGTGAACATGCAGCACTCAGGTTCTTATTTAAGGCTCTTAACTTTCTCTGTCTGCTGTGTTTCAATGAGGCTTGAAGCTGCTGGTTGGAAGTTGGATTTATTCTGAACTCTTCAGTGGCTTTCAACTAATGACGTAAATTTGCAACGAGTCAGTTGATGTCATTGATCTTTTTCTTGTTTATTTCAGCAACAGAAAACTGAACCACACTCTGCAGTAATAAAAACTGGCCTCTGTGCATCACATGTAGTTTATTTATATATTATATTATATTATTTCTTTCCTCTGTCCATGTGATGAAGCCACTTTGTTCGTCTTTAATCATCATTTACTGACCACACGCTGCAGATTTAATACAACACATCATCTGTTCTACTTGTGGAAGCACTAACTAAACACTGAATTTTATTTTTTCCCTCTCTCACAACCAGCGGTGTCATTTGGAGCATTTTAATGTCAACACTGTCTTTGAAACACACACTTTCGTGGTTGCTGAGCAGAGAAATGCTGCATTTAGCAGAAATAAAGCTGCTCACATGTGTTTTTATGGCTTCAAACACAGAAGGAGTTTCAGCCAGGTCATAAAACGTGAACTTCCCCTTCAGCGTCAAACCCAGAAGACAAAAATACAACCAGTGGGCTGGAAGACAGACGAGGGGCGTCGGGGTGAAACGTATATATGTAGAGAACAGGTTTCAAACAGTGTCTGAGTCCGTCTCACCTTCTGCTGCTGCAAGTTTGAAAGGTGTCATAGTGTGAAAGTCTGCAGCTGCCAGTGCTGCAGAGCCGGGATGAGCGACGCCGGGACTCAAACTGGGAGTTAGACCAGAGGGCCGAGGCTGCCAGTGGTGTCCAGGGCTCATGTAGCTGACTGCTGGACCGCTGTACATCCCGTACTGGTTTGGTGCAGGATACGAACAAGCTGGGACATAACTAGCAAAACTGGAAGAGGCCTGAGGACGAGAAAGAAAAGAATAAGAATAAGAATAAGAATAAGAATAAGAATAAGAATAAAAATAAGAATAAGAATAAAAATAAGAATAAGAATAAAAATAAGAATAAGAATAAGAATAAAAATAAAAATAAAAATAAGAATAAGAAAAAATAAGAATAAGAATAAATAAGAATAAGAATAAGAAAAAATAAGAATAAGAATAAGAATAAGAAAAAATAAGAATAAGAATAAGAATAAGAATAAGAATAAGAATAAGATCTCTGGGTGGACGTCCCCACAAATAAAAATGTCCCCATTTTAAAAAACGTCCCTTCTTCACCAAAAAACAAACAAACAAAAAGTTTCCAAACTTAAATCCCAGAAGCTCCACGTGTTGCTTTTTCACGTCCTCATTTTCCAAAATGATTCTTGATGATTCCACAAACGTCTCTTTGTCCACATTTAGTCTCTAATATTAAATAAAGTACCAGTGAGTGACAGAGAGTCCAGTTCAGACACGTCCTCGTCTCCACACGTCCTTTTACTTTTCACCATCCGTCTTCTTTGTTTAATTTGAAGAACACTTTATAAAACTGTGTCTCTGTTGTTGTCGTCTTCAGGTTTTGTCTTTTCTTCTCTCGGGTCGTTGGTTTTTAGTTGTTTTACTTTGGATGGAACCAGATGTTTGTTGAAGATGAACCTCTGCTGATGAACCTGTTGCTCGTTGTTCTGCTTCTTTTAGTATCTTTTCCTTTTGATTCTTTTGGTCTGTGATCACGTCTCGTGTCTCTATGTTAAAGGGGGACCTGCTAAACCTCCTCTCAGGGTCAGGAGCTGGAAGAAGATCCACGTGTGACTCCGAGCTCGGAGAAACTCGAGCTCACAGAAAACAGAAGATGAATCCGGAGTTTGTTAAAGTCACGTTCTTCTGGACGAAGTCGTCACTTCCTGTTTCAGTTAAAACTCTGAATAGAAATAAATTAAACCAGGCGTCCGTTACCTGTTGATGGTGTTTGAGTTCTGACTCGCTGTTCGGTTTCTCAGCTCGGTTTATTCCACAGGGAAACGACCTGCTGCTCGTACTGGTCGTACTGGTCACACTGGTCCAGTCGTCCACTTTGGCCGAGTGTCCGTCGAAAGCAGTGAAAGCTGAAATAAGAACAGTGACTTGTTTCTGAGTTTGAACAGATGTTTGTAAAGTTAAAGTTTAGTCTATGAATACGTGAAGACGATCGTCTCAGTTCATATTTAATACAAACCAGTTAAATAACTATTAAAGATCCAACGAGTTAATCAAAGGATTAAAAACAGTTTTGATTTTTATTTTCAGCTTCTTAACAATTAACAAATATTTAACATTCAGTTCTATAATTTTTATTTCATCATCAGCTGCACTTCAATTCAAATCCTTGAATTCAAAGTGTAAATAAATGATTCTGATAAATCTGAACTTTTACTTTTACTTTACAGTATTTCTACTGTAGTATTTTTACTCTGTAGTATTTCTACTGTAGTATTTGTACTGTAGTATTTCTACTCTGTACTATTTCTACTCTGTAGTATTTCTACTGTACTATTTCTACTCTGTAGTATTTTTACTCTGTAGTACTTCTACTGTAGTATTTCTACTCTGTAGTATTTCTACTCTGTAGTATTTTTACTCTGTAGTATTTCTACTGTAGTATTTTTACTCTGTAGTATTTCTACTCTGTAGTATTTCTACTCTGTAGTATTTTTACTCTGTAGTATTTCTACTGTAGTATTTTTACTCTGTAGTATTTTTACTCTGTAGTATTTCTACTGTAGTATTTTTACTCTGTAGTATTTCTACTGTAGTATTTCTACTGTAGTATTTTTACTCTGTAGTATTTCTACTGTAGTATTTCTACTCTGTAGTATTTCTACTCTGTAGTATTTTTACTCTGTAGTATTTCTACTCTGTAGTATTTCTACTCTGTAGTTTTTTCCGTTAAAGATGAATTTCATCATTTTTTGCTTCATTAAATTGAATTAAAATCGAAAAACTTGTTGATGTAATTTAATTTAATTAAACTGTAAAATGTAAAAATATTTTAATCTTTTCATAATAAGAAGTTTATTAAAGTATAAGAAGTATTTTCCAGATATTACTGCATACAGTCAGTTTTTTAAGTAGTACTACTGGTTCTGATATGTTCAGGATGGTTCTTCTTTACCTGTCGGCTCCATGAAACCTCGGATTCCCAGGATGTGGTTCCAGTTCCGCTGAAGGCCGGAGTGGCTGGCGGGGCCGCTGCCGGTCCTGGTCCCGGTAGGGGTCTCTGCGGGCCCGGTGTAGGGGGAATAGGGGTAGACGTGTCCGTACTGGATCTGCCCCGGAGTCGGTCTGTGGCTCTCAGGCGGACTCGGCTGTGAAAGAGGGGCTATCTTGTTCCTGAGGATCCGGCTGATGGAGCTCACAGACGGGACGTTGTACTTGTCACAAACCCCGTCCGAGAGCAGCCGGTCCCGGATCTCCCAGGCGAATATTCCCGGGTCCTCTTGCTTGTAGTCCCGAATGCTCTGGACCACAGAGGGGGTCGTGACCCGGGGCTTGCTGCCGCCGATGGCCCCGGGCAGGATGGACCCGGTCTCGTTGTAGCGGGCCAGGATCTTGGACACGCAGCCGTGGGAGACCCGCAGCTGGCGGCTGATGTCGCAGGGCCGCATCCCGAGCTGGGCCAGCTCCACGATCCGGAGCCGCACCGAGTTGGGCAGCGGGCGTCCGTTAACGAACACCCCGCCGAGCTGGTTCACCTCCCCGTAGCTCTGCTCTGCACACAGGGCGAGAAACCGGAACCAGTCCGGGTACTTAATACCAGTGATCAGGACCAGAACAGAGACCCTCTAAAGAACTAAACCCCGTGACTGGGAACGGGTTTCATGGTTTTTAAATATTTAGGAGCAGAAAGAGACGAGACCCGGATCTGAACAGATGTGGAAACAGCTGCAGTTCGAGTCCCGAGTCTCTGGATTCGAGTTCAACAGAACTCAGGTCACAACAGTGAGATTCAGGTTTTAGAAGAATCGAGCTGTGAATAATAATAATAATAATAATAATAATAATAATAATAATAATAATAATAATAATAATAATATTTTAATAAGTGTTTGATTTTTACTATTTTCTTTTTAAAAAACGAATTTAATTTTTTTCAACATTTATTACATATTAAAATATTATGTTGTATATGTTTATGGTTTAACTCTAATTAGAATCAGTTTAATTCATTTCATTAGTCACAGGTTTATTTATCAGCCTACTGATTTGTATCTATATGTTTTTCATTTTTTTATTTTAAACTTTTATAAAAACTTCAACAGAATAAATCAGATTTTCAGTTTTTTAAAAACTGGCTGCAACAGTTTTAACAACTAGAACATTTAAACATTAAATACTATAAAACAGTTTTTACTCTGTTGATAAAGTGAAATCATTAGTTTGACATTTGTGTGTATGTATTTACATTTTTATTGTTAGTGTTTGATTTTTATCTAAAAGTATTTTAAGTATCTGAAAAGTCCATTTTATTATTTGTTATTTTATGATCCAGTAACCATTTCATGTTCTTATGATCTACTGTAGTGAAGTAAATAATAATAAATGAACAGCGGATTTTTTAATTAGCATCATTAGAGTTATTTTTAAATCATTTTGTGTTATTACATAAAAACACTTCAGATACAGCTGCACGGACATTTTTCTTTTTATTCCATTATTTATTTGAAATGTACTTTTTCTTGAGGAGGTTTTTCCAGATGCTCTAAATTAACATCTAATCAACGTGTTTCCTAACGAGTACGTCCAGGTTCACGAGGGTTCAGTGTTAAAGAATCAGTGTTAAAACCAAAACACACGTATGAAAACATGAAGATGAACTCTTTCTAACCTGACATGAATTCACTCTCACTGTGTCACGTTCGGCTGTTTGCTGTAAAAGTCTGTTTGCTGTCGTCTGAGCCATCAGCTGCCGTCCAGCACGTCCAGCACGTCTCTCCGCTCCACCATCCAACACCGACTGCAGCCTGAAGCTCCGACCAACCTCCTCCACCTCCTCCGGGTCCCATCAGCACTTCCTGTCTGCAGAGCAGGAGGATCATGTGGCGTCAGCGCCCAGAAGAACGACGGTTCCTGAACGTCTCTTGAATGTTTGTAGCTAAAGTTACAGAAGAGCAGTTTGAAGAGTTCCAATAGAAACAGAATAGAAACAATAGAAACAGAATAGAAACAATACAGAGTGTTGATGAGAAGATTTCTGAGCTGAGACTGGTTCAGTTATGAAAACACACTCACCGAGTCCTGGACTGACGTTCGGTCTCTGTGGTTCTGCATCAGTTTGGATCATTTTGTTGTTGTTGTTGTTGTTGTTTTGGTTGTTGTTGTTGTTGTTGTTGTTTTACGTCTCCTTGTCTTCAGTTTGGATCATTTTGTTGTTGTTGTCGCTGTTGTGGTTGTTGTTGTTGTTGTTGTTGTTGTTGTTGTTGTTGTTGTTGTTGTTCTTGTTGTTGTTGTTGTTGTTGTGGTTGTTGTGGTTGTTGTGGTTGTTGTGGTTGTTGTTGTTGTTGTTGTTGTTGTTGTTGTGGTTGTTGTTGTTGTGGTTGTTGTTGTTGTTGTTGTTGTTGTTGTTGTTGTTGTTGTTGTTGTTGTTGTTGTTGTTGTTGTTGTTGTTGTTGTTGTGGTTGTTGTTACTGCTGCTGTTGTTGTTGCTGCTGCTGTTGTTGTGGTTGTTGTTGTGGTTGTTGTTGTTGTTGTTGTTGTTTTACGTCTCCTTGTCTTCAGTTTGGGTTCAGTTTCTCTCTTCACAGCACCACCTTGGTTCCATGCCAACTGGTTCTTCTGTGTCAGGTTGGAAACGACCCAGCATCAGAACCACTTCATCATGACGTGTCTCGTTCCTGCAGCAGCACGTTCACACTTCAGTCCTGTGGAGACAAATCGAGGTGAAGAAGCTTTAAAGGGACAGTTCACCTCACAACGGCAGCACGTTGCACTGAAACACCACTTCTCAGACATGTCAGGTTATTTTTTATGCAGTGGTGCCTCCTTCTGGACGATTCCCTGCATCACTGTTCTTTCTTCTGCAGATGATCAATAATGGCTCAGAGTGTTATTTATTTTATTTTATGTGTAAATTCTTAATTATTGGAAACAGAATTAACAACTAAACTAACACAACCAAGACCCAGGGATCTAAAAGCAGCAACACAGTTCATTCTAACTGGAAATGACCTTTGCTATAATAATTAAATGTTTTCTTGAAACTTAAAATGATTGATTATAGAAAATTAAAACCAAATTAAACACAGTTCTATTGTGGAAAACATTCACTAATTAACTTTACTTCATTAAAAAGTCTCATCCAGTGTTTTAGGCTGCAGCTCATTCAGTAATAAAATGAGATAAATAAAGAATAATGTGTTTGTTCCATCAGTTTATCTTCCTTAATTTATTTTTTTGAGTAAAGTAGAAACTTGATAGAATAAAATTTTATCAATGTAAACGTTATAAAAATGTTCAGAAAGTATTCAGAGCCTTTGCTTTGGCTCAGGTGTGTCCTTTACCTTCCCTTCAGGTGTATCTGGCTTTGGGTTAACCACTCTGTACATTTCCTACTTTATGTTGAGACGAGAGCTGAAGCTGCAGTTCCACGTCCTGGCAGCAGGGGGCAGTGTGAGCCCAGGTTTGAGCTGAGGCTCAGGTGTGTTCACACTTCACCTTGAGCTGCTGAGGTGTCAGTAAAAAGAAATAAATCCAAATGAAATGAGAGAAGTGTCACTAAGATCTGGACTCATTTCAGGGATTTGGTGACTTCATATTAGCAGCTGATGAAGTAAAGTCTTTACTTCAGTAGAAGTAGAAGTAGAAGTACTAGTATCACTGCATCATAAAAGTAAAAGTAAATCAGTATAACTAGGAAAATCAAGTATTTAATGCAGACATTGTACAGTTCTACTGTTTCTGATTACTCTTATGCATAAAAAGTTATGTTGAACAACACTGAAGAACAGAAGAATAGAAAAGATCAGTTTCTCTTTTTTACTTTTTATTTTTAATTTAATTAATTTAATTTTTAATTTGATTAAAGTCAGTGGAGAGTCCACGATGACGCTTGTACAGTGTTTAATTTGTTTAATCTATAAAAAAAGAAGAAATTATTAAAAAGAAAAGCAGCAAATCCTCAGAATCTGGTTTCTGAAAACCAGGAAACGTTTATTGTTCATAT
This sequence comes from Anabas testudineus, assembly GCF_900324465.2. Classification (NCBI taxonomy): domain Eukaryota; kingdom Metazoa; phylum Chordata; class Actinopteri; order Anabantiformes; family Anabantidae; genus Anabas; species Anabas testudineus. Next base: position 17,997,826 of record NC_046632.1, on the reverse strand, counting down.
TCAGTGAATGTTCTGATTCATCTTCATTCAGTTCAGGTGTTTTAACTATTAGTAGTTTAATTTATAGGAAAGTTTCATATTTTATATATAAATTAAACATCTTAAAAAGTAAAGAACCTAAAACCTTCAGATAAATATAGTGAATTATAAAGTACAATTACTTGAAATGTATACTTCTACTGACTTTAGATTTTATTTATTTGTTATTTTATTCTAATTAATTTTCTTTAAAATCAACATTTTTATTTATTTTGTCTCATTTTAGTTTTAATTATTTTATAAATGTAACTAATTCCATTCGTATATTTAATTTTTGTACACGTATTAAGACGTTATTATTTCCTTTATCGTGTTATTTTATTGTATTTGAATTAATTGCTGTGTTTAATATAAGTTTTCTTTTAGTTTTTTAATCATTTCTTATTCTGTTTAATTTGTGTCGACCAGTGGAAAGGGGTTAAACATCTGTGTGTGTGTGTGTGTGTGTGTGTGTGTGTGTGTGTGTGTGTGGTCATGAATATAGAAACCAGTCCATTGAACACCATGACAACTCCCAGCGGCCTCAGATATATTTCCCAGCAGTGTGTGTGTGTGTCACTCAGCCCATTAGGAAGTGTTCAGGGGGAATAAATGGGATAAATGTGGAGGCTGTGCCGTCTTTGTGGCCACCGCCTCGTCGTGTGTTTGTTTGCAGAGTTCGACCACCCAGCACGATCCAACACACACACACACACACACACACACACACACACACACACACACACGGATCCTTACTGAAAAACTAGAAAAATTCTAGTGGAGTCTGGTTTGGAAGTTCTTCATTTAAAAATAAAACGTGTTTCTGTTGTTTTAAGGTTTTTGTTTCTTTGAATAAATTATTTCTAAACTTTTTGTCTGTGTTTTTCTGGACTTGTTTTAATCCTCAGTCTGTTTTATGGGGACATTCTTGTACTTTACTGATCATTAGACGTCATTTTTTGATCCCACAGCACAAGTAAAAGTGCCAAAACTATGAAGTAAAAATACTCTGAATACTTTATTAGAGGAAAAATGGTATTAATGCCCAGTACCAACAGTAAAAGTACTGCTGTCCCTGTCAGTGTTGTACTGTTGTACATGATGTTTGCAGGTTAATACTCTGCACGGCACCATTTTACTGCTGTTGTAGTATTTTATGTACTGTTCTGTCCAGCACTGGTTTCCACTCATCAGTTTTTTAAGGGCTCGCAGGTTTACGGAGGGGTCATCTGGAATATTTGGTGCAGCTTCGTGGAGTCTTTTCTTCACTTTGAGGTTTGTTACGTTCGCTGTTGTTGTTCCACAAACTAAAACCACCAGTAAAAAGTGAAACAGGCCCCGTTTAATGCGCCGGGCTGCAGATGAACGTGTCCTGCAACCTGCAGAGAAGCAGATGGAACACGCTGCTGGGTGTTAAAATGAACTCTACCTAAAGGCACAAATAGTTGTTTTCTGCTTCTGTTCATCAGTGAACTTCAGGGATGAAGACTCACACACAGAGAGCGACACCGTTTCCATCATTCTGACTCTGTGCAACATCAAACATGACAGAAAACAATCAACATGTCGCTGAAGTAGAAACAGTCTCTGCTTTAATTTAAGGCTTTGGTCAGAAATGTTGGATGAACTGTGTCAGAACAACATTTTTATAGATAGTTTCCAGTTTTCATGTATTTTAAATATTAGACTCACTTTTAATACCTGGCTGCATATTAAAATCATTTTTACATGAAAACTAAAACAGCAGAATAAATTAGCAGCTGAAACAGAATCTGGATTCTGTGAACATGAGAAGACAGTGATCATGTAAATATAACTATTATCAACTTAAATAAAAAAGGCCTGAGGTTGTTCTGTTTGGTTTGCTGTTAAATAAACTACATTAAGAATTATGGTGGTACGCAGATTATGAGGATCACACACACACACACACACACACACACACACACGAAAAAGACTAAATAAATAATGAAGTTCTCATCAGCTGCTGTGTAAACACTTCAGTTAATCCTCAAAACAAACGACGGCTTTAAACCTGAACATCTTAAATGTACCGATTTCTCAATGCAGTTTGGTTCTGCTTGTTTTTTGTTTTTTATTATTATTATTATTCATTTTTTGTTTTTATGATTTTTCATTTCTTAAGATGTGTTTAATGTTTTTTTAACATGTTATTTAGTTCTGGTTGTAGAAGACAATCTGTTGGTTGTTTTATATTTAGTTCATTCTCAGTTTCAGACTCTTAAAATTAAACTTAATAAATAAATAAAAGTGTTTAGCAATTTCTTTAGTTTTAAAAAATCTTTCAAATCTTTTATTCTAAATCAAACATTAACTGTTTGTCTTAGTTTTACGTTCCATAATAATTAAATGTGACTTTTTATTTATAGTTGTGTTTTTTATTGTATTAAAATAAGTAAGAAACATTTTGTGGTGATTTTCTAAACGTGCAGATGTTTTAAATAAATGATTAATAATAAACCTTGATTTCTGTTTATTGGTGATAAATGTATTTTCCTCAGCTCTTTGGTAAACATGTAAACAGGAAGTGGATCAGTGCTTCTGATCTTAATCAGCTTCTTCTCCGTCGGCTCCTGAAGCTGCTCCGGTTTTTTTCACACCCTCGACCACTTGACTCCCGGGAGCCGCCTCCGTCCTTGTTAGCGACACACACACACACACACACACACACACACACACACACACACACACACACACACACACACACACACACGGCTCGTTAAAAGCATGACACACGCTCCTGGTTTCTTCTCCTCGTGGTTAAATCCTCTCCGGTCGCTCCGCGCAGCTCCGGGCTTCATGGACCAGGACCCTGCGCGGTCCGCTGCTCCTCTTTGACGGACACAAACCTGGAACTTCTTTTGTTTCCTCTCACTTTCCTCTTTTCAGTCATGTCTTTTGGCACCAACACAAAACCGGGCTTCTCCGTGAGGGACATCCTGGACCTCCCAGACTCCACCGGGACCGAAGAGACCGAGGAGGACGACACCGAGGAACCGTCCGCGGGGGTTTCCGGGTCAGAAAACGCGCATAAACTAGGATTTAACGGTCCGGATTTACTGGAGCGGGGCGGCGGGAGCTTTGGCAGGTGGAGCCGCGGAACCGGGGACGCGCACTTCTCATGTGAGTGGATTTATTTATTTATTAATTATTTATCAAAATACAGTTTTCAAAGTGCAGCTGAACCCGGATTTAACTAAAACCGTGAGTCTGAAGCTCATCTGTTAATATCAAACCAAACCGGTCTCCTCAAGTCTCCACACTTCAAATAATAATAATAATAATAATAATAATAATAATAATAATAATAATAATAATAATAATAATAAAGTGACATTAGACCTTGATTTAATCTTCACTCCTCTCCCGACATGAGCCAAACAGTCGCGCGTAAAACCAGTTGGTCACTGTCTCCAATCAGAGACGCACAGTTCAACACGGGGCTGGTTCACAGCAGCTGAAGGATTCAGAGTGAGGAACGACTGAGGAGGAGCAGTGAGACCAGTGAACAGGATCCGGACTGTGACCAGAGTCCGGACTGACTGTGACCAGAGTCCGGACTGTGACCAGAGTCCAGACTGTGACCAGAGTCCGGACTGACTGTGACCAGAGTCCGGACTGTGACCAGAGTCCGGACTGACTGTGACCAGAGTCCGGACTGACTGTGACCAGAGTCCAGACTGTGACCAGAGTCCAGACTGACTGTGACCAGAGTCCAGACTGTGACCAGAGTCCGGACTGTGACCAGAGTCCAGACTGACTGTGACCAGAGTCCGGACTGACTGTGACCAGAGTCCGGACTGACTGTGACAGAGCTGACCAGAGTCCAGACTGTGACCAGAGTCCAGACTGTGACCAGAGTCCAGACTGTGACCAGAGTCCAGACTGTGACCAGAGTCCGGACTGACTGTGACCAGAGTCCAGACTGTGACCAGAGTCCAGACTGTGACCAGAGTCCGGACTGACTGTGACCAGAGTCCAGACTGTGACCAGAGTCCAGACTGTGACCAGAGTCCAGACTGTGAGTCCGGACTGTGACCAGAGTCCGGACTGTGACCAGAGTCCGGACTGTGACCACCGTCAGTCCGTCTGTTGTTACCGTGTTTACTTGTCTTTTAAGTTCCGTGGTGTCACAGTGACCAGTACAATGAGAGTAATCAGATTACTTGTTGTCTCGCCCTGCAGCACGTGGTCTTCCCCTGGAGCCCAGTACCGAGCCCAAGTCTCCAGAACTCTCCTCGGACGAGTCCCCCAGCGCAGAGCGGGACGCTGCCGGCGGCGAAGCGCAGAAGAGCCGCGGCAGGAAGCGGCGCGTGTTGTTCTCCAAGGCGCAGACCTACGAGCTGGAGCGGCGCTTCCGGCAGCAGCGGTACCTGTCGGCCCCGGAGAGGGAGCACCTGGCCGGGCTGATCCGCCTCACCCCGAACCAGGTGAAGATCTGGTTCCAGAACCACCGCTACAAGATGAAGCGAGCCCGTGCGGAGCGCAGCCTGCAGGCGCTGCTGCCGGGCCGCCGGGTCGCCATCCCGGTCTTCCTGCGGGACGGGAAGGCCTGTGAGCGGGTCACAGCGCAGGACGTGGAGGCGACGCTGCGGTCCGGCCTGAGCCTCCCGCTCTGCGGGTACTCCCCACTGCTGCACCCCACCTTCGGCCCGGAGCACCCCGGTCGACTGCAGCATCACCCTGGGGTGCAGCAACTGGCGCACATGTACCACTGGAGCTGGTGAGGTCCGAGGGAACTTGTTATCCAAAAATACTTTAAAGTCCACGTTAGAAGCTCGTGGCTGATGTTTTTCTAAGTCTCAGTTCCATATTTCTTCTGTTTCTGTTTCTGTTTCTGTTCCTCCGACGCGCAAAACGTCTAAAACTACAGCAGAGCTCCTTCATCTGTGGATAAAACAGGTGAACTCAGACGTGGTCTGGCTCCTTCGGACAAAACGGTTCTGTGTGTTTTCTAAATCTATTTATAATGTTGACTGGTGAACTGTTTTGTAATAAACTGTATATTTATGACCGTGGAGCACAAAATGTATTTATTTCAGAATCATTTGATGCATGTTTGTTTGTGCTGCTGAATTTCTAAATAATATTAATTGTAATAAGAAACCAAGTGATCTTTTAGTCTTTTATTTAACCTTGAACTTGTTTTAACCTGTTTTAATGTTCTGGTTTGTTTAATATTAACCTTTGTTTAATATTCAGACATTAAATGTGAATGTTTATCATCTTCAAGTGTCTCTATTCTGTCTTTAATATGTTTAATATGTTGCTACAGTATGATGGAGTGAAGTAAATGAAAACACTACAGTCATCAGAGTAATGTGAACACATGTTGTAGGTTTTTAGAACATTCCAGAAATTCAAAAAGGGAAAATTTCCTCTTTTGTGAATGAAGTTTGGTGAGTTTCAGCCTTTTTAGGAAAAATAAAATGAGCTTATACGAGTTGTGGTCATTTTTATAAATGACCTTCTTTCAGTATTTTTACCACCAGTTGTCCCTGAATGAACCTAAGGGGTCGTAGTCCGAGTGCATTACTACAGTATTTAAGGTAAACACCCGTTTGACCTCTGAACCTCCACTATTATTCCGTCTGGAATTGATTTGACATGATGCATAATCTTAAATGTATCAGTGTCTAACAGCTCTGTGTTTCCCAGGAGTGATGTAAAAGACACACGGGGATATCTGTAAAATATTCACGTTCCTGTTCAGAGTTATGTATAATTATAACATCTGAACCTCTCAGCTGTTAGCTTAGCTTAGCATAAAGACTGGTAATGGGGGGGAAAGCTAGCCAAGCTCAGTCCAAGGTTTTTAGGTTTTTGTTATAACAGGAGCCTTAAAGGAGGCGGCTGGATTTTATGAGCCAACCATCTTCCTGCTGGTCAGACAGAGACTGTTCATCTTCTACTTTAACTCTGGACGATTAAAGAATATGAGATAAAACAAAAATTTTATTTGATTAAAAAAATGAACTTTTTTGCTTCTCATTAAAAAAATTCTGTATCTTTGAATCTGTAAATTTAGTTTAACTTGCTTAGAACCACACGTATCCTGCAGATCACACCTCTATGAGTTCACTGTCAGACCAGGATCAGCTTCTACAAACCAGCTCGTAGCTTTCAGCTCTACACAAACATCATTCTTTACGGAAAACAAGGGATGACAGGGATTTGTAAGTGGAGCAGGACTTTAAAGACCTTATGACATGTTTGATGTTTGCTGATATTAAAAGTTTACACAAGTTTGAAGCGTTTCTGTTCTCTAAGTTTGTGAAAGTGACGACTTCATGCTTTAAAATAACAATTTTCATGTATTTCTGCAGAGGCGTTCAATATCCAAACTTCATTGGGATTTTATTAAGTTTATTTTTGCTTTCTTACAATTGATTGAGTTTCTATGTTTTATTTCTCCTGGTTTTTTTTTATATCACTGTATAATTTACGTGTCACCTTTGTTAAAACAACTCCTGCAGTGTTGTGTTGACTTTTTAGTGAATTAAAAAGTTATTATAACATTGAAATGTCACTTCTTAAAAAGTGGAAAATATGTTAGACGTTCTGAATGTCACGGTTCATCTCAAGCTCTGGGTTTGTTGGTGTAAATGTGGCGTTTAAGTGCTGTTATTGTGAATTATTGTGAACTTTAAATTAAACAGCATAAACTAAGCAACAGGAATTTGTTTCTTTTGAATATTTGGTTTCTCTCTAAACATCTGACAGGATTAAAACATCTTCTCTGCAGCAGACGACTTCATTCAGCACAAGAAAACCGTCTATTTACTGTGTCGTGACAAAGGAGAGAAAGACACCCCCCAGCCCCACTGTGTGTGTTTGGGGGTGTGGGGGGACCCTGTGTGCTGGGGTCACAGGTCAGCTCATCTCAGGGAGGGTGGGGTGAGGCTGAGGGTGGGGGTGTCAGAGCTTTGAGACAGTTATAATGTGTCACGTGCTGCTTTAAAAGAGAAGAAGAAGAAGAAGAAGAAGAAGAAGAAGAAGAAGAAGAAGAAGAAGAAGAAGAAGAATGAGTGGAAGCCTAAAGGGGCAGTCTGGTGTTTTTGGTTTGTTTTGTCTTATTTAACATTTTTAGTAATAAATTAAAACACACGTCTGCTTGTGGTCTATATTTCTGTTCATGTTCGGAAACAAAAAATGATTAAAACACATCTTCAGGTGGCTCAAGATGTTTTTTAATCATAATCTGGGTTTACTCCAGGTCGTCGGTCACAAACAAACAATCACACCAATAAACAGTTTAGAGCCACAAGAAACTAAAGGTGTCTGGACTGTGATGGAGTAATAGTAGAAGTAAATGAGTAAATAAAGAAGTGAACTTCAAACTTGTACTTCAAACTTGTACTTCAATGTTGTACTTCAAACTTGTACTTCAAACTTGTACTTCAGTGCCACATCTGCTGCTGACAGGTCACAGACTGACTGTCTTGGACTGACTCATTTAGATGATGAGGAAAATGTTCCTCTCTCTCCTTCCAGTATCACAGATGATCAGAACTAATAATAGTTCAACTACTGCAGTTAAAACAGAAATGATTAAATGTTCCCGTCTTATCTTCCATTCCAACATCTTCTGTGCAGTACTTGTAATGTACTGTAAAACTTGTAAAACTTAAATTATTTTTATATTATACTGTATAATTATCTGTGTATTATTCAAGGAGAGAAGCATCATTCACTTTATTGTATATTTAATATATTATATTATACTTTCTGCCTCATATTTATGTATTTACAGTCTATTTTTCTGTTTTACTAGTATTACTTCATGTCTACTTCTTGATATTTTTTTAAATTCTAACACCTTTATTTAATTGATGTCTTTTTATTTATGGCTCAGTTCTAATTGAAAAAGCTGCATCACTGAGCCAGAAGGTGGCAGCAGGAGCTCGATCAAAACACACTGAACTGCAGTCTGTGTTGTGTTTTACACGTTTTTACTGCTGAAAGAAATTATTTCTAAAACCTGGAGAAAATATCTACAAATGTAAAAGTGTAGAAATACTCTGTTACAAGTCTTAAAAAGATTTATTTAAAGTACAAAAACTACTCGTTGTACAGAGAAATGTTAATATGATCTATTAATTAGAGTCTGTTTTCATTAATATTCTCTCTAAAGCTGTTTGATACGTGTAAAGAGGGAAAACTAGAAATATCTGCATCTGAAGTAATCGAGTAAAGTAAAATAGAATAATTAGATAGTTTGGTTCAATAATCACGACTCACAGGTTTTTGTTGACTCAGCTTTAAATGTCCCACTGAAGCTTTCTTCTCTGTGATTGGTCGTTAACAGCCCCGTTGTCAAGGTTACAACAGACAGAGATTTACCTGAAACAGGTGAGTCCCTGTTGTGGGAGCACGTGGAGTCCTGCAGCTGATCAGGGTCACAGCAAAAACCAAATATCACCACCTGCTGGTCTGGAGGGGAAACGCTCAGGTCCGACTGGAAAACACCTGAGAAGTAAAGTCCCACAGCTCAGGTGTAAAAATAACGACAGGTGCTGGAACTGAGACACACAGATACTTCAGTAACAGTACTACTACACCCTGTACTTGTAAACGTAATACTCAGGTTAAAGGTAAAAGGTACTGGCCAAAGACGTACTCCAGAAACACCACTTCAAATCATGAAATTGAAGTACTCAGTTGGAGTATAAGTACTTCAAAACTGTGTTTAGGTACAGTATGTATGTGAGTATGTGTACTTTGTTACTTTCTACCTCTAGAAGTATAAAGTAATATAAAATTACAATATTCAAGTACAACTACTTCACTAAGTACAGAGTAAATGTAGTCAGTTACTTTGCAGCACTATAAGTATAAAGTAATAAAAAAAGTAAATGCTTCAGTAAAAGTACTTAAATATTGAGCCTGAGTACAGTACCTGAGTAAATGTACTTATATATATAGTATAAACTAATGTGACATGATAAAGTATTTGTACTTTAACATTTGAATGACGTTTGTCAGTGAATGTACTTGGTTAATTTAGTACTGTTACAAGCACTAGTAAATGTACTTTAAAAGTACATAAGTAAATGTAGTTACTTTCTAGCACTAGATGTATAATAATATAATATAATATAATATAATATAATATAATATAATATAATATCATATCATATCATATCATATCATATCATATCATATCATATCATATCATATCATAATATAATATAATATAATATAATATAATATAATATAATATAATATAATATAATATAATATAATATAATAAAATAAAATATAATATAATATAATATAATATAATATAATATTATATTATAATATTATATCATATCATATCATATCATATCATATCATATCATATCATATCATATCATATCATATCATATCATATCATATAAAGTAATAAAATATGAACAGCAGTTGAAGTAACTTAATAACTGAAGTAATGTTAATAAGAAAATAAAGAGCAGTTCATTCATAAAGTGACAAACTTCTATTTTAATTTAATTAAATGATATTTCACTAGTTCGTTCAGGTTCTGGTGTGAAATCTGTAAATAAAACAAACATTAATAAATTCAATAATAACCTCCTGGTGGCGCTCTGAGCTCCTGAGTCTCATAAACAAAGAGCTCCTGTTTCCTAACGGGTCTTTAACCTCTGCTGAGACACGGCGCCGTGACCTCCGTCGACCCCCACACAGACTCACTGAATGATTTCTGAAGAGCACTTCTGGACGTGTGACCTCTGACCTTTCCCTGCACTGCAGCCAGGTGGAGATGGAGCCTCGTTCTCCTCCAGCTACAGAAAAACATCAGAGATTAAAAAGGGTTTAAAACACGGTGGAGCCCGTCGGACCGGTTCTGAACGAGTTCACTTCCTGAATGACGTTTGCATGAAGCTGCTACAACAACAAAACAGTTTTTAAAGCAGAATTATTGAATTATTATTATTATTAAATATTTAAACGTCTGATGATACAGTTTGTTTCACACAGTCACAGTGAGTTTGAATGATGCTGGTGGTGAAACGTTCAGGTTCAGTCGGGATCATTTTCTTGGTTCTACCGTCTCACAGCATCAGTGTGGAAACCGGTTCATCTCCATCCGGCTCAGGGCTGGTGTGTGTGTGTGTGTGTGTTTCCAGCTGTGAAGTAAGATTAATTTTCTTTTCTTTTCCTGAAGATGAGTCATAAAACATCAGTGACACTGTTAAAAGTCAGAATCTGACTTTGGACGACGTTTGTATGTTCACAGACGACCAGCCCCAGTCTGCAGCAGGACGGGTGGTGCTGCTCCATTTGGACGTAGTTCAGCCACAGGAAGTTTCCACAAGCTGAGCATTTTTCTAACTTTCACGAGCCAGGTGGTCTGGACGCTCTGCCCTCCTCCTCCTGGTTGGAGTGGGCTGCCTGTTCAAGAGGCGTTCCAGGGGCCCCAGCTGCTTGGCCTAAAGCTCCTCCAGAGAGCCGAGGATTAAACTGAGGGGAGACGCTCAGAGACGGAGGAAATGAAAGGACATGATGAGGCAGGAAACGTAAAAGGAGGCAGAGGAGAAAAAAGGATGCACACAAATATAAGCCGCTGAAGTGTCTCCCCCACCTTTGGGTTCGGTCAGAGAGGAGATGCCACAGGTGGTTTAGCTCAGAGCACATCAGATGAGAAGCAGGTTTCAAGAAGAAGCCGATAAAAGAAAAATGTTTTCAAAGGCAGCCGTGAAATATTTGTAACGTTTCTTTTAAATGACGAAGAAACGAGGATCAGTGTGTTTGAGAGGAACCGTAGACCAGACTCAATGCAAAAAACACTCACTTTATTAACAGGAGCTCGCTTCAGACCTTTGACTCACCACATACATGAAGTTAGGAGTTTAAGTCTCTTTGGAGGTGATTAGAAAGTGAACATCAGCAGATCATGATAAATCCACAACATGAGTGTTTTTAATGCAGTAAATACAGTATTCAGTATTTCTGACCATGAATTAATAACTAATCCCTAAAATCCTCCCCCACCTGTCTAATATAAGACTCATCGACTCAAAAAGACACTAAACAACTTGAGTTTTGTCTCTGTGTTCTTGTTTTTCAGTTTTGTCTTTAGGATCCTTCGTCTCGTTGTAGTTTTATTTGTATTTTTCAAACCTATTCTGTCTGTTTTTGATTAATTTTTGTTTTTCCACCTTCAAATAACAGATATTAACACTCACTGCATATAGAGGCTGGGGTGGGGGGGGGGGGGGCTCGGGCCCTTCCATCCATGATTATAACACCAAAGAAACAAAATATTAAATAATAATAGTTTTTGCCTTTATTAAACATTTTATCTCCCACCACCCTCAGGGGTTTGTACCACCCCTGGTCCCCCCTTGCTCCTGCCCCTGTACCCTTGATGAAGGACTTTGGTTCGAGTCGACATTAACTGTAGCTTGGTGTTAAAAATAAAACTAACTAAATAATCTGAACCACTACTTATTACATAGAAATTAGTAACTCTAACATTGTTAATAAAATAAAAAATCCAAATGGTTCAGGATCAGAGCTGCATGACTTTTATTTTGGAACATAAATAACTTTAATGCTAAAATTCAGCCACACAGTTGATTTAGCTGCAGATGAACTCACTTAAACACTGTGAAGTGTCTCATATTGAAACAGAATGAGGTCGTGGACGCTGCTGCTTCCTCACAAAGATAAATGGAGATTTCTTAGAAGCTCCGGAGACGAAACCCGACTCCTTCACAGACGGATTCATCTTTAAGTCGAGTTCAAACTAACAGAAGAAAGATTCTCGTCTTCTTTACAGAGGTTTTCTGTGTTTGATTTCAGATCCAGGTTCTGTTCTGCACAAACCTGTGGTTAGAAAAGAGAAAAGAGAAAAGAAAAGTTCAACATATGATCAAATCAAAAACTATGTGTGAGTAAAACAACACGTCGCTGCCGACCACAGAGTGAACGAGGTGGTTTTAGAAAGAAGCTGGTTCAGAACTATCTAGTTCGTTTCAGAGTCTCCTCCAAACTGCTGCTCTGTAACTTATTTAAACCTAAATAAATTATATTTAATACTGAACTTAACATATAAAACAGTTACCATGTGTTTCATTATATTAATTATCATTAAATACCTGAGATTCTACAGTAACTTCAGTGCAGCTCATGTTAAATTCAACTGAACTCCACTGACTTTTTCTAAAATAACCTCCCACATTTGTCCTTTTGAATCTTTATCTGACAAAACTACAGGAAAGAAAAAACATTTGAAATGTTTTGACTGAATTGTTTTTTGTATATTTGAGCTCATTTTACTTTGATGAAGCAAAGAACTCAACAGAAGCTTCTTCAGAGTCCGAGGTCACGCTGCTGTGCAGAGAGAGGCTGAAATGTCCCGACTTCCTGGTAAAACATGTTCACGGCAGCACGTTTCTCTAAAATCCTAATGACAGATGCTGGATTTTGGTGTTTCTGCACAGACTTGATGTTTGGTGTTGTGAAGTTCTAAACTCTGGTCGTCCACCTCCCAATGACTTTAGAGACGTCCGCTTGTGTTTCAGCATCAAACTCTAAACGTGCTCATCTTTAGTAAAACTCAAGTTTTTTTGTACTTTTATCCGTTTTTTTGTTTTTGCAGCTTTTAACAAGGTTCAGATTAATTTGAAACTCACTTTAAACGAGGTCATGGGTCATCATGAGCTCAGCGTCCCAGCAGCTGACAGATCTGTGTAACACAGCAGTGATCTCGTCAGGTCGTCCCTGTATGAATATTTCATATATCACAGGATTTAAATAAATTAATTCATCGTGACAGTGAATCCAGGAACTTTAGTGGAATATCGAACTCTCAAATACATCAATGTGGTTTATAAAGTTTACAAAACAGGTAAAGATCCTTTAAACGTCTGGAAATTAATATAAAATAACAGAGATTTTCAGTATAAGTACATTTAATCAAATAAGAAAACCTCATTGAAAAATGATTAGAACAACATTTAAAAGCTGCAGTGATAATAAAACATCACTTGAAATAATTAGATTGATCAGGACTAATATTATGATTATTATTGAAGCAAAAGGTGCAAATGAAAACTTCTCTAAGTCATTTCTTAACATTTATATTGAATTTAAACTCATTTAAAACAACATTATGACCTCAAACTGTTTACACAGGTTCTTCTACCTGAACCGCTTCACTGATGTTAACATTTAAAAACGTGTTGGATCAGATTAACCAGATGTTTCTAGCACATCTGTAAACACCACCACACCAGCTGTCTCCTCTCTTACCGCTTCAAGCAGCACCACACTCCGGGTCCGGGTCCGGGTCCCGGTCCCGGTCCGGTCCCGGTCCGTCCGCTCTCGGTTCTTCCTGCAGCTGAGCGGTTCCAGCTCCACCGGAGAGCAACAAGCGACAAGACTCGGTTTTAATCCGCCGCCGGGAAAAAGGAGAAACTACAAAGGGGACGTGAAGTGACGTGATGCTGCAGGTCAGCAGGTGATTGGCTGAGAACCGGGACGGAGCCCCGAGCTGCGGGTTTAATGGTTCAGAACCAGAATCAGGTCCAGAGCTGAAGACAAGACAAGAACAGAGGGACAGAAGAGTTTGAATAATCGGAATTAAAGTGGTTATTACATCGAAACACTGAAATCTACTCGGAAGTTTTTATTTATTTTGTCCAAAAAAATCCTCAAAAATATTTAATCTAAAACCGAAAAACTTGTCGTTTGATTTAAGTTTTCGTTTGAAATAAATAAAAATACAGAAAACAAATCAATAAATGACAAATAATGATCATTTAAATAATAAATGAATGAAGTAAACAAATATTAACCGCAGAAAACTGATTGATTAATAAAAACAACATTCAGGACTTAAATACGGTTCAACTAAGTTAACGTGAAATAAACAACTTAAACACACTCAGTAAATATAATAATAATAATAATATGATTTATTTTCTAACTCCTACAAAATAGTAAAAAACTTAAAGAAAAAAAAAACTAACGAAGAAACAAAAACTCTCCACGAAAAAAAGTTTAAACACAGAGTTTCAGTTTCAGTCCTGGAAAAAAAATCCAAGTTCCATTTCAGATGATTAAAAATCATCAGGACGAGTTTGAATTTAGAGAAAAACACTTTGTTGAAAACGAACTGGTTGAAAAAACAGTGAGAAAAAAACGAAGAGGAACTGATTCAAGTCTGAAACTGTGTTTAAGAACAGAGGAGAAGCTGCAGGTGTCACAGAGAAGGACGTTTGGACACAAGGACAGAAAACCAAACGAATCCCAGCGTGTTGCTAAGTGACCATAACTTTTTTATTGCAGCTAAATATGAAATGAACGTCAGAAATAAAGACGACGTGACGTTTAGTGAGCGGACAGGTGAGTTCAGGACCAAACATCCACTGTTTGTTGAGAAAAGTCAATGAGCTGATCTGAGTTTGGAGGAATCTGAGGTTGAGCTGAACATCATCATCCTCATCATCATCCTCATCATCCTCATCATCAGCAGCAGCAGCAGGAACTCGGTCCAAACCATCTCTCCACTTACCTCTGTCATGTCAATTGTCATTGTTGGCTGCGGTGTCCACGTCGCTCCGCCCCTCCATGTGCTGGAGTCCAGCGGGATAAGGGCGACTCGCCTCCTCCTGCATCCGATCAGCTGGACTTCTTCCCAGGGAGAGAAGAAGCAACAAACCGGTGGGAGGGAGGGGGACGCAGGCAGAACAAACCGAGCAGGCAGAGGCAGCAGCGGACCGGACCGGAGGGCACGGGGTGGCCGCACCATGTCCTTGAGCCCAAAACACTCCACTCCCTTCTCAGTCACAGACATTTTGAGCCCGATGGAGGACAGCTACCGCAGGTTTGGAGGCATGGATCCCGCAGCGGGGGGCCTCGGGTCCCCACTGGGCGCCTACAGGCAGCAGCAGGTCTCCCAGCCCGGTATGCAGCATCAGCACCAGCCGCAGCAGCATCAACCGCCTCATCTCCACCACCATCACCATCATCACCACCACCACCACTTGTCCTCTTCCTCTTCATCCTCATCCTCCTCCTCTTCCTCAGCCACCGCGGCCGCAGCTCTGGGAGCCGGCGGGCCTTACCACGTACCCCACGGGGTGCCGCAGTTCTCCGGGGCCGTCGGCGGGTTCTGCAACGGCGGCATCGGCAACGTCGGAGAGCTGCCGTCCTACCAGGACACGGTGAGGAGCGGAGGGGCGGCGGCGGCGGCGGCGTGGTACAGCAACCCGGAACCGAGATACCCGACAAGTAAGAGGAAGTTCAATTAAAAGTTTAATGTTCGTTTGTTGCTTTTACGCACAAGAAACCTGAAAACAACTCAGCACTTGATTATTATTATTGTTAATTTTTAGGATTTTAAAGTCACCATACGATTTATTTTGAATCCTGAATGATGTTTATTATTTGTCATCAGCTACTTTTTGTTCGTTTTGTGATTTTTCGTTTTTCAAATTTTTTAAATTAACATTAATCAGTTTTATCCTGATTTTAAGCCCAACAACAACAACTTCTAGTGTAGTCAGTTAAATTCAGCAACTTTTATTCTTTAAACATCAATTACTTTTTCTCTAAGTTTCCAGATTCATGGGGCCCTCACCCGGAATGAATATGCCCGGGATGGTGGGCAGTCTGGCCGGGATGGACTCCACCGCCAAGTCCATGGTGACTCTTCACGCCGCGCCGCGCAGGAAGCGGCGGGTGCTCTTCTCACAGGCGCAGGTGTACGAGCTGGAGCGGCGCTTCAAGCAGCAGAAATACCTGTCGGCCCCGGAGAGGGAGCACCTAGCCGGACTGATCCACCTCACCCCGAACCAGGTTAAGATCTGGTTTCAGAACCACCGCTACAAGCTGAAGCGGCAGGCCAAGGACAAGGCCGCGCAGCAGATACAACAGGAGGAAAGCGGCGGAGCTCTGTGCGCGTCGACCCGCCGCTCCTCCTCCGAGTCCCCGGTTCTCTCCAAGAACGGAAAGGACTGTCGGACCGACTCCAGCGGCTCCAACCAGAGCGTGAACAGACAGAGCGGCTCAGGTGAGGCCCTGACGGTCACCCCGCAGCAGCAGCAACAGGCGAACCAACTGTCGTCCACGGAGGAGCTGGAGGACCTGTCCCCCAGTCCGCCGTTGGGACTGCACGGTCAGATCAACATGACGCAGACGGACGCGGCGCTAATCGAGTACACCAACAGCATGATCGGCTCCAATTTACTGTACGGGAGAACTTGGTAGAGATACAGGGAAGACAGCAGGCGGGATCGGACCTCTGGGCATAATTCCCACGTTGGATTTGTCTGAAGCTGCTGGAAGAAAAAACAAAGGCCCCGATTTCTTTTTTTATAATTCCCGTGCGTAAAATTCTGGTTCTTTTACGCACAGACGGACTCAAATGACACCGAGTGATTTTGAGCAATAAGGTGCAAAAAGAAGCTGTATATTAGAGCCGTGAACCTGAACTAAATGTTGATGTGATTTCTTTTCTTCCTTTTTTAATTCTTTTGTAAATGACGATGAGACTGCTGCTGCTGCTGAAGCTCATGAGACAAAACCACAGAATCTAGTTTGAGCAGATTCCGGACGAGGCACCTTCTCTGTGCATTCCTTTTATTTCTACAGCTAATTAAATTATTGCAGGTTTATATCTGAAGCTAATACAAAGTGGAGCAATAGAAGTCGGTTTAAAAGACAAACCATAAACCCGGGGAGGAACGACAGCGGGGGCTCAGTTCGGACTGAAACCAACTGAGAAATATTTTCCTTAAAAGTGAGTCATTAAACCTCATTTGTTACAGCTGATTTTAATTTGTTTTCAGAATTGAATAAATGATATTTTCATTTTGGACATTTCGTTTTTCTTGTTAAACTTAAAAGATTCGTTTGAATTTCTATCGTTTTTTTTTTTTGTGGCTTTAAACGGGGCGTAAATTTAAATTGAACCAAAACATGAGTCAGATATTCTGCAGTCAAATCTGCAAAAATGTATTAACACCAGTGACTTGTAGGTGTTTCGCTGCAGTTATGAAGATAACACCCACTGGACACAGGATCCCAACATCAATTCATCTTTTATTTCACGGTTTTCCCTCGTTTCTAAAACACATGGACCATTGGAGAGAATCCTCTCAGAAATAAACACAGAAGGACATTTTTGTCCTTGACTCACTTGTATTTTACAACTTTAACAAGTTCTTCCACTTAAAAATCACAAGTTACATAATAAGTGTTTTTTGTAAGCAGGAAAAAAGGAAAAACCAAAAATGTCATTGTACAAGAAAAGAGTAAAATGAAAAAGATGACGTTTCTCCTAAAAATAGCAAATCAGAGTCCACCATCATTTCTGATTTATTTCCAGTTGTATCTTCTGGATGGGGGCGGGGGAGGGTAACCTCTGCCAGAGCTGTAGCCCTGAAAGACAAAACCCAAGAGTCAGAACAAATTCAAATAAAACCCAAATAAGCTTTTATATTCACATGTATAAAATTAATTCACTGTCTGATTTTATTTGTTTCACATTCTTGTTATTAAAAAGACTAATTAATATCGGACAAAGTGATTTAAACTGAAAATATAAATTAATCCAGAGGAATTCAAAGATTCTTTCGTGTTACTGAGCAGATTTATTTAAAGTTTAATGTTTCAGAATGGGAAACGGAAAATATATTTTTTACCAAAGAAAAAGTCAAAAGCTACGAAAAAATGTCAATAACAAGAGTAAAAATAAAACTAAACTAACTCGTTCAAATCTATGCACAGAGAGATGATTAATTACATTTAGCAGACACTTTCTTAATGCAGCTGCACCTCGGATCAAATCACTGGACTAAAACAAACGGCTGAAAACTTTTACAGCTCCAGAGTAAATAAATAAACTGTGAATCAACAGAAACAAAACTTTTCACTTGTTGTCTGATGCAGATAAATCAACCGTCTCTACCAGACTCCATGCTGTTTTTTCTTATTTTAAGTCTGAGCTCATGATTTAAAACATGACAGTAACTGAACTTTGTTTTAGGGTCAAACTGCTGCATCAGTTCCGCTGAAGTTCAGAATCTGCAATAAACTTATTTTTAAAATCAGATTTTAGTTTGAGAAATGTGAAACAATCTGCAGCTGATGATGGATCGACGGAATGTGCTCAGAGTTTCAGATGAAGGTCAAAACGCTCCTACACCAAATTCTTCACATTGTTCTGATGTAAAAACCCTTGATGTTTGTGTGGATACAACAGGAGCTGAAACAGTCCGTCGCTCAGTCAGAGATTTTAAAATATGTTTGAGAACTGATGAAGTTGTTTCTGATGCAGAAGTTCTAAATATTTACTGGATCCTGATTCTCTCGTGAGGATTTGCTGAATTTCTTTAACATTACTGTAAATTGAAAATCTTTTTTGTTGTTTAATGTTTCTTGGATAAAAAAGCAGCTTTAAGATTTGACAAACAGTCTAATAAGAAGTAAAGTTATTAGATTTACATCTACACTCCTAGTTCTAGTACTTTTCATACATAAACTAAAACTTGATGAGTTCTTATGGTCTGTACACAACAGTTAAAATAAGCTCAGTGTGATGTTTATAGAATAATCCATCAGTAATTAATCCAGTAACAGGATTTATGTTCACTTTAACATAGTTTATGTTCTTACGTTTCTAATGCAGGACTTTCTTTCTAACAGTACTCCTACACTGTGGTAACGAGTACTTTAAATTCTGTTTGTTCTGCCCCGAAGGTCCAAACCTGACACGAAGTTGACTTTGGCCAATGAATCTCTTTAGAACAGGTGTAAAACTTTTCTAGTCTGATCACGTTCAGTTGAAAACGCCGCAGCGGTTGTTTTATGAAAGCCACTTGCTGTGACATCGCTCTGACACTTATAAAGGTTTTACCTGATGCTGCTGCCCCCAGTTGTCCCTACGATCGTCCCGGCGATCGTGCCAGTCGTCTCTGCGCTGATCGTAGCGCTGCTGGTAGCCGCCGGGCCCCCCGCCTCCCCGGCCGCGGTTCATGTTCTGCTGGTACGCCGACTGCTGCGACTGCATGGCCCGATCCCAACTGTGACCCCCGCCTCCATACTGCTGCTGCTGCTGCCTGGAGACACGAACAAACCTGTTAAGCTCCCAAGGAAGCACCGTTAAGTACTCGAACAGATTAAAACATGCATTTTAGGAACAAGTTGAGCTCCAGGTTTTGTTTTGAGCTGAAGTGGAAATCGAGACCTTCCAACCTGAGGTAGCTGCACTCAAAACGAACTGCTGCCGACAACTTAGTGCGTTTAATTCACTGCTTTATACAAATACTTTATTATCTCTGATCTGTGAAGTCAGAAATTATTTTTGTTCTGCTACAGAAAGTTGACTTAATCACCTTTGAATTCATTTCTGATGAGGTTTTACTCCAACACTGTGGGCTGGAAAGTGAATGATTAAAAACATGTTAAGCTTTAGTTAAAAGTTTGGCCAGGTCATTTTGTTTTGTACTTTTTAAACACGTTTTAATACATAAAGCAAACTTTTCCCTGTGTCACTAATATTCTGATGTTTGACTTTTTACGCATTAATGTGGACACAACACCTGAGTCTTTACTAAATCAAAACACTTAGATTTAAATTATTTTTATGTCACAAAATAGGACAAACATAAGTTATTAAATGCAGTTTCACAACGAGAACATACAAAACAACACAAGCTGAAACAAACAGATTATTTTTAATAATTTTAGTCATTTTGAAACAGAAATTGTCAAGTGACATTTTGAATTGTCTGGTTTTGTCTGATAAACGCCAGTAATGAGTTTATGATCACAGAAAACAACAGAGACCAGAAAGTATTCACATTTTTTATATTTTCTGAAGAAAAATCACTTTTTGTAGTCGTCTTACATTTTATACCAGTTGAGACTGAATGTCTGAACTGTTTGTTGCCACCTGGTCACATTTTCTACAGATAATGATTAAAATTAACCCCTGATGAAAATCTTTTTAAGCAGCAGCATTAAAAGGAGTGTTTCATTAATAAAATACAGTCTAAGAGATCAAATTTATTTGAACTTTTAACACCTTCCTATACTTTTATTTCCTTGACTTCATGTCATTCGTGTGACTTTTGCCCTGATGGTTTATTTTTTCATCATAAATAAAAAACACCACTTGAAAAGTTTTGATTTATTCATATTCTGGGGACTTCGCAGCCAAAAATGAGATAAAATGCTGGATTTCCTGATCCAAAAGAGAGAAGCTGCCTTTAATTCTACTTTGAAGTGGACTCGCTAAAATCCCCATCGACTGGAATTTGTTGAGGGATCGAGTTCTCAAAGAGATAAAACAGCCTCTCGTCACAGATGACTTCGCGTCGACGCACATAAAAGAACAGAGTATGAAATGAACATATTCACATATGGCTCAGATCGCCCTCATCTCTCAAGTGAGGCCAGATTGCATCCCTGGGACAAAGTGCAGAGCCGGTATGCTGCGGGACCTCCAGGCAGCTACGAGATAATGTGTCAATGCAAGAGTGATATTAGTTAGAGTCTCTTCTTAGTAACAATGAAGAGAGAAGAAACTAAGAGAGGCAGCACCATCCCTCATTACGTAACCATGTCACACTCTGGCCAGCGCCGGACTTAACGGATCGCCGGAATCCATAATCCCTCTCTCCAAGTTCCTCCTGCATTTCATTTGGTCCGGCCCTGAGTAGTTAAAGAAACTGTTTTCAGTCGCCACTAATAACTACTGACCTGAGGTGACACCGAGCCACAATGGGCCTGAAAAGTTGAACCAGAGAACCTGATTAGGACTTTAGAGAGGTCTGGAGCCAGAATCAATAGTTGGTCTGTGCGGTCTGTGCGGACTCTGCGGCCGCGGCGCAGGGAATGAAGCGGCCTCCGAAAGCATTAGTGATGCCTCATTAAGTTGCACAAACCTCCTTGAGAGAAATTTGTTTTAGAGCAACAGGGAAAAATCTTAATTCAGTAGCAGCAGCAGCAGCAGAGCGCTCGTGCAGAAAGGCTGGAAATCTACAGGGGGATTTAGCCGGAGACGAGACAACCACAGACCACAGACCACAGGCCTTGACATGTTTAATTCTACCTGTGATAGTACAAAAGGAACACACAGGGGCGAAGCTTCCCTGCAAAAATCTAATTTTTAACTTTGAAAAAAAAGGTACAAGTTAAATGACTGGTGGATAAATCTCCTAAAGGTCCTTGGCTGACACAGTAACAAAAACTAAAAGGAATGAAAACACGTTATGCCCATGTTTGACTTCATTATTATCCAACACACAGACAGAAAAAGTTTGAGTGAGGAGGAAAATGTCGGCGTGTAAACAGTGAACTTCGCTTCTAAAGACGACCAGAAAATGAGATAAACAAAAAGCAGAGAAACCAGTCGCAGACTCACCTTGGATACTGGGGCTGGTGGAAGGAGGGAGGCGCTCCCAGCAAACTGTTCTGCCTGGAATCTGCAGAGAACAAAAGGCAACATGTTCAGAAGTGGCTCTGCTGAAGTTTAGTTAAGAATCAGAGCGCTCAGTCCTCCCGAGCAAGACGACAGTCTGTCCTAGAGTTCCTTGAGCTTGTTGTTAGCGGTTATTCTTTTGTGTTATGCCTCGCACTTTACCGTGATTCAGTTTAAGTACTCGACTGGATCATACAACAAATATTTCACATTCACATCCTCTGATTTTTTTGAGCTAAACGGCAAAGAAACCTGAGAAAATCATCCAGTTACTTTTTTTTTTGAAGCAACATTAAACATGGATACTAATTAACCCAATTCATGTCGGCTTTAACCTCGAAGATTAAACAATGACTGAAAAATGCAACGTATTTAATTCTGTCACGGATACAGAACGAATCAGTTGTCACGATAAAATTAAACTCGTTCGAACATCAAATCACACAGTTGTGGAGGTGGGGAGGTGGTGGAGGGGATGCAGACGACGGGAGAAAGCAGCAGCACCACATTTGCATTTTTTTGTTCAGAAAATGAAATAAGCATTCAGTCGGCAGCATTGTGGACGCCTCAAGTACCCTGGTTCCATCGCTGCGAGCCCTTCACAAAGACACACTTATAAAGAAAAAAACGAGCGGCTTCTTCCAGATTCGCTGTTGCCAAGGCGATGACCAGCTGCGAGCTGCAGACCTGTTTGTTTATAGGGGCAGGCCCGCTGAGTGGCTCAACTCAGGGTGGGTGAAGGGTGCCATGAAAAGGACCTAGAGGCTCGAATTTACAAACCTGGAAGACACTCTGTTAAAAAAATTGACTGATAT
The DNA here is from genome assembly GCF_900324465.2 of Anabas testudineus. NCBI lineage: Eukaryota > Metazoa > Chordata > Actinopteri > Anabantiformes > Anabantidae > Anabas > Anabas testudineus. The sequence goes on along the minus strand of NC_046632.1, from coordinate 17,975,533 downwards.
AAGTTCAGAGAAGCTGATACTGATTTGCACTTGAGTAACCTACTGTAACACATACACACAGCAGATTTATCAGCAGGTAATGATATTTGTGAACACTGCAGTGAACAGGAAGAGAGGCTCAGTGGACGATGGCTGAAGAACTGATAGTTTTCAGACTGAAATCACAATTTAACAGAACAAAAAGCTGCAATAAACAATGGATGTTTGTGAATATTTCTAAGTACCAACATTATTTAATATGCCACCAGTAACATCCCTCAACACAGCGATAAGCCCCGATTCACAGAGATAAAGAATGAGTTCACATACATTCTTCAACCAGACTTCAGTACTGGAGCATCAGCATAGAACTACAGAAAATGCATTAAATAATAATTCGGATTTAATTCTGACCCGCAGATCACTTCTGAGCCACAGAGATAATTATCAAACGTTAGCATATTATCACACTAGACTAACAAAGACATAGTACCTACTAAACACCTGCTTGTTAGCACTAACTCTTAATATTTAAATTGTAAATGGTCTTTTGTTCAGATTTCAATCTGGCTTTAGCCAACATAATATTTATTGTTAGTATAAAGGATTAAACAAGATTTCTGAAAAAGACGACTTGGGTAAATTGTCAGCTTTTAATATTGACAGACCATAGGTTCAGATCAAATCTCCAAGGCAGCATCACAGATATGAAATAATAATCATAACAAGTAGAATACCTCAAGGTTCAATTCTTAGCAAATTTTGAATTTCCTTGGGTTTGAATAGAATAATTTTGAAAATTCTTGGCAAAACTTTACTTTTCCCTTTCACCAAGTTTCTCTGGCTCTACCAAAATTCATTCAGTTCAACTAAAGACAAGATGGACCACAGTATGTGGCAACAGAAAAGAAGGACGAAAGTTCGAGCTAAGTTGGAAATCTTAAAATCTAAAATCAGACTTTTAGCATCTCAAACTCTGCTGCTAGAGATCCAACAAGCATGAGGAGAACTGAGTACATTACATCTGATATTTTAAAAACAGCTTTCATGAGAGTCGTGTGTGCTAATGAACAGGGTTCTTACGGCCAATTCATGGTTTCCACTTGTTCTAGTATGCTCACTGTGGATGTGTTTCTATTCATATTCAATTTCTTTGTTATATTTTATTCCAACTTATTGTTTTAAATGTCATTCCTCTGTTTGAAATGTGCTGTATAAATACATCTGCCATACCTTACAGTAACCTTTGTACAGTACAGAGTACTTGAGCAGTAAAGTGCTTTTGTGTTTCTTTTCATACTGTTTTTTTATTATTTATGTTTATGTTTATGTTTATGTTTCTATACTATTGTTGATCAGTGCACTGTTGTTAAGAAGAGCACCCACAGTTTCGATGTACTTCCAATGTGCACAACAATACCGTTTAATCTATTCTATTCTAAATTAACACATTATTAATGTAAAACAGACAAGGATCTCATGCATCTAGAAGGATGTTGGAACAGCTCACGATAGCTACAAGGGTGATAGTATACAAGTTCAAAACGGGAGGCTGTTAAGCATTTTGGAACTCATGAAAATCATTATAATGAAGGAAACTGAAAACCAAATTAATCCTTTTTTAGTTAACTTGAAGGGAAGTCAAGTAGAAAATATTCCACCCGTTCTCTGCTTACCACTGCAAACAAAAAGTAAAACATACAATTATCAGCCAGCAGGCAGACTGCTGTCGCCACATTATCATTTTGTTTTTGTTATTCAGTTTTCATGTTTGATTATCTCCTCATCCAACAAACTTTAAGTGGACCACCCAGTTGGGCTTCAATTATAACTCCACAACACTCTGGTCTTCTTTTCCTCATTGCCAGCAATGACTCAAAAGAGAAAATTACAAGTGGACACCTGTCAATCTCCTTAATTAACAATGATCTGAAAGTGTATAGACCTTCAGTCTGTGGCGTACAAAAGCCAACAAAGGATTACGCTTTAAATCCTTAAAACACGCTGTGTCCACTGTATTAATGCAGGGATTACAACGGCGCTAAACAACTAAACATCTCTCTCCACCTAAATTTCAATTAGTTCAGCGACTATTTGACTCAGCTCCTGTCCAGACGGCTCAGGTCTAATAACAGAAGCAGGACAGTAACTTTTCAGTCTGCTAGACAAAGAAGAGGAACAGACTCCGTAAACTCTACCAGTTTCCACTCCTGATGCTTTACAAGCCAAAAGATTAAAACCTCTAAATGAAAGACAGCTCAAGGGAACACAGCTAACCCCAGTTACAACCAGCAACCTCGATACCTGATACAAAAAACATTAAACTAAATTAAACAAAAATTAAACACCAAACGATTCCCACTGTTCGATTTTTAAAACTAAATTCTGTCAGTGTTGTGATAAAATAACCCAAACAGTTAAACAAGAGCTTATATTAGAACATTTTGATGTTAATTTATGACTAAACTTAAATCAAACCACCAACTAAAGAATAAATATAAACAACCAAGAACTTCACAGTACTGTCAGCACCAAGGCCACATGAATCTGCTGACTTGTTGTGGTTGCAGTTGGTTGACCAGCCAGTGTGAGCAGCTATTATGTGTATTTGTTACTCTGAAGTGGCTGAGGGGTTCGGAGGCTTGTCAGCCACTGTGACCGCTGGATGAAACCGTTACTTTGCTGCCCTGGTTAAAATTTGGTGTCACTATGTGTCAAGACAATAATGGCCACCAGCAGAGATTCCCTGGCTGGTTATTAAAGACCAGCTGGTCCGGCTGCGGCGCACAAAGCCCCACAGCATGTTTCAGAGGCGGCATGTTGACACATCACTGCAGGAGGTAGCAGCACCGTCAAAGGGGGAAGTTAACTTTGGTTTCAACCCTCTTCAGGACGCATCACACACCCAATCAAACGGGATCCTCCTGGGTGCTTTTATCAGATGGGGCCACTGTGTCCAGCAGAGCCACTCGACAGTCTCATTACTGGCCCTGGTCTCCTACAACGCTAATCACCAACCAACCCCCCAAAATCACAAAAGCCCAGTGCAGCAAAGCCTACAGTGATTACTGGCCAAGCAGAGGATTGCCCCTGAGAAAGTGTTATCTGGACAAAAGCAAGCCCCTGGTCTCTGCTGCAGAATAAGGCCTGCTTGTCAGATGAATCACATTCCTAGAGATGCCAAGATTATAGTTGGTCCAGATTAAGCTTTTAAGATCAATGTTAAAAAGACTCGAGCTGGAGTCAAAAAATCCTCTGAGACATTAGTGTTGTTACAAAAAGCCAAATAACTTCAGAAAGTCACAGTGATTGCTCAAAGGAAAATCAGAAAATCAAAGGTTTAGAACTTTAAACAGAGTAAAATCTGCAAAAATGAAATATAATATAAAAGCTAACGCCAGCAATGGCACATTTCTGTTCCAGGTACTTCAGCTGATAAGATAACAATCATCCTCTGTCACCGGAAACTGGTGGAGAATTGCTGATGAGCAATGCTGAACATTTTTAACAATTCCCATTTATTAAAATAACAATATCTTCATGAATGATGGAAAAACGTAGAGCAAGTGAGATATATATATAAATATAAAAGAATGCCCTGGATAGTTAATTGGCAAGTTTAAGATTAAGAACAAGCGGCAGAGGCCAGGGGAGGTGCTGCCGCAATCCGGAGGAGCCAAAAACCCCCATTTGCATCAAGTGCCACCAGAATAGCCATGACTCCCCCGCACACTATCAGTGGGCAGATGAGATTATTCATCTACTTGCAAATTGGCACATCAAAGTCAAGCTGAAGAAGAGCTGGCAGAGGACTGAGGGGACGAGGCCGGGGCCGAGCACAGACCGTGATTAGGAGCTGGGAAAGAGATTCTGCCTCCGTATGTGAGGAGCTGTTCAACCATCCCTCATGTGATGAACAAAATCATATAACACAATTATTTGTGTCTTAAAGAGGGACATTCTCTAGTGCCGGGTCTTCCACTGGGATGACATTTCTCCATTTTGCATGATTGTAAATATTTAGGTTTTGGACTGTGCATGAAGAAATTAATTGATTATGATGGTCATTAGAATATTATTTGGGAATTCTGTATATAGGTTTTTTTTAAAGGTCCTAAACACTGTAAAGTGTTTTGAAATGACGTCTGTTGGGATTTGGTTCTATACAAATAAAATTTAATTAACCCAGAATAGAAATATAAGAAGCAGTTTAGACAGTGTTACTTAAACATGTTCTGGCTTCAGCTGCTGACAATAGATGAGCTGTTAGTTGGACAAAAGTGAAGAACACTAAATACGACATACTCTACTTTTCACATGCTAGGGGTTCCAAATACTAAAGCATCTGATTAGGTCAGATATACTGTATATATTATCTCATTAAAAGGCTTAAACTAGAGATACAAATGAAAGTTTGACTGCAGAATAGAAACTGACTTGACACCATCTGCTGTAGTGTTCAAATTAATTCAGTCGTACAGTGGTGTTACAGAGCAGCACTTCTTCACTCAAAGAGATCTTTTTCTGTATAGAACAGAGAATTTAAGCATGTTGTCCAATCCTTCATGGAATTAGCATGACGTTGTGCTGTTGAACTTTGTGGAGGTGGACTAAAGTCCCAAAATAATAAACTTTATCAGTCGTCAAGAGCTCACAGTAATGTGCATCACTATATATTAGTTTATTGGTGTTTGGTGTGTGTGTGTGTTTCTTACGTTGGAAAGGCTGCTGGCCGCCGCTGTGTGATGGAGGGTAGTTTCCTCGGTGGTAGTTGCTTGGTGGTGGAGCGTTGCTGTACTGTCCACCGTGCTGGTTTCTGTTCAGATTGTGACTGGGGGGGGGGGGGGGGGAGAGAGAGGTCTTTAGGTCTAAAAAACAATTCACAACAACATGTCCTCTAAATACAATCTCTCACATTTATAAAACATGTGTGTCCTATTCAACCATTTAACAAAGGAAAACTTCAAAGTCAGTATTTATCTGTGAAATCTTTACACACGACTTGGTCATGTGCTGAAGTTCTACAGAACCCATGAAAACTACATCATGCAGTACATTTAGATGCACCTTAGTAAGTCTAGTTCCAGTAACATAAGAATGACAACCATGGTTACCATAATCAGTGTACAGGATTAGAGAAAGACCATTTCCTCAGATAGATCTCTCTTCGAAAACGCTGATTTCTCTGCCATTTAGATTGTAGATTTGTTTAACAATGTTTCTAAGCTGCTTTATACAGGAACATGTGTGCATAACAAAAAGCTGCAGACAGGGAAAGCAGCAGAAAGGAGTGGCTGGAATAAAGGTGAGATCATTACACAAAACTGAAACTAATACAAAATGGCCTGTACATCGTTTTCTCCTGCTGAACGTAAATCTTGTACTGGAATAAGAAGCTCATTTTCTGTTTGTTGTAACAGTATTCATATATAGACTGTAGCCTGTAAGTAGGAGCATGTAAACGTAAGTATAATTAAGAAACAAGGTTTTTATAATCAATACAGAATATTTGAGAAACCTGAATCCTCCAGGCAGTTTTCTCTTAGAGAGTGAATTACTCAGACAGATGAAATGAAAGTGCAGCTGGACAGAAAGAATTATTACACATAACAATTCAAACTTGTGGTAAGACTAATTCTATTCAGAACTGACTAAATAGCTTCAATAAGTCTAAATAATTCTGTTTGCACAGGTGAACAATTTTTTAATAGGTGTTAAAAACCTTCCTTTTGCTTTTATTCAACAAAGACAGCAGAGTTCCTGACAGAAAATAATCACGTTGTTGGGCCCATGAGCAAAAATAGCAGTTGCAGTGGTAACCCTATTGTTCACAGAAGCACTCATCCAGGCTGCTGTGGGTATGCCAGCTATTGCCAGCTCCTACTACACCTTCAATGTTATGTTCCACAGCCAATAGCCTGTTTTTATTCTCTGGATCGGATTGTGTTTGTGCTGTTTATCCATTTAAGCTTCTCCCAGTTTGTAAGTGGACAAACAGCATTTAGCAATATTTAAATAAAAACAGACATCTGGTGGGAGCTTGGCAAAAGAAGCCAGTTACGCTCATCATGATGTCCAGAAATGTAGGGTAGACCCAAACAATGCCGGAGAGACTCTCGTATATATTCCATCCGGCCTGGGTAAACCCTGGAAACCCCGCAGAAGAAGGGGCAAAACATCTGGGACTACCTAACTTAACCCGCTGCTCCAGCCCAGCTCAGGCTTAGGATGGACAGAATCAGATGTGATGATAGTTATGTCTTTATGCTGCCAAAATGTTCAATCCAATCTGATTTATCGACAAATACACAATTAGAGAGTATTAAGAAAATAATGGGTAACACCTAAAGATACTGTTTTGCTGTACTTTTCTATCTTAATTTGAATTGTTGCTTATAGGCAACAATCTAAGTATTTAAGAGACAGTTTAGTCTGATTCAGACTGAGAGTGATTTGTTTTCACTGCTGTAACATTTCCTCTGCATGAGAACCTTCAGTCTGTGCTGTCTGAAGTGAAGTGGATCTGCATTCAAGTTAAATTAGATTGGTTAAACCACAAAGGTTATAAATGTTTGCATGAATTACGCACTAATGTCTACAATATAAGAGGGTTAGATAATAAAATAAACTATAATCAGACTCGTGTCAAGACACTCGGTATAACAGCACGGTGTGTTATTGAAGCCAATATTGACACACTACTACTGAAACTACAACTAAACCCCAAAAAATAAAAAATATTTTCTTAATAATTTTATCTAGGTCTTCTGCGTCATTGAAGCACCTGCCTGTTCGGCCCTATCAGCACATAACGGCTTCAACTAATTATTTAGTTTAGCAGAGAATAAGAGAAAAATGCAGTACATTGTGTTTCTTCAAATCTGTGCATAATTAATTCACAAACATGTCACAATCGGACTGAGCCAGATGTTCAATTATTCACATTTCCTTAATGATAATATCAATGTGTGGAGGAGAGAGCTTAGATCACAATCAAGGATGACTAGTTAATGGGGAGCGTTAGGATGGATTCAAACATTTAAACACATTTTCCTTTTAAAACACTCTGCTCTTCTCCCAAATCTGAATACTGAGTCACGGCAGAATCAGCAGTCATTGTTTAGCACTGCTTACTATAAAATTATATCATCACACAGAACCATATGTTCTACAAACAGATGTGTTTGTTGAGGTTTAGAGGTTTCTGGAGAGACGGTGCTTACTGTCCAACCAGTTCTTCGAGTTTTGACAACAAGTCTGGTTCCATAGTGGCACATACTCTTTGGTGGTCTAGAATCAAGAACTGTTTGCATGAGGGACTGGACTACTGTGACCAACAAGGTCAATTAAAGCTTGGTTATGAAGTATATAACAAATGTGTTGATAGCTAAAAGATGAAGGTAACGAAGGCCAACATTAACATCCTACGGTCAGTGCTGACGTATCAAATGTAAACAGCTCAAACACAATTCTTTGGTTGCAGTGCATGTCTGGAAAAAAATATCCAGATAAACTTACCTCAGAGCCCTGAATGAGGACTGGTCCAAGTGAGCCTGCTGCCTGTTTGGGTTGAAGCCCAGCTGGGGTCTCCAAGGTTCCCTGTTCCCTTTCTCCCAGTCACCCGGCTTCAGGACTTTACTGGGAATCCTGAAAATAAACAGAAATAGGCATTTTATAATGACATGAAAATGGCTTCTGCTTCTTCTGTTACAACGCTGCTGTAATACAAGCTGTTAATAACGAAACCTTTTTAATCTATATTATATACTGGATTACACTGCATCAACACATTCTGATGATTATACTGCGTTTTGCATTATTAGATTCCAAAATTAACGTAACTACAGGTTTCAAACAAACGTAGTGGAGTAAAAGTACAACATTTGCCACTTTGAACAGTATTCAGATGTCTTCACTTTCTGCACATTTTACTGAACGGTTCATTTCATTTTTAAAGACTTACTATTTCAGAAGGAGACAATCAACGTGAGTATTTAGAGACAATCTAAGACCTGGTTGATTTTGATCTTTTCATGACATTAACAAACATCACTTTTAACAACGGGCATCTGCGAAATGAAAAACTCTCCACATCTGAAAAGAAGGCGCTTTAAATGTTCAGACGGTTAATACTGAGCTAAATAAGAGTTTACAAATGAAAACCCCTTACTTTGCTCCAGGCAGGAGGACCGCCTTGAACACAAAGCCATCTGCATACTCTGGATCCTTGAACTTCACCCTGGAAAGTAGAATAAAATATTTCAGTTGAGAGGAAACGAGTTGCATTAGCTCACATTTTTAAATGAAGAAAACATACAATGGAAAATCTCCTCTTTGACACAGAGATTCTGAGTTTGTAATGTTTTAAGTCGAGAACTATTCTGTGATGATGTGTTGTCATTTTCTTCTCAACCTGTCAATTTTCAGAGAATGGCTACACTTTTGTGTTACTGTAATGAAAGGTGGGTGTAGAGACGCACACAGCTCAACACTGATGTGTCTAAAAATACTCCAAACTGATTGTGAGTAATATATTCATCTGAGATAGTCTGTTAAAGTATATATACACAGAATACTATGTGTTGTGAACTGCCAACGCTGGGATTTTCAACTGCATGTGAACATTTGTTATGTTTGTTTATAGTTTCTGTGAGTTTGACTATAATTGTGCTTCAAATTGTAGGTTTTAATGTGGTGAAGCGTGGATAATAAAACAAGAGCTTTTGATTAGATATGATTCTACACTGAGCACTTAACTAACCAGGTTACTCAGAGAAATCAACCAGTCAGGAAACGTTTACATACATAATGTTTCAATTATAAATGCAAATACGTGTAAGAAACCCAGTTAAACATGGAATATATGCAGATCAGTAATCTAATTTCTGCTCTACATCGAACATATATTAGAAACAACTCACAAGATTAAACAGAATTGCAACAGATACTGCTTCCTATATTTTGTGATTACATTTTTAAAATGTGTGGTGTAAAGCTATTTATTCAAACTTGGTGACAAAACTTTGTGTTATTATCTATCATCATGACCGATGCTGGTTTCCCTGTCTGCAGCCTTTTGTCCTGAACATGCTCTCTTGTTATAAGTTGATTAAAAAACCCTGTTATCAGGTTCCTCTAATCCTCTAAACCAATTAGTTACCTGAAAACAGGGGACAGTTAAGAAACTTACTTGAGAGAGTCGACTATAACCTGGTTACTTCAGTGCATGTAAATGTACTGAGCAGCTCAGTCTTTGTGTGTTTGTTGTGTTTTTCATCATCTGAACATTTCACTGAAATCACTCTTTATTCCAGACAGACCAACACATGCAGAGTCAGAGTTCAAGTCTAAGCATTTGTGGAAAAAAACAGCACAACATCCAACACACAGCGTGTATACTCAGCCTGTCTGACCACTTGCCCTTTTACATTTGATCTATTTAGTGTTTTTCTTTAAGCCGTCTAAACCTGCCATTAAACTTTATGATTAATGTTTTCTATTTAGTGCTAATTTCTTCTGGTTCCAGACAGTTTATGCTGGCGATGACGATGTTCTTACCCGATCGAACTGTTGTGTGAAATGTCACGCAGCATTGGGATGGGCGACTCCACTGTCCTGAAGGATTAACATCAGAAAAGAATAAATCACCATGAAAAACTTGTCAGGCCAAACACTCTCCCTTAAAGAATTAGAGTATTTGTCAAAAAACATGGGATAAATTGCAGCAAAAGGGAGAATAATGCATGTTCCTTACTTATCTGGTAGAATAGGGTCGTCATCAAGATTTAATGTACCTTGGATTCCATGGCACAGCTCTGGAGGTATCTCAGTGCCCTGAAGAAGACAAAGGTAAGGTTAGTGGCAAGTGCTTGATGATGATTTCATTCATGGTCAACACAGCATGTGTTACTGTACTCTACATTAAGTATCCTCACATCTACCACAGATAATTACTTCAAGGCTTTTCTGTTCTGATAGCATCAAGGTCACAGTTTGTGATCGCACTTATGTTTCGGTGAGAAATAAAACTTTGTTTTTCTGAAGTGGATACCTGCTGAATAACTAAACGCTGTGTCTACACTGCAGGCGTTTTTGCTGTGTTCTCTAGTTGTCTGTTTTACGCACATCTTCCGGAACAGATAACTCCTTATTTTTAGTCCCACTCAACTCAAAAATGCATTTTGCTTTTATTTTACTTCACTGTATTGTCCTCTGCTATGTAGTCTGAAGGATGTTTGTGCAGAGTTTCTCTGAGCTAACAGGGAATTGTATACACACTGTGTACACTGTGATTTAGCAAACGCTCTTACAAAACTCTAATAATCACCATCTAACTAAAGATCTTTTTTTCTTACGATTTCCCCATGAAAATAACAGAACGCAGGAAGAAAATAAGTCGCTAAGCTAAAGACAAAGCTGCAATGGTTAATGTGTGATCCACTTGTTTGCTGGGCTGCACTACGTTTTATTTCTAGGTTACTGGAGATAGGCACTGTTAAATACAGGAAACACTCAGCTATTTTTATTTGAACGATGAATAAATGTACGACAGATGCATTTTTAGACATTTATTGTGATGCACCAAGGAAGATCCTACACACTCACTAAGGTTTTTATAGAAAATGTGACAATTTGTTAAATGAAAAATTTGAAGGGCACATTTAACAACACAGCTGCCATTTTACATGTCTGGTGAGAAATGTAATATTTTGAGATCTGAGTGCTGCCAAGATGTTTATAGCCTGCACTTATTGTTGGGACAGAGCACATCCTGTGTGGACACAGATAAAGGCACATTTCCATTAAGTGTCTTGATCCTATTCCTGATCCTTAGAGGATAAACTTTTTTATCTTAATGAGCTCAAGAGCTATTCTCTTATGCCACCATCAGAACAAACTACATGTTTATCTCTAATAGATGTAAGACACTAAAATGGATAGATTATTATTGAGGGATGTTACGAAATTCTGAGTAGTTAAAATTAGCAAGATTTGTTTTCTTAACAATAGACTTGTTTTACTTGCTGCTGCACTTTTTGCTTCAATGTTCAGACATCGTCAGTACACAGAATTCACTCAGCAAGTCAAACACAAATCTAAATAACAATTGCTTCGATTTACAAATTCATAATCAGCAAGACTAAATCCAACTCTGGGGACACCTGCAAAACCACAGAGCACATCTGCAGCAGAGTGTCGCAGCTTGTAATGCAGAGCTTTTCAACGGATGGAAAAGAACCAGAGAAGGACTGCTGATTGTGCCACAGTTAAGATATTTGACAAAAATAAAAAGATATTACTGTAGGAAATTTAAATTGTGGCTAAAATTAAAGACCGCTGACAAAACTCATCCTCTGCTTTCTGCCTGTTAGACGCCAGTTAAATCTGAATTACTGCTGGATCTGATGTGACTGGGCTCTTGAGATTAGTTACCTCATGAGATTCTGTGCGGTAGAGTTCCTGGATGAAATCAAAAAGTGGGTGAGACTTCCCAAGAAACAACACGTCGCTTCCCAGGCTGTTTCTTTTCACTGCAACAGAGAACAAAGCACAGCTGTGGTCAGGGAAGATGAACAACACTGATTACTGAAGAGACTGGATGACAAAGTAGAAAAGATAAAGAGAGGGGTGATGAATGAGAATATAGAGGGAAAAATTTAAATGGATGTCTTCTAGTAAATATGCACTTATTTTGGATGGTGTCAGTCTAGCCTACTGCAATCTCTGTGTTTCATCAGTGACGCTTACAAATATAAAAGCTTAGATAGGACACACCAACAATACAGGTCCGGTTCCACGCTGCTGCAGTAACTGTGCAGATGTTTTGGTCGCTGATTTTGAATTTGTTTTTGATAGAAACATGAATTCATTTGATTTCTGTTTATTAGATATTTTCAGTCTCAGTCTCAGGAGTATTCTGAGGCTACAGCTGCTTTGGTTACAGGTGCGGTTGTCTATGGCGAGGTTATACAGTAGAGGAAAAGGTTGTCTGCTCTGCTCCTTGTCCATTTTTTACATTGTGTTACATTACATTGTTTTTATCAGTTCAGGAATCATCATAGTTATTTCATCATTAGTCATTTTATTTACATTTTTACAAATAAATAAATAATAACACTGGAGTGTTTCTCACCTTCCTCAGGTGTGAGGTCGGGGTAGACATCAGCCAGAGCCGCCCTCAACCGTCGTTCATCCACAAAAGGCAACAAAGCCACACCTTTAGAAAGAAGCAGACAAACAGTTTGTTTCTAACCTCAGACTTGTCAATAACATTCCCAAAAAGAAAGAATAAACTATAATAAAGAGTATAGATAGAGAGTATATTGCTGCCAAGGGGGGGTGGGTTAACCCGTTATTAATTACATATAAATCATTTTCAGTTGAGGAATCATGACTGTTTGAATAATCAACATCCTGATCCACCTCTAAAATCAGGGTTATTGAGCAGGAGGGTGACTCACCTTGCCAGGCGTATTTCTTGCCATTAAGATCAATAGCAAAGTCGTCAGGGTAGAAGTCGATGATGGAAGAATCCTGTGTAAAGAAAGAGTTCAGAAAAAAGCTGTAGAGCCTGGTGAAACCATCAAAACTATGGCTTTGTATTAGAGACTTCTGATTTGTCATTACAGTCTCAGGAACTCTGCACCCCTAAAACTTACCGGGCCGGTCATGAGGTTTCGCCATGTTTGGGGCAGGAAGTTGCCGCTGGCAGCAGGAAACACACTCATCAGCTGCTCCAGTGGCTTAAACTGCAAAAGGCAGCAGCAGACAAGTGGTTTATATTGTTATACAATTGTTATTTATCATTGATAGTGTGACTAAATTCAACAACAAAATGACGCAAAGCAAACTGAGCATCACTCACAGAGAAGACGAGACAAAAAACAGGAGGAAAACAATGAGGTATCTTACTGGTTTGGTCCCTTTCTCGAAGTCTGTGAACATTCCTTTGATGTCTTTGAAGTCAGAGGCGAACGGGGCGTAGTGGAATGGGAAGTACCACTTCCAGGAGGCACAACCCTGCAAAACAACATCAGGTCATGTCTCCTTGAGTTTTAAGTTTTACCAAACAAACAATGCAGCCACTGATTGTTTGTTGGGGTTTCTATGTTGAGATTTCATCACCAGTAAGTTTTAACTTTCCAGTCTACAACAATCAATGTTGCCTGAAACTGAACAGGTAATGTTGTAGTTGGAGCTAACTACTAGACAAGACCTTTACAGAGCAATCTGCCCTAAATTCAATACAGGAACTGAAAGAGCTTAAAAGAAAAGCATTTAACAGTTTAGATTTAAAAGTGGCTGCAAATGGTTCAGACAAACGCAGCTGGCTTTCTAGAAGATCACAAATATACTTCAAACCATGGTTCTTAACGATTTTAGACAACAGCAGCCACACTAACATTTACTGTCCTCTAACAGGAACCTGACATTTGTTGGTTGTCCTGGTTCCTGCTGCAGTTGTAACATGATCTTTCTAAGACCACCAGACAAATGACTGTTACAGTTAACCATGTTGCTGCTACTGAAGATTTCTAAAACTTCCTATTTGTTAGAGATGATAAAATTCTGGTTTAGTTTTTGCCTGAATCAGATGTGAGTCGATTCAAATATTTGTAAATTTTTTAAGTTTTCATCTTAATATGTCCATGGCCAAACTATAACTTTCACTCTTCCCTTCTTGCCAAATACAATATTTTTTCTGTTATGTCTAAAATGTGTCTGGGCACAAGGCCGTCAATTCTTGCTCTTAAAATGAAAGCAACTTCCTTCTTTTGCTAGTTTTGTCCAATAAACAGTCAAATACTAAATATATTCCATCTCGAATGACATAAAATAGTCAAAAGGGGAGTTGAAACCAGAAAGTTGTGTCTGATAAAAGAGAAGTGATTGATTATAACACTGTTTGATTTGATAAGATTTGCTGTACATGTAACGGTTAATGGCTGATATTGACTTATCCTCTTCTTTGTGGTGCAGAACATTTTTATTTTAAGTACTGACTTAATACTTGAGATAATGTCACGACTAACAAGCCAACAGCACAGAATGAGGGTTTAAAAAAAGATGACTAGGAATAATAATAATATAAAGCTTTTCTTTGCCCTTTTTCCACAAAAGTTCTGCTGCAGCACAAAGCTTAAAATCCACTGATCAGACTAACGTGGCTGAGCTGACATTTAAAAACCTCCACGAGTCTCAATCCTGATCAGATCGGTGTTTTAAACTATGTGAGAGTCTGAGCAGTAACTGCAGCATCAAAATTAAATATCTGCCTGACGTCTCTATATTCAAACTCTGTGGACTGGAAAATAAAAAACTATCTGCTCCTTGGAAACATGTGACAGTGGACCCTGAAGAGTTTAGGGACAAAATATCCTCTTGCATCTCAAAAATAAATCCCCTCCTCCGCTCTCTGTTTGAGAAATGTCTGTGTAGCGAGCAGAAATGAAGATGAATAGAGGAAAAAAACCCTGCAGATCCAGCATTTGGACCACTTATCCTTCCTGAGCAAACATCTCATACCAAAGAACGACCTTCACTTCCCACAATCCACCTCTGAGAAAACGAGGTCCTCGGATAAATCCACCAATCCTCACATCTCAGCCAATCTGGTTTTAAAGCCCACCACTCTATTATTAAAGATAGTCATTCAAATGATAATATGGGACTTTAACATAATAAAAGGTGTGTGTGTGTGTGTGTGTGTGTGTGTGTGTGTGTGTCCAGTCCCCACATTCAAATAATCACAGAGATCATTTATGGCAATATGACAAAATGTTTTGTTGAGGATAAATTCATTTGTGATGGTGAACAAAAGGGTCAAAGCCCAAAACCACAATAACAAAAAATAAATTACATTTTCTGTCCCATTTCATAACAACACAGAACAAATAAACCAAAAAATAAACCCAACTGCTGGACAAAAATGTTCTGTTGTTTCTTGTTTATCAGTGCAATTTTAGATTTAATTTTCTATTTTACAAAATTCTGTTGATCAAATGAAGACTGAACCTAATTTTTATTAATTGGTCTGTGAAACGATTAAATTGCATGTTCCCGTTTACCAGTATCAACCTAACATGACAATCTAACATCCAATAACATTTATTTTTATGTTAGTGAGAACATTCTGAATTTCTGTGCAGAAAAACTACAAATGCTTATCGAACGTCAAATATTTCTGACAAATTATTACGTGATTCAGATTAAACTACTAAAACTACAATATGCTTAAAATCATTGGTTTATTATAAAAAGAAAAAAACGTATTATCTTAAACATCAGTTTGTTAAATAAATTTTTTTTCAATTTTTCAAATAATTTAACTAAATAGTAAAAAAAATTTTGAATCTTTTTTTTTTTTTAAAGTTGAATTTCAGTCAAGGAACTGGGATGTTCAGTAGTGTGTTCTTTTAAAATAAAATCAAGTGGCCTTCACAAGAAAACAGAAAAGCTACACTGAAAAAGTTTAGTGAAATAGTAGTAAAGAAAATAGACGAATATGAAAAGGATAAACAGGAAAGAGAATTCAAAACAGAAGAATGAAAAGACCAGTTAGCCGAAAACAAAGACAAAACAGAGAATTCTTCTCCCGTTTCTCCTTTACGTCTACAGATCGGTTCTATGTTTCCCTGATCTGTCCACGTTGTTCTGATCAGTTTCAATTTCCACTAGATTTTACCAAATAAACATCAGGTTTTCATCTTTGCTTTTTTGTCTTATCTTCTAAACTTTTGCCACAAACAGAAGCTGTACACACTCACACCAACACTTTCAGTATGTGGTCAACTGAAAGTTGTTCTTCAGTCTATAAAAGTTTTGACCAGCTGCTCTTTTGCTTTTTCTGTGTGAACCTTGCACAATTATTCACTTCCCTTCAGTATCCAGGTGCATCAACCAATAAACGAGTCCAGTCTGACAGTCATGAAACAAATTCTACTGAGGGAAGTTCTATGACTTATCAACAAAGTCAGTAAACTGTAAAGATAATTTATCTCCTCTCTGTAACAGTGACAAAGCAGCTACATAAATTACTTATTTTTTTGGCAAAGGAAAAAATGTAAAAATAATCATTCACCCTGGTGAGAATGCATCAGTTAAACTGATCGTTAATGGACAGTTTCTGAACTCGATGCACCTACACGTTACTAATGCATCAAACTATGTTAAATCACTTCTAGAGCTGCACTAAACTGCACCTCACGTAGTTTGTTCAAATGCTTTCCTCATTTTCTTTTCCAATGATGTATATTGTTATATTCAGAGAATATGAACACAATGGTGGATTTAATAATCCATCTTAGATATTTTTAGTAAAAACTGAAACTAATGACAAAGATTGAGATCAATTTGCTCTATCCAATTAGTAAGAAAACGCTGACAATTTGGGAACAAACAGTCTTTTCTTCAATGCGTTACTGCCACAGAAACACTGTCAGCATGAAAAACACCATCACACCAAAAAAACACAAGGAATCGGATCCTTAATGAGCTGTGCGTGATCACAACTCTGCGGTAGCAGACAGAACCGTGAATGTGTGGCAGCAGAGAGAAGACACGTCCCTGTCCGCTAAGGGCCTGCTAATGAATTCATCCAGAACAGCCCCCTGAGACGGGCTTTGGATTGGCGAGCATGTGGAGTCAACACAGAGCGTGCATATGCCGAGCGCACAATCAGCCTGGACAAATCAACCCCGGCTCAGCCTGAGGTGCCACGGCTCTTGTGGAGAGGGCCCACAGCTGATTATTTCATTTTGAAATAAAGATCAATATTTTACAACAATAAAATGATTTAGTGAATAATCACATAGCAAACAATAACTGGAGATTTAAAAAACTGCTGAATTGAGTTCTTGACCTTTAAGATGAAGGAAAGAAAGCGCTCGCTCTGTTAGACACACTGATCATTAGAAGTTTGTTAATGGGCTTCTTTAATGTATTGTTGATTCTGGTAGCACCTTTGGAGTAGAGTGGTCCATGTATGGTACTCTCTAGTCACTACTAAGTTCACCTGTTAATTAACATGTATGGCTGTGTGATAGATTTTAACCCAAGCACACATGTAGAAAAGTGTTCAGATATCTACTTGTGTTCTGAATGTGTAAGAGTAAAAAGTACAACCACTGGAAAGCATAGTATGATTTTATGTATTAATCTGCCTTTAAATCTTTCCACCTTTTCTGTTGTGGTTTGTTCAGTCAGCTGCAGACATCATGTAAACAAGAAATCTGGTCTCCCCTGGTGCATTTCTCCTGGAGAACACTGATTTGTCTGGCGTAAATATGTGTAACCAGGTTTCTAATCATCTTTATTTAAGTGAGCATGTGCATGACAAAAGACTGCAGGCGAGGAAAGATCATTACATGGAGGGATGCATCCTTGTACTTACACAAGTCTGCTCAATCTTACTTAGTGGCATGTAGAAGTCTGAATAAGTCATTATCTACTGCTGAACACTGCAGAACATGTCAAATTAAGTCCGTTTGTGTTGTGTGAAGGAGATCCAAATTGACCACCTGTCTATGTCATGTTATTCAAACAAAATGAAATTAACATTTGTGTTGGGGACTACTTGCAGTGGTGGATTAATCTACATTTGGTCCCTACGCAGGCTAGAGAGACTGACTGAAAATAACCCACATCTTACCTGATAATAGTATCGAAGCACCCAGCAGAGACCCTCCACATACGACTTAACCACCCTCTGCCTGAAATCCTCGTCTGTCACGTCCACGTCAAACTTGGTCTTGTAATATCTCTGCTTCCAGCCTTCCTCCCACAACCTGCAGAACAACAACACACGTGGTTACACATCATGCTGGAAACAACAAAGAAGCAGTATGGGACTTAATGCACAGTTACTTGACCTGTTGCTTTAACATTAATAAGCAACTCGTCACATTTTTGTCTTTGTTATCTGACGTTATGACTCTTTGGAAGAAACATTCATGAGAATTAGACAACACAGCACAAAACAGCTGAGACAAACTGTGAAAGTGCAACAGCTCACTGAAAGCAGTCACAACCTCCAACCCCACATCTCTTGCATATTAATGGAGTCTCCTGCAAATAAAATATCCTAGAAACCTGTTATTTCTTCACATAAGATCACTTGCCTTTGTGTGCAGACCTAATGTTAAGAAAGTAAAACTAGGTGCAGCCTGAGTTTGCCAGCTGCAGGTGTAATGCATTACATTCATGGACAGTACAAAGTGTAGGTCACTTGTGTTTTGAAATCCCCAAGTGAAAACTTGGATTTGGAAAATTGTTACACACCTCATTATTATCAAAACATAAAGTGGGCGTCTGTCACCTAAACTTATTCTGAATGTTGGCTGAGGATTATTAATGCCATCATTGATTTAGTTTCTTGGCTCAAACTGAATCCAGTGAACGGGTTCAGATTTTGACGCCAGCATAAATGCTCAAACTGCAGCAGATCATTATTTCTGACATGACACGACAATACCATCTAGCTAATAGGACATCCAAATATTTGTAGTAACTATCTAAAGGATTCATTTGCTCTTTGAAATCACCAGTTTTGAGGATGCTGTTCATCTATAGACTGAAATAAACTGTATTAACTTCCTCACTGCTGCACGAATAATTTAATGGCTTTGACTTCTCAGTAGATTTGGCAGCAATGCTGTTCTGCACACATAATCAAGGCCATCCAGCATCTGTGTTGTGGATCCTCGGAGCTGCCCGCAGGGAGTGCCGACTCCTGAGAGGAAAGCCTCCATGAATACCAATTTAGCCCGATGGATTTAGCAGCTTTGACGAGTGCGTCACAGAGGAATTTACTCGAATATTCCTGCTTTCCATATTAATCACGTGCAAAGGGAGGAGGGAGCTGTTCAGCAGAGGGGTGTGAATGTGTATAAGTGTGTGTGGTGGTAGCAGAGAGTTATAAAGCTTGTGGCGTTAATGAGTACATCTCTGTGGTTCTGTCTGTTAACAGAAGATTCACGTTTCAGTGGGTTCACTTTGGTGAACAAGGCACCACTGATCTAACCTGCTGGTATTTTATTTTTATCTTAATAAAAACAAATATACCACAGACTCAGCCTAGGGCTTTTGGACGTACAGCCAAAAGAAAAATTAAAGAAGGCGCAATTACAGCAATCATCAGAAACTAGTTGCACCAGAAGTGTTTGGATGCCATTAAGACTCAAAGTTCTACAGAGACATCATAGTGCTTGCTGTTATATTTACCATTGCTGTATAAGAGAGAGTGTATGTAGATGTATAATAGGACATACTGACGTGGATCTATGGTGACTCTCTTTCACTAGCCTGTGGAAAGTAAACTGGTTCTAATATGTTGTTCAAATAATAGACCTGCTTAGACTGCCAAAATCATTCAACTCAACTCTCTGAACCACGTTGTGATGATTTACCTGACGTTGTCTTCAGGCTCCGGCTCGCTGTCACTGTCATCGGCTTTCCTCTTCATCCCCCTGCTATCAGTACGGTCACTGGGCCCTGCAGACGACTGAAAAAAAACAATCACATTTTATTTGTATAGCACCTTTCTCACTGTAAATGCAATTCAAAGGGCTTCATGGCTGGTTGAGAAGTTAATTAAAGAGCAGGATGCATAAAAGACTAAAATACCAGTTGTATCCTGGCTAAGCAGTAAGAAGCTCTGTGACATTCAGGCACTGACATCTAATATACACATTTAAATAACGCATCAAAACAGGGAGACACTGATTTTATACAGCACTGACATCAAAACACTGAAATCTGCACAATGAAGGAACTTTCTCAAGGTCCTGAGTGAACAAGCTGGAGATAAATCAAACAAATGTAAAAAATAAAAAAGACAGGAAACCGTAATGATAGTACAGGAAAGATAAAGCTGTATCTTGTTAAACAGAAGGTGTAAATACAACTAAAAAATACTCAATCAAAGCCAGTTTGACTTTCTTTCTTATTATTCAGGAATTATTTGTTGTTTGCAATGTTATTAGTTTCCTGTTTACACTGGACAAACATTAGTGCCCATCAGTGGCAGAATTATGTACTGATATTACACAAATAAAGAGCAGTAACTAATATAATTAAATAATAGTAATTTATAAAATGATTTTTCTGTTTGATCACTAAATGATGATCCAGCTAATCATGTGAGCTCTATCCTTTGTTCAGACAGGAACATAGCTGTTACAGTACATGTTAAACAACAGCAGATAAGATCATGACCAGTGAAATTTACATGAGGATAAAATATAACAGGTAAAACGTTACCAGTACAAAATACTATTACTTACAGTTTCAAGAAAAATTAATTTTCAGAACGTAAGTAGCACAAATAAATGCCTGACCTTGACGTGACGCCACAAAAACAACCTGCATAGCTCTAAAACCACAACCAAGGTAACCTACATCGGCCTCAGGTAATGCTGCTGTGTGTGAAGGAAGCTGACAGGAGGAAGTAAAATAATAATCACTACCTTAGCTACTTATCCTTCTGAAGCTTTTCAGCTCTTTTCATTCATGTGCTAATGTATGGCCGGGTATTGTTGTTTAAAGCAGTACATGAGCAGGAAAAGTTTTCAGCTTAAGAGACGTGGTAAATAGACGAATGACCATGAACTGAGCTGAAGGCAGCGTTCAAACAGAAGTCTGCTCATGAAATATTCATAAAATAAAGCTGACAGGGTTTCAAAATGACTAAGAGCATAACATTTAACCAGCATAGGGACATTTTCAAGGACGAAGGTAAACTGGTTCAACTGTTCTGTTTCACAATTTAGTTTAGAGGACATAGAAACCTTTATAAAAAGGTCAAAACTCAACAGAAGCCGATTTGTTAACCAAGAAAGGTTCTTGGAAGTCAGTGGTTGGTCAGAGTTCTAAAACAGCCACTAGATATTTTCTAATGGTGACAATACTACAACATACTACCAACGTTACCTGAGTAACCTGGTTACTTAAGTGCATGTAAACATATTCACTGACTGAACTTAACCTCATTTGAGAAAAAGGTAGTGATAATTGAGATCCAGAGATTTCTTGGAGTCAACACACCATATTGTTTAAACTAAGAGATTCCACCTTAAATGTTTTCAGCACATCCCACATTACACTCCATTTCACCAACAACTTACATTGCCTCCGTTCCTCATCATGGCCTTCAGAGACTGGGCTGCATCCTGAAGAGGAAACAAAAAACACATCAGCAAGGCTGATGGTCCTCTTCTGTTCACATCTCAACCTTGTGACGGTTTTTAAGGACAAGCGATGCAGTAACACATCCGGAAAAGCGGCTTTAAAATAACATGTTTACATTATTCTGTCCAGTTCACTCTTCACATTATTCTTCTCAGTCATAAATATCACATCGGAAGGTTTTTAAAATTTCTTATGTGATTAACTTTATCTCACACTACATCCACTACCTTATTTCATGTAATTTTCCAGTGGTTGATATTTTCATATCATTGTCTCAGAATTTCTGACTGAACATTTTTAATTTCTACTAATACAGTCATTTTAGATGAATTCGGCATCATGTTTAAACAACATATCGTACCTTGTTATTCTGCTCCCGAGCCTGCATCCTCATGTCGTAAGCCTGGTGCCTCGCATTCTGGACGGGTTCAGGTCGGTCTCTCCTGCCCAGTGCCTGAGGGGCAAACTGGCCTGTGGTCAAGTAGGCAGGACCATGCTGCTCTGCCTGCAAGAAAGAAGACAAAATGTTCATTTTCCTAAAAATGTAATATTCACTGGAGTTGCTGCAACAACAGCATAAGTGTACACATGCTGAATCTCTGACTTTAGTTTTCAATTTTGTTTTAATCTAAAAAACATTTTGTGTACACCTGAATCAGTGAGAATGTCTGGACAGTTGAAATGTAATCTGTTTGACATGCTCCTTAATGAGTCAACAATTAAAACCTTTCAAAGTTGTGAAAACAAACAGAAAAAATCCAAACATCTGGAAAAACACTGATGTGGCGACGATATTTCATGATTTTATGAATAACAAAAATCTGCTTCACTCACTTTCATCCTCTTTCGTTTCTCTTTCATTCTTCTCTTGAAGTTTTCCTACAAGAAGAAAAATGTGATCAAATGCCAATAACAAGACACACTGTCAAATATTTACCCATCATCATCTCGACTGTGGTAAATTAGCTGTTGTGTGATCAGACAGAATTTGCTCTGGAGAGAAATCTTACATCGTCTTCCTTGCGTTTCTTGAAGATGTTGTCCTCGGCCACGCCCACCGCTTGCATGATCATCTCAACACGCTCCAGGTTGACATATCCGTTTTGCGTCAGGTAGCCCTACAAAAAAACAGAGTTCCCATCAAGATGGAGGATGAATTGGGCCTAATTTCTGTCCGAACCTGACCCCGACCCGTTTGACTGTGCACCATTTTTCTGGCTCCCAAAACCCGACCTGAACTCATTAGTACTGACAGATATAGCAGTGGTTTTGTAATAAAATGGTTGAATTTCTTTTTGAACCTATTCTACTACATTTCCCAGCATGCTTTCCAGTGATTAGTCATGATACTCACTCCAGTTTTGTGAACAACATCTTTGTAGATGTTGACCAGTCGATCAATTGCTCCTTCTCTGTAAGAACAACAGCGGTGAATAATTAATGACAAGTCAATTAGTGCAAAGGGTTTAGATATTGGAATTTTATCTAAGACACAACTGCTCCTGCCAACAACTGCCAAAACACCCTGAAGCTCACCTGATTTCTAAGGATGGCAGGTGCGGTAGGAAGTCATTTCCCACAAAGAAACACATGAAGACCCAGTCGTCAATGCTCCTTTCAAAGTCGAAGGGAAATGGCAGGCTGGCCATGGTCAGCTCTCTGGCGAGGTACTGAAATCACCAAAGAAGAGCAGAAATAACAGGTGATGTTATTTCTGAGGAGTTTGATTTTCACACTGACTCTATTTCAAATATGGAACTTATATACACACATACATAAATAACACCAAGTTTAATAACATGAACACATTTGACCAACCTCTCGTAACACACTGAGCCTGATAAATATGAACTCCTGCTCAGACACCGGCATCGTGTCTGCAAATTCATCGTGCTGAAAGAGAAGAAAACAATCAAGTCTTACAAATGGCCCCTTTTTTCATAAACAAAGATATAATTTTATGATTTAAGATACAACACTGATCTGTGATTACTACAAGAAAGCTCTCATGTTGGAAACTGTCTTTAAAGATGCTTAGGTTAAAATAAGATGAGTTTGTGCTTCTCACCTGTCCCTGCTTCTCTCTGGCTGTCCCCTGACAGTCTTTGATTTCATGGCCCAGTTGTCCGCAGAGAGCACAGGGACGGGGTTTGTTGGGTTTGAACTCCTCCCTGATGATAGTGAAGTTTGGCTCATGGGTGGCCAGTCCAAGCATGATCAGATCAGCTGATCAGTCGCAGCACAAGAAGAAAAACATGTTACTTTAACAAGTTGAAAAACACTTTTCTAAAAGCATTTTATCATTAATTAATAAACATCAGAGACCACGCATTCACAAACTTACCATCAGCTCCACAAAGGCAGTGGTGTGTGTTGGGGTCGTGGTTAGGCTGAGCTGTGAAAGTCAATCACAAACATGGTCATTTGTTTTATCACAGTCCACATATGAAAGTCAGTGTTCATTCATTAGTCTGTTGACTCAGGTTTAAACGATGTGTGATATTGCTGCTGCAACATATGAGCATTAACTTGTGTTTATAAAGCACAAAGCAACAAACAGTAACTGCACATATCAGTGGAATGCAGCTGTACCTCTCTGTCTCCTGATGAAGTCCATAATCTTGTGTTCACCTTCACCTGGGACACTGGCATCAGACAGGAAGACCTAAATCAAAAAAAAAAAAAAAAAAAATCACAGAGTTAGTGACAGCCGAAGGATATTTCATTTTAATATTCGTGTGGGGTCCCTGATTAGTCAGGACTTTTTTATGTTGATAAAATGTCAGAAACAGTAAGAGCATGTTGTTGATAACATTTCTGGATGTATCTGAAAGCCTGAGCAGCAGCACTTACTGTGACACTCTTCCATCCTGGATCGTTGCTCAGTCTGTCTGCGACATAATATCTGAGACATTGTGCCAGGTTGTCCATGAACTCTGTTCCCTGCACAGGAAAGAAATCAAGACCATTACAATTAAATATATATAACTTTAACTTAAAATAAAAAAAGTCTTTGGGTGCCTTGAAGTGTCAACAACCAACAAAACAAAAATATATATCACTATAGTAGATCAAGAGGAACCAAAATGCAATGATTTCACTTACTGGAGTGATACAGTTGCTATCAAACCTCTCTTTAATTTCATCCGGTGGAAGGTAACCTCCTGAAGAGGAAAAGCAAAAGTGAGGTTAATCTAAGATTATTGGTCAAATACACAGAGAATCAACACTGCTAAAGCAATTCATACTTTTTCAACTTTTCATTTTGAAGTTGAGCCTGATTAATTCGTACTCCAGACTTGAAATTTCAGTTATTTTAGTGAGCAATTTTTTAAAGTTCTGGTGCAGGTTAAGAGTATTGAGAGGACAGAGAGTGGTTTGTCTCTCAGATAAGTGCCTGCTATACTTCAGATACATGAAACACAATTAGCCACCACTGCACAAAGAGATACAGAGGACACAGGATAAGGCTTCTTTTGAACATGTAACTTTCAAAATGAAACTGTGCTTTTAAAGCCTAAATCTGTTTGTGCAATTTTGCATAAAAGCTCTCAAACAAAACAAAACTGATCAAATAACAGTGGTAATAAAGCAGCAAATCCGACCTCTCTGGATGATCTCCTCCCTAATACGATGCTTCTCCTCAGCCAACTCCACTCCTTCTTTGGAGGCACGAAACCGTCGAGATCGCTGCTGGTTCATTTTAGCCCGTGGAGCCTGGCGAGAGACATTCAAGGTGTTATTTTAAATAATGTATGACATTATGTCAATTTATTATTTAGTTTCAGCTTTTGATGTGAAGGTGAGTAGTCGTTCTAAAACTCTGCTCAGGCTGCAGGACGGCACTTACCACTCCATCGATGGCCATGTAGAGAACTCTCCTGGGCCGCACAATGTTAAACAGACGGTCGATGTACTCAAAAATGGCGACCATCATCTCATCTTCATTTTTAGGAGCAGGTCTGTGGATGAAGAGATTAGAATGTGAGCTGTGTAGAAATTGTGAATTTACCGTTATAATTATGACATTTTCTAAGTCATAAATTGCATATAAAATCAAACCACAAAAACAAAGTGTTAAACTACACAGGAAAGGGTTCCTACTTGTCTTCTGGATGTGTACAAGGATGAATGATCCCATTCATGTCCAAGTACAAGTTGTCAAACTCCACCTCGTTGGGGTTTGGCTTAGTTGTATCAACAGGAATACGGACTCCATTACACTCTTTTCCCTGTGGAGTTAAAACATCACTTTACTTCCAGTGATAATAACAGACAAGATATTGTCTGTTTCTTATAAAATGTGTGAATTTGATGCTTTTCTTTCGCACATATGGTTGTAAACAGAATCTATTTAAAATTTTACTATCAAGACATTTGAAGGCAAAATTATTCAGAAATGCAATGACCTGATCAATCAATAACAGAAATGTCATTAGTTGCAGCCTATTTTGATTTAAACGAAAAGGCCTGAACAACAGTCACACTCATAACACAAATACAATTAATTGAATTTAATTGTGTATCATTGACTATGAATGAATTTACTCAATATTAAAATCTCAACATATACAGAGAGGGGTTTCTACTTGTCTGCTGGTACACGTTCAGTTAACACAGCGATTCTTTTTTATCGTTGGCTATGAATTAATTTCCTGTAAATAAAAACAATGAGACAGTCAATATTTTTTATTAGGTTATTAGCTGAATAAGTCTCCAACCGGAATACACTTAAAAACTGTTGCAGGAAACAAGACGTTGTATGGTAGCATTGATGTTTTTACGCGATTTCACGCCATTTTTAAGCGTTTACAGATGAGTGAGGTTTCGTATTAGTTAACTATTAGTTAGTTAGTTAAAAAACAACCGTAGACTTTAAAGTATAAGTTTGTGCAGGTCGATTCAATCTGAGAGATGAAAACCCGCGCGGTTTGTTTACGAGTCCAGTGTTTTCATTAATTTAGCTTATTTAAGACTTAACGAAACCTTTAACAAGGCGACAAAGCTGCATTAACGCTACAAAACACACTTTATTAATAATACTCATAAGCGGCACTTGTTTAGAAGAGTAAAACAACCGTTACTTAGTTAACTGACTCTGCTGCTAGCTAACATGCTAGCTAGCTACTCACCTTCTCTTCCACACTGTGCACAATAATTGACGGATACTTTCGGCTAAGCCAACGGAAAAACGCCGGGACTCCCATTCCAGGTAAAGAATTGCTTATCTGTTCGTTTATAAAAAATATTAAATGTATGAAACGGTTAAAATCGCTACATTAAAACGAAAGTCTTGCTGTAAATAAGTCCAACACTACATGCTGTTGTCCGCGACCATTGTGTACTTTTTCCGGTTCAAGTCGGCTATTTCCGGAGTATTTCGGAAAGCCGCGCTGGCCCACAGCGACCCCACCGGCTACAATCGGTACTGCAGCAGATTCACAGCCTCAACATCACAAAGAAGAAGTAAAAATGACAAAGAGAAATCATGCAGATGTTCCAGTAAATAGGTGAAAATGAGACTGAACCGGACTTAATTTTTAAAACCATAAATAATACAATTAACAAACGATTCTCTTTTTTGTCAACTCCATGTGTTATTTAAAATTTTGCAAAACCTGCAAACATTTAATGTAAATTCACTTAAAACCTATGAATAGCTATTTCAAACTGAAAGGGAAATTAAAATACTTTGCTCACTTATGCTTCACTTCCCATTTCAAATTGTAACGACTAATATTGTTTGTTATTGTAAAATATTCTTATTATTTTTTTGTCTATTTCAGTATCTACACTACAGCTTGTCTCTGCACTGTTAAAATGTCCCAGCATCTGATTTGGTTTGTGGTTATGCTGTTTTACTGACATAGCTCATCATTAGCTTGGAATATTTTTTAATGTTTGCAGCTTTGACATTTGGATGAAATAAATATTTCAGACAGAGCTTATTAATGTAGTTATTACTAGTTTAGAATGTACAACACATATTTTAATTCATTTGTATGGGAGAAATGAGGCTAATATGCATGGTACATATTTTGTTTAATAAAGCACATACCCAAATAATATTTCTAAAAACATTTCATATACTTTTGGTGTGTTGAAATTTTCAGTAATTAGTATTTTAGACTCATCATTTGTGGTGCTCAGCCTTTTTATAATTATACAAATTATGATTTTATTTTTAGTGATGTACAGCTCAAAAACAGAGGTGAAACAGATGTGGCCACCAAATAAGGAATCAAAAATATATACACAGATATATATCGAAATAAAAAGTTCTAATGTTTTTAAAAGATAACTGAAATGATCTCAGACTCTTAACAATAACTGTTGTGGTTTTGTTTAAGATAAAACTTGACATTTAAATGCTGAACGTGTAAAACATGTGATCCCTGCAGACTCTGCAGATTCCCTGTAATTACGATATGTTTGAATCTCCACAATTCAGATTCTGATCTTACGTAATGTCCCTTTAATAATGGGACTCCTGCCCTCTTGCCTCCCAGCCCTGCAGCACCACATTTAAGGTGAATTAGTTTTTTTTCCTCCTTCTCTCCCCTCTGGTTCATGCAGGGAGGGTGGAAGGGCCATTAGCCTCCTCTCTTCAGGCGGGGCGGGTCTGACATCAACACTGCAGTATTATTACTGCAAAGCGCTGCTGATGGAAAACACTTGGCCCGTTCTGACGAGGCCATTTCCATAAACATTTACGCTGGAGTCGCAGGTAATAGGATGGAGCCATCATTTCAGTGTTGTGGAGGGAAACAGAGGAGGTGATGGGAAATCTGATGCAAAGAGCAGATGACACAAACCTCCTACAAGCTGAAATCTCGCTCACACAGATGTGTTACAGCTCAGGAATGTGGAATAAAAATGCATTTCGACAGATGCACTTGATGATTTCACTGAATTAATCTAAAAGTGCACACTGACGCTGGGCTTTGGCCTGCAGCAGACTCATCTCCAAGAACAAAAGAAAATGCATTCTACCCAAAAGTTTCTAGTCTTTGCAGTTGAAATTTGGTTTTGATTAAAAAAAGTGAAGCAGTGAAAAACTTTCTTTCTTCAAACAGGATGAAACCAGATGAAAACAAATAAACTCAGTCCTTTTCTTTGACTGTATGTGAAGTGATGTCAGAAGAGCAGATGTCTGAAAGAGGGAGAGCGGCCTCGTCTGGTGGATTATCACCACTGTGAGCACCAAGGTTCACAGCAGGATTCAGCATTTGTTACCTTTTAAATCATACTTTGTACCTGTAATCTGAACAATAACAACAAATCTAATGTAATTTTCCTGCATTCATTATGTTATTTAAGCTAATGTGCAAAAGTTTTATCTTAAAAAATACTTGAAGAACCAAAAGTAAAAAGTACTCTTAATGCAAAATGGCTTATTTCATAAAAACAAATATCATGTTACTAGATCATAACGACAAAATCACAACTGAATAAATCAGCCCAACCCTTACGAATCTGAACCTGTACATCAATTTCAAAAAGCCCTTTGAAGGTGTGAAGATTTGTCCAAAGTAAAATTTGTCCAGGCAACTATAATAAAGACCCACTCACACAATGATCACGTCAGCTGATTTATACAGACACTAAATTACATCCACAAAGATTAAAACAGGTTTGGTGCAAAGACGCTGTTTCTACTAGTTTTCATCTCATTTCTTCTCTTGTGTTTTCACACTTTCACACACAAGGAGCTTCAGCACATTTCACACATAAGATATGAATCATCTCATTAATAGAAGTTTTATAAAAGAGAGAGGAGTCTCGTTTTCCGTCGTCTTGGGCCAATTGGAGCTGTACAGCAGTTTCAGGCTAACACAGACTCTGGCTAAACACGTTA
This sequence comes from Anabas testudineus, assembly GCF_900324465.2. NCBI lineage: Eukaryota > Metazoa > Chordata > Actinopteri > Anabantiformes > Anabantidae > Anabas > Anabas testudineus. The sequence goes on along the minus strand of NC_046632.1, from coordinate 17,946,510 downwards.
GCGCTCCTTGCTCCTCACCGCCTTTCATCAGCTGATCCCTTTTAGCCTGCACATGAAAAGCTCAGCGGGAATTCACATGGTATAATGCAGCAATTTGTGCCTCCAAGGCTGTGTTTGTGTCGTCTGCAGCTCGGAGAATGTCTTCATATCAGAGCCTCTTTGAGTCAGTTTCTGCCCATTGTGCTGCACAAATAAAGACACGCTGGGTTTCAGTTTTTTATCCTCAATAAAAACACAGACTCACATTTTACTCCTCATTTGTTCCCTGTTTAGCAGAATTTTACCAAACCGTGTGATTGGTGCCATTTAGTTTCAGCTTGTTTGGTGGAAAAGCACAGCATCAGTAATGAACTAATGAACTCATTAATGGTAGAGAAACAGTCAACAACGCTGCACTAAAAACACTGTGAACATAACAGAAGAATAATTAATAGTGAAACCATCGACGAGTCACTGTTCAGGCTTTAAAATGTGGATGATGTAGTAAATAGCTGCTGTTTTCAGTGACAAAGCTTTAAAAAGCCTCTAACATGCCTCCTGCAGGAAGCTGCTCTGTGTTGCTGTGTGAACAACAATCAAAGCGTTTCTACTTGTGTTCACACATAAAACAAACTCGTTTGTGCACAACTTACATTCTGTCCAATAACAACATTTAGTGCCAGTAGTAGCAGAGGTGGTGTATCCTCTGGAGAGGGGCGGTGGAGGTCGAGGGCTAATTAAACTCACTGTTGGTTTTTTTCAGTTGTGATTTATAAACTTGTTCTTTTTGTGACTGCAGCATCAAAAACAGGCTAATAATCAGCTGGTAGCTGCATAACCACCATTCTGGACTCTGGATGAATCCACAGTTGTTGGCAACATTTGCCATTAAATGTAATTAATGTGAATTTTGTCGTAAGGTCAAATGTCATCTATCCAGTAGTTTAATATTTCAGTCCAGCCAGATGAAAAGCTATCAAAGGCTCATCCTCTGGGAACCATGAACGTCCATTGTCAGTAGTTTTGTTGCATTAGTTGTTATGATATGTGTCATATTATGGTGGTGCTCATGAAATCATTAGTCTGTAGATTTAATTCTCTGGAAATCATGAATGTCTGGATTTCTATTTAAACGCTGTAGAGAATTTTCAGACTGGACCGTTTCTTTACTTACCTCTCTACCTGTTTTGTTTGTTTACTCCGCTTCACGTTATAAAATCAGTACAAATGTCCTTGAGCTCCATAATGGACATTAGAGGTTATGTTGACGGTGGAGGTTTTCGCTCTCACAGTCCCAAACCCAAACCGTAATAGGATCAGTGATGAATCTGCTCCCGGAGGGTAATTGAAAAGGCTGATGCTCTGAAACACTCCTGGCAGAGGTAAAGCGCTTTAATTGAGCTAAATTTGTCTCAATTAAAGCGCTCACTTAAAAGCGGGAGATGGGCCTGGCAGCAGGCCTGCTGAGCTGTGACGGTGAGGGGTCCTTACCTGCACATTAGAGGAGAAGGCGTTTTAATAACAACACACACCCACCCTCCTCCCCCTCCTCCCCCTTGTTAACGTCCTGCTGGAGTGGGACTCAATTACTGTTAATGGAAGTTCAGCTCAGTCGCACAGTTTCAGACTGGACCCGTTTTCTGCCGCAGATGGGGCCGTTGTGAGCGCCGAGTTTCAGTTGCACAAACATTTGTAAAATGCACAAACACAACCTCCTAGTGTGAGTCAGATTTCAGGGGGAGGACTCTGACTCAAATGATGTGGTGATTATTGTACTTTAAAACACACAGTTTCTCTAAATCTCTTATGAAACCAAAGCCCCCTGGTGGAAATTTAAATTTCTTGTTATTATTGTCAGAACTTACAAACAGGATTTGTTCTTCTGGTCTTTTAATTTAAAATTGGTTGAATTAATTAATTTTACTAAATTACATCAATTACATTTATTCATTTTTTAAGTGTAGTATTGGACTTTCTAACACATATTATCTATGAGCTCAAACTTTCCATGTTTCTTGTAATTTAAAGAAATATTCTTAAACTCTGTTCTGGATTTTACAGGAAGCCAACGAAGAGAAACTGACGCAGGGGAAATATGATCTCTCTTGCCTGATTCCAGTCAGAACTCAGCAGCATTTTGGATTAACTGGAGACTTTTTAAGGAGTTATTTATTATAAAAACCAAATTAACTCATTAAATCAGACCAGGCTGTCTAATATGAAATTAATTTCTGGGGGAGTGAGCTGACACTTTCTTCACACTTCAAACTATACTGGAGATTTTTATAAAAGGAAAATTACATTTATTTCTTTGCCTCGAGCAAAGTACAGTTAACATTCTTCCAACTTCCCAAACTCACTTTATCCCTTCCACTGAAATAAGTCAACAGCTTTTTTGTCCCTATCTCATTTCTTCTGTTGGCATGGTTCAAAATATTTGACTCCAGGTTTAGATGTTGAAGAATGTAGTTTTATTGTGACAGTAAAAACCTTCTATTCTATTCAATGAGAGCAGCCAGCAATTCAGCCAACATCGCATCAATAACACTTTACCAAACAGCAGAGCAGCTCAGGCCTTTGAAACACGAGACTAAAAAGAGTTTAAAATAAAATTACATCCTTTTTATTTTTAATATCAAAGTTTTGCTTGATTCTGTTCCGGATGTTTGGATTTTATATCCATCCATTATCTATAATGTTTATCCTGTTAAAGGTCAAAGTGCGCCTCTTGGACAGATTCAAGGTATTTCATATACTGTTAGGTTCAGAAGTATCTGGACAGCTTCAAATCTGGTATTTCATCATCAACAGTCGAACATCTACCAGTAGCTATGTGTGAGGCTGTGTTTTCAACTAAATGCTAATAGAACCATGCCAACAGGCTGGATTTAAGCAGGTACAACATTTACTATGATCGTCTGTGGAGATTCTCAGTCATCCAGGTCACGGCTCTCCCAAAGGTGCCGTTCGCTGTTTGCTTCCAGTTCTCGAAGACATTTGAAGTTGATGTTGAAAACTCTCATGTGAACAGCTTCTTCAGTCTTGACTGACAACACTTAGTAACTCAGCAGAGATGAAATACGTCGGCCTCCCAACCAGTCAGGACTGATGAAGCCTTTCACAGGGGAAATGTCAAGAACCTCCACTTACGTCCACTCTCCACTGGAAAACATGCATTGGTATTATTGTAAGTTTGCAATATTTTCTTATCTCTACTAGAATTATGTGAATGGTTTTCATGACATATTTGAAGAGTTGTCAAATTCATGCTGTATTTTTTATTTATTCTTTTTTGATGTAAGGCCTTGGTGAGGACACTGGACAAGCAGTTTATACACAGACTGTATGTTAATCAAACTGCAGCACGTTCTTCATCTGCTCAACCTCCTTGTTGCATCAAAACCTGACTCCCTGTGTTACATCTGCCTCCCATGCCTCCTCCTTCGCTTGTCATCCCTTCACACTTCTAGACTCATGCTGCCCCCTGGTGATGAAGAGCTGCAGCAGCACCAGGGCCCCCAAAGCTCTGAGGCCCCTCCAGATACAAATAATACGTGTTCATTATCTAAACTGCTTTTGGTCACAGAGCCAATCCCAGCTGTGATAGGGTGAGAGGCAGGGGACACCTGGTCGCCACAGGTCTCTCACCTATAGAGGCAGACAAACATTCCCACATATGTGTCACCATTAACCTAACACGCATGTCTTCAGATGGTGGGAGACAAAACTCACACAGATAAAGACTGAAAAAGATAATAATAATATCAAGGTGACATAAACAAGGTAAGTCAGTGAAGATCTACTATGATTGTCACTTTTCAACACTACATTTAGAAAGATTTTCACAATAAAAGCCTCAAGCATCATTTGTTAATCAGACACAACAGAATCAGAACATTTTTGCAACACAAATAACCTAAAATAATTTGATCAGATAAAAAAGCAGTTGAACATGAATGAGTTTTACTTAAACAGTGGATGCTGGTTTTATGATTCTGTTATTTTTTGGTCTTTCTGTTAAGTGATAGAGGAAGAAACAGATGCAGTATCATTTTTATAAAAGCTGTTTTTTAAACTCCTGACACATTAGACACAGTCACATTTAAAAGAACAGCTTTAAAAAGCTCAGAGAAAGTTACAGTTTCCACCATAAAAACTGAATTTCTCACATACGCATCAACATTCAGTTTATTTTCAGTCTTCTCCAAATACGTTGACAACAACATTCATCTGAATAATAAAATGTGTAATCCACCAAACTCAGCAGTGACATCTCTGATGTTTTCATCTGTGTGTCTTCTTCATCCGGCCCTCTGCCTCATGCTGAGACATTCAAACAGAGCTGCGTGTCATTAGCCTGGGAGATCTTAGGCTGCCACATGAAAGCTGCTGATGGGCGGCGGGCAGCTCTCCAGGGGGCAGCTCCTCCTGCGCCGGAGGACGTGCAAAGGCCTGCGACTGCTGCTGCGTCTTCTCTTGTTTCCCCAGACAGAAGGCTGTTAAGCAGCCGACTTACAAATGACCTGGGCCGGCCTTGTTAGAAGTGAGGCAGAGTGGGGGCAGCTTAGCCACACAAATGGCTCATTACTCAGACAGACAACACAGCCAGGCGGACAAAAGGCGACAGGGAGGAGAAGTCGCTAATGAGAAAGAGAGGAGATACTAAACGGAGGAATTACGAGCATCCTCAGCATCCTCTGCTCCTCGTTTGTCACTCAGGAACTTAGTGAGCGTCAACCAAACTTTTCTACCTTGTTCTGATTTAGTTCCTACTGTCCTCCACCAGGTCCAGGAACTAAAATAAGGGAGGGAGGGAGGAGGAGCTTGTGGTTGGTCACCTGTGGTTGGTTAAAGGTGTCTCCTCCCAAGTATTAGCATAATTAGCTCAGTGTGAACAAAGAAAGAAAGAAAGAACCTAGTGGAAAGGCTACGACCACTTTTACAACCAGAGTTGAACAAATCGCTTCATTTACGTGATGTTGTAAAAACCGTGGAAGCAGCAAAACAAGTGTGTTTTAAAAGGAATGCTGCAGAACACGTGACCAGTCCGAGACATTCAGCGCTGCAGGACCTGCTACTATGTCCCCTGGACTCTCAGACAGTACTACCCCCTACGCAGGGACTGGTTTGTCTGGTGGAAACATAGAAACTGACAGAGCAGGGGCTGTTTGTGTTTTCCTTACCATTCTTTGATCCAAATAATTTGTCCAGATAGTTTAAAAGTTTTAAGTCAGTGAAGGCCACAAAGTAATATGTTGATTTCTGACCAGTGATGGAGACGATATAGGGCGAGTGTTGAAGTTCTACAGTGAGAGTAGGAGCAGATTCAAGGCAGCAGTTTCTCACAAGTAAAATGACAAGTTTGTACCATCAGAACTTGTTAAATACACCGACTGCACCTGGTCACAGATTTTTTAAGCTTCTTCATGTCATCAGTGACTTTACTGTCAAAGCATCAGACTAATTTCATATCAACACGTTTTGTTGTTTTTCCCCAAAAAGCATCAAACAAAACAAAAATTACAGAAGTTTCATTTTCATGTTTGTTCACGTTGAATAATCATAACAGGGAAACTCCAGCGTGAACTGTTGGACACTACAGCTGTGCAGAGGTTAAAGTCAACTCTTTATCAAGCAAGAGCCTCCCGGGAACATGTAATTGGTGCTTCACAGCAGGGTGCCGACTGCACATGTCACTGTGAAACATTAATAAACACCAAACATTTCTTCCAAGCTTGATTTTTACAGACATCTCAGATTTAGAATCTCACATCATTTTTCTCTGAAAGTGTTGGAAAAAGCAGCTCAGTGAATATTTAATCACCTCTGCCAGGGAAATAAGCCATTTGAAGAGAAACGATGAGAATTGAGAACGGTCTTTAGATCAAAAGCTACATTTCAATTCCAGAACATCCGCTTGCCTCCTAATTTGTCAGCATCAAGAACCAAAAATCACCTCCCACAGGGGCAGACCACCAACGCTTTTCGGCCACCATGCTGCGTCAACACAGCAAAACAAAAGCACAAAGCTGCAGCGGGGACACTTTGTAGCTGAGCTTTAATGTGGCGGCCGTCCGGCTGCACACTGACGCGAGGCCTCGAGCATCACAAGCACCTCAAAGATCCACAAAAGCATCACTGTGCTGGGGGAGAAACGCTCCGTTTTCCATCCTGACCTCGACTACTCCGGTGTTTTGTGTGTTTTTATGAACTGACACCAGATTTTAAAAACCTTTAATTAACACAGATGTATTAGATTCTGGTCAGTGATTACTACACTTATGCTCTATGCTCGTCCAGGACCTGGAGGCAGGAACCAGTCGGTCAGAGGCTCCAAGTAAACTCCATTAAAAGGCCATTACCACTCCCCCTCTGCTCCTCCACCCACCACACAGCTACACAGGCCTTGCTTTCTTTATCACGGCGGCCGTGACTTCGGTCACAGCTAATCCTTGCAGGGGGGCTGTGGGGGTGGGGTTTTCATTCTGTCTTGTCACAACCAGGGGAGTTAGAGGCTGTGAAAGGCCACGGCTCAGTTTAACATCTATTAGCAGAAAGCTGTGACCCCCACAGAGCTGCTACTGCTGCTGTTTGTATTAGTGTCTAACTCCCAGTCCAGGTTTTAGTCTGTCCCTTCTACACAGAACTAAACAGCTGACAAATAGAGGGCCGTCTAATACACATCTATGTCACATGAAATGAATGAAACAAGCTGATTGTATTTATAATGGAGGATTAAAGTGTGGAAACAAAAGTAAAATTACACGAAGACGCAGCTGAAAAGATTTAATGTCACAGGTGTCGACAGTTCTTCTATTTGACATCAGACTTATTCATGGGATGTTGCAGTTATGCACACTAACAATTAGCCAGTGTGCTGCGTTAGTGCAGGTTAAAGGTTATTTTCTAAAACACAGCTTTAATAAACTCATCCTTATTATTGTCGTTATTGATTTTAAAATTTCTAAATATCTTTATATATATTTAGCAACATGATCCTAATGTGTAAGTTCACACTAAGAATCTGACGTGACATCTGCCTTTAACTCTGCTTTGAGAGCTATTAAAGGGCAACTTCACTCATTTTTTACTTGTTTCCTGTGGTTGGACCATGAGCTCGTCCATCACCATCAATCCGTCTGTGAACGTGTCTGAACCACAAGCTCAGGGAAGCCCGTCTTGTCGTCCATCTCTCTGGTGAACTGCAGGTCGACCGCCTCGCCCACCACCACCTCGGCTGTGGTGAACACCTCCAGGTCGCCCAGCACGTGACCTCCGACGGTTTTGCCCTCTGCGTCTGACAGGCAGATGTGCAGGTGGGCATCCGGGTTCAACGTTCCTACCAGGGATACGATCTCAAACCGCCCGCTGAGGTGGATCACCTGTAGGAAACATCCAGAAGCTGACGTTGTGACATACGGCTGACACTTTAAATCTCTGACTGTTCACCACCGTCTGTTCATCAGCTGAAATTTAAATTTACATCAATCCTGAGACTTTATATGAGAGAAGCTCAAATCAAGCTTCTCTGGTTTTAAACAACACTTTTTACATTCTTCAAATCATCTTTAAAAACACTGAGAGTCATTTGCTCAGAGCTTTTATGAATTTGTAAACGTGCCTGTTTCATTTTTTGAATGTTTCCTGACCTGAATCTGAAATAATAATCTCTATGTCATCAACGTCAACTATCAGAGCACCAGTACCTCGTTTGTATTTGTTGCCGTGGCGTTTGCCAGCCGGAGTGTTGCCTTGGTGACACTGCCCACGCAGGTGATGATGAACGGCGCTCGGAGTCGCCTCCCTTCCACAAACGCCTGCAGAGATCCCAGCAGCTCCTGACCCGGACCGAACCGGACGGCATGGACCCGCAGGGACGATGCTCCTGCTGAACTCTGGGAAAAATAAGGTTTTATTTATTTTATTTATTTTATAAATGTTCATTAAAGGCACCAGAACATGTCACAAAGTGTCTCAAATCTAAACCCAGTGCTGGTTGTTTGATCAACTCCAGAAATCCAGAGCTGTTCTGTGTTGAATGGGCTTTAAATGCAACACAAATGAGTGTGTGTGTGTGTGTGTGTGTGTGTGTGTGTGTGTGTGTGTCCCATTCAGAGCTTTAACAAGATCCCTGTTCTTAACCAAACAGCAGTCTGACCTCTGCTCCTGCAGGAGGAGCAGGGAGTCACGTCTCCCGTCATTAATGAAGAGTCAGAGAGGAGCAAACATCACATTACTTCACACTCATTTACTCAACACGTCAGTGAGTCTGTGTGTGAACAACAGCACTAACACGGCTTAGTCAACACATTTGATCATTTCAAAAGCCGTGTGCTCCCACTACACTATCCAGCTTTTGATTTATTTTTATTTTCTGAACATATAAACAGTGTTTTAATCATTGGTTGATCCTTGGCAGCAGTAACCTCCTGTAGCTGTGGATCAGACCTGAACAACGTCCAGCAGGAACTTTGGACCGTTCCTCTTCACAGAACTGGTTCAGCTCAGACAGATTCTCAGGACCTCTGGTGTGAACGGCTCTTTTCAGGTCATTCCAGCTTCTACTGAGCTATGCAGTTGAAAGCGTGTACTTCACTGTTGATGATGTTTTTATGTTGTTCTGCTCTCTTCTGTTCTCTCCCCACAACGTTGCGCCTAAAGTTCGCTGAACCCACCTCGACTCTCTCCAGTACTACTTGGAGAAAAGGTTTGTGGACTGATAGAAAATGAAGAGTGTGACCTCTGAGACATGATCATCTAATCTTATCAGAGCACAAATTAAAGTTAAAGGTCTTGTTTGTTTCTCTCTGACTCTTATTTTTCAGTTGAAGCTGCTGCAGCTCAGACGCTAAAAAGACTTTTAACAACACAACAACAAATCCTCTTTAGATCTTTTCCTTTCTCTGCTACATTCTGCTTATTTCTAATTCCCTGAAGTTTAGTATTCGTATCAGTAACTGAATCTTTTGTGAAGAGTAAACTTCAGAAGGAAACAAACCTGTTGAGTTTATAACTAACTGGATGTTTCTGATGAAATGATTCTAAAACCAGGAGTCAGGCAGAGTAAACTCACCATTCTGCGTCAGTCTGAGGCTCCTGAAGAACCAAAGTCCTGAAGAACCAAAGTCCTGAAGAACCAAAGTCCTGAAGAACCAAAGTCCTGAAGAACCAAAGTCTGAGCACTGACCTGAGCATGCGCAGTAAAACTGAAGACTTCCTGGATTCCTGGTCTTTTACTGCCCCCTGCTGGAATGAAGGTTGGATAATTATATTATATTATATTATATTATATATTTCTATATTTCAGGTGCATTGATGTTTATAAAACTGAAAACTAGATTTTAAATTTAAATTTGTTGTTAGTGTCTAACAGGAGAATCTCTCTTTATGAAACTATTCTGCTTCTGTTGTTTCTCTCTCTCTGTGCAGATACTGTAGATTGAATGGTTCCAGGAGCAGTTCCTGTTTTCGACCCTAGATGGCGCTGTGGTTTGGGGAATGAACTCAGTTGTGCTGTAGTTTACTGACATCACTCAAAGTCCCAACATCACCACACAGAGCAGGTCCACAGTTATCACTCCGACCTGTGAGCAGGTTTATACCTCCTCTACATGTTTACAGTCATTTATCCAGCGACTCACAAGACAACATGTCTGAGTTAAGGAGAAGAACTAAAGAGCTCGAAGAAGAACTGTTTCCAGACAAGTAAAGACAAGATGTTTATTGTTTTTTTGCAGAGTGCAGTGAGCGATGGGATTGTAGACCAGGACGAGGGAGTTCAGGTGGACCGGTGCTGTTGAGTGACCATTTTTTAGATCAGGGTCAGGACTTTGAACCTGGTGCAGCAGCTACAGGAAGCCAGAGATCTTAAAAGTGGTGTAATGTCCTTTACTGCTTTTTGGATCCTCTAGAGGTTTGATGGTGCAGCTGGTAGCTCCGTCAGTAAGACACTGAAGTAGTCAAGACGAGATATGACCAGAGCCTGAACAATGAGCTGTGTTGGGTCTGATGGAATCTGAAATCTACATGATGTGGAGACAGAGGAGATGTGGTCGGTAAAGCTCAGCTGATCATCAATGATCATCCCAAGGTTTCTGGCAGATTACAGGACAATCACTGAAGACCCTATGTTGTTTATACTGTTTACTCTCCTCTCTGTTCTCCTCTGCAGGTATCCTCCTCCTCCAGTCCAGTTACTGGTCCTACCAACCTGTCCAGTGTTTCTTTTCTCTCTCCTTATTCCACTCACCCCAACCGGTCGAGGCAGATGACCGCCCACCCTGATCCTGGTTCTGTGGAGGTTTCTTCCTCTAAAGGGAGTTTTTTTCCTCTCCACTGTCTCCTGTTGGGTTTTTTGTTATCCAGTTATATTTTGTAAGGTCTTAAACCTTAAACACTGTAAAGTGTCTTGAGATGACTTCTGTTGTGAATGGGAGCTATACAAATAAAATAGAATAAAATTAAATTGAATTGAATTGAATTGAATTGATGCTGATGTATTGTATTAAAGATCTGGCTAGGAAGACGATGCACCCACAGAAAGTTTTCACCTTGTCTGGAAGTTTGAATCAAGGTCGATTTATTTTGCTTTTCTTCATATTATTTTTTTATTAGTTTATATTTTTATTACTTTATATAACTTTCTAGAGATCTGTTTTCAATTGAATATAAACAAAATTAAATCGACCTTGACTTGAGCTTCCAACGAGGTGAAACCTTTACTTCACACTGCAGCAGATGTTACATCAGTGAAGCTGCAGGTTTGAAGTCGCTCGGCTTTATTTATATTTCTCTTTAATTTATTGCAGCTAAAACCAAACATGAAATCTCTCATTCTCATCTCTTTGTAGTCCGCTACATCTGATTTGCTTTTATATTCTGGACTCCACCTGCAGCAAACTGAATTAATTGGATATAGTTTAGTTCCACAGTTCACGCTGCAGGTCAGAACAAAACTTTAAAAGTTTACAAGTAAATTCATTTTTACTTCTTTGATGAGGCAGAATGCAAATGCAGCCACACAGATAAAACCCCAACTCGCTCATGTATTTTGTCTGTATTTCTCTGTGTAATAATGAGCAGATTAAATCAGGGCTGTGGTGGTGTCTGGGCTCCTGGGAGCCAACAAGGCTACGCTCTGGCGATTATTTCGAGTAGCGGCGCTCAGATTTATTCCCACCGCGACGCTGAGATCAGGTTACAGCGTCCACAACAACAGCCTGCACCTTAAAGCTACAGGACCTCAGTGTTGAGCTCAGAGCCTTCAGTGATCAGAGCTGTTTTCATTATCTTTAACCAGCCTGGCCTTTGAGAACATTAATAACCAGCAGTCTCTGAGAAGATGGCTCCTATTCACTCTTTGGAAAGTTACAGTTCACACACAGTTTTTGACTGTTTAGGGTGAAAATCGGTGGTAAAAAGCTGCCATTTCAAGAGACGCCTGCCTCTGTACTTTGGGGAGTGTTAATAGGTGATAAGGCTGAAAGACGTGTTGTAACAAATGTCTTGTGGTGGTTCCTACATCACACAGCAAAAGACCCTGATCGAAGCCCAGAGCTTCAGATCAGAGGTCAACGACTGAACAAGCGACTTGATTCAGCAGCTTCTGCAGCTTCAGCAGCTTCAGCAGTCTCAACGTCAATATTCACAATAACATTGTTTCCTAACTTCTTATGGCACTTTGAATTTCAGTGTTTGTCGCTTTGGATAAAAACATTTTCCAAATGATTCAATATAACAATATAATATTTTTTTTATATTCCCTTCAGTTTGCTAACAGGGAACATGTTGGTGTGGATAATATGATCGTCTACACCTGTAAGTTTCTGTAGGTGAGGATTATGTTCTTGGATTTTTCAAGTGGATTTAACACCATCCAACCAATCATCCCACTGGCTTAGGTCTGTTTTATCAAACTACAGCAGTAAGTGTGCTGCTGCTGCAGCATAAAGCAGAAGGATGTAAGGCAGCTGGACAAGCTGGTCCCAAAAGCTTGTTCAGTGACTGGAGGCTGTGGTGGAGAAAAAGACAGAAACCATTCTACAGTAACACCGACCAACATCTACACAACGCCCTGATGGAGCAGAAGTAGCTGCAGAGGACGACTCACCTCACTGAGTGAAGGATACAGGAGATCCTTCAACCCCACAACCATCAGGCTCTACAACAACCTAATCAACAGTAGATGATTACTAACTACTTTTACTGTCTTTATCTACAAGACTTCCTGAATTTCCCTTCAGGGTTTCATAACGTTTATCTTACCTTATAAATGTAAACAGATTTTTAACTGGAGACGGCAGTAAAAGGTCCACACTTCTCTTACTAACTAACTCGTTTTTCTCTCGTTTGTCCTTCATTCAGACAAAAACGATAGATTCGTCCAACAAAGTGTGTGTTTGTGGAAAAGAAACGTCCGGTGGTCAAACTGATGGTGGCAGTAGAGCAGTATTTCACTGTGAATCACTTCACTCTGTATCCAGACGAAGTCTAATCTGCTTTTTACCAAATACTTGACTTTATTAATCTGCTACATTTAAAGTGTCGACCTCGGCATTATTAGCACTCTAACCAACAAACAGCCACAAACCTGATTGTTTGTGATGAAATTCATATAATTTGTTTTCTATTCACAACGAGAGCAAATGGACAAAATCTGAATTTACTGTCAAACACTTTGACTCACGCTCAGTAATAGAAGAATGATCTGTTTTAATGTGGGTGGAGGTAAATACAAAAACGAGTTGACCTGAATGAAGTATCCAAAAGTCAGATCAGAAAATAGAACTAAAATAAAAAGAGTTCTTTTCATTTTACTAAAGAAAGAAATCAATATAAAAACTGCTTAAAACCCCATTTACATCTGGTTTTGAATAATTAAACATAGAACTGGATTATTAGATTTTTACATGTGGCTTTGATTCAATTTCCTTTTCCTCTCACAGCAAGACAAACGTTTTAATCAGAGGGACAGATTAACCAGAAGACAACCTGATTTCAGCTAATATGGAGGAAAGTAGAATAGAAATGGACAATTTATGTCCTCTGTGTGTGTGTGGGGGGGCTTTCCACTGACGTTTGGTATGTCGCTGGTATTTCAAACAGAAATACCCCAACATTAAGATATTTTTCAAAGTACTGGTAAAATATCACCAGTGGGAGCTTTAAACACCAGTTTTACTTTTTCATTTGACCACAGATTTGAATTTGTTGGCGTCCAACCTCCCAACATAACTGTGCTGTTCAACAGATTGAAGGGATAAAGCTTCGTTCTGTATCGATTCAGAAATGAACAATGACGATTGAAGAAAATGCAACTTTTCATTGTTTTAGTGAAGCTTCCCTTTAATAGGATTTGGCCATTTAATCAGTATTTTTGGCATTCATGTGAGTGTGTGTGTGTCCGTGTGTGTGTGAACTAATTAGGACCAGCAATTACCCCAAACTGTGGCTGCGTCTCCTGCTGAAGAGGGGGTGAACGGAGGTTTGGGAGGGGGGCAACAATAGCAACCTGTCACTGCCAATGCTGCCATGCATGACAGATGCATGTGGACACGTCAGACAAAGACAAGGCTGGTCGAGTGTGTGTGTGTGTGTGTGTGTGTGTGTGTGTGTGTGTGTGTGTGTGTTTGGGGGGACGGGGGGGGGTTCAGCTTGTGTCCGATGCAGGGAAGTGGACGAGTGCTGCTGGTGGCTCAGGCATCGTTCCACGGCACCAGCAGCTCCCAGCAGCCCCTGCTGCCTCAGCCATAACACCCCCCCAGAGATGTCAGACTCCCAGCAGCCCCTGCTTCAGCTCCTTCAGTCCAGACTTAGATTTACTCTGGTACTTCTGGTAAAACTGCATTTTATTTGGAACTTTTACTTTTTTTCTACAGTTACTACTTATTAGATTTTACTAATATTAAATTAAATATAATACACAACACCATGTGTCCACGTTTCACAGAGTCGGTGGTTTGAGCTCTTGTTGTTACTCTGGCCTGTTGCTGTTCAAACGTTCAGTAGATGCTTGTTGTATCTGTGCAGCCATCTACTGTTGTGGCCAATTTAAACTGTGATTTTCACTTTTCATTATTTCTGGTTTCTGTCCAAGTCGTGATTTATGCTAAATCCCCTTTTTGTGCCAGAGACTCAACATCCCGGTTGGACCAATGTTTGCTGCAGTAGAATTGGTGCTTTTACTTAAAATGGTTTTGAGTATGTCTTACACCTCTGAATGGGACAATAACTTATTATATCATCATCAGCGTATAGAGAAAGTGTGAAACCCGCCAAATTATTGACACAGGTTTAGAGTTAAGATATTATTTCCTTTGTATAAAAGATGAGCATCTGTAAATTCTAATGTATTTAAAGATGTTTTCATGTTTCATAATTCATATTTAGTTTAGTGCAGCTGGACAACAGCTGCACTAATTCATTAGATTTTATATATAAGTAAAACTGGGTGTCATCTGCGTATGGTAACACTCAAGACTCAAGACAAGAAAAAGAAAATTAATTGGTCCAAGCACACAGACCTGTGGAACTCCGTAACTACATCATTGCACAGCGGTATGTAGTAGTGTCTTGAAATGAAAATTTAAATTCAAAAAGTGTTTTTTTAATTTATTACTGGAGCTTATTGTGCAAAAGATAATAATATGAATACAAGAAAAAGACTCAAATACGAAAGAATATGACAATTTATTAGGTACACTTAGAAAACGAAGTCAACAGAGTTTATGTTCAAACTGTTTCAGACAAGAGCTGAATCAACTCTGTGAATGTCATGTGTAACATGAACATAAAGGTAATTAAACCAAATTTAAATGACCATTTTAAAATAACAGTGTACGTGCACCTGTACAAGGAATTTGCCTGCACTTAAAGGTACTATTGTTCTTTTTTAGCTGTAACATTGAAATGATCTAAAATAATGAATCTGACCAAAGGTCAGTGTGTGTGTGCTCCAAAATACATGAATAAACCCAATAAACAAGCCAAACACACGAGCACACACACACAAAGTCCTTAATTAGGTTGGAGTTTATTCAACAAGCTCATTAATGCTTTGGGCCAAACCTCGTCCCCCCTGCTGCTTCTTGTTAATTCAACTCGTCCTGGCACAGTTCATCCTCAGTCGTTAACTGTTCGCGATGATGTGAAATTACATTTGAATGGTCTCATTAAAAGAAACTGTTTGTTTGTTTTAAGGTTTTAATGTCACATTCTTACAGGACGGTCACTGTCCAGTACACGGTGATATTAAACATGAGCCAATACAACACGAACAGCTCTATGAGGAAGTACAGACCGACTTTAAAAAGTTTCCTGTGACAACACTGTGTTGTTGTTTGTTTTCATCTAAAACCTGAACATGTGCACGATTTGAAGAAACTCTCACTTAAATAACTAATGATGTGCAAATTTCTAACTTCAGCACAAGACAGTGAGAAGCGGGGGTCATGCTGCGGGATGAGACATCTGGGTTTGAGCAAAGAAGAGAAAATGTTGATTCTTTGTAGACATAAAGTGACAGTTTATCATTAAAACACAGTAATTTAAATGTATTAATAAAACACTGGATACATCTTTATAGATCTTTGTGACGTTGACTCATCGCTAGAAACATCTAAAATCATTAAATCAGCATCAGCAGAGAGACGCCGTCCTGCCGTTAGTGTTTAGGTTGTTATTCTGTTTTGTTCAGGTCAGCACTCAGCAGCATGTTGGAATGACATGTATGATCATGTCAGAGCCACAGGCAGCTGCCTGTGTCAGGTGTGTGTGTGTGTGTGTGTGTGTGTGTGTGTGTGTGTGTGTGTGTGTGAAGCTGTGTGAAGGTGCTTTCTGAAAAATTTAGAGTGAAGATCATTCTGGGAGAGTGTGAAATGAGGATATTTACTATTGAAAAACAATTAGAAATTCAGAGCAGTTTTGAAAATTAGGACTTTTTTTTATAATAGTAGGATGTTTTTAAACCTTTCAATATCTAATTCTTTCTCAATACATTTTATAAAATTAGGAAATATTTTAGTGAGTAAATCTTTTAATGATATTTTTTGAAAGGCTGCAAAGTAAAGTAAATATTTAAAATAATGTTTGTATAAGTTGAAGACTTTGTTGTAGAAGGTAGGAAGACAGTTTTGGAACTGAGAACGATTTTCAGCAATTGAGAATTTTTTAGATAAATTAGGATGTGATTTCTTCATTGTAGGTTAAAAAGCATTTTACAAGTTTAACGTTTCTTGTGCTGGGAACAGTTTCCTGTCACTTGATATTAACGTTTTTCTACATCATGATTATGAATTTTCTGATCTCACCACATTTCAGGCAGCTTCAGATTATTTTGAAGCAGGCCAGAGGCTGCTGGACTGATCTGGGTCCTGATTAAAGACCAGGATTAAGGAACGGTGACCTTTAGTTATCATGGATTCATCCTGCGTGCCGTCTGAAATCAATAGACGGCTCTGTAGGCTTTCACACTTCCATCTACTCTCACAGATCAATCCCCTGACAATCCTCTCCACCCCTCAGCAGGAGCACCGGGGGGCTTTTAGGGGGAAATTATGTGGTAGTGCTTCTGCTCCTGCTGCTGGTGGTGGTTTAGAGGAGCATGTCAACTTCAGTGCTTTCTCATTACACCAAAATTGCTGCTCGTATTGATGCCACTATTAGCGCTCCCCTCTGCAAAGACTTCAGACTCCATTAAAGCGGTGCAGCACAAGATGAGGCTAGCATGTGAGATTGGCTATGATAATAGAGCTGCTGTGCGCCTATTAGAGCCCAGTGTGGTTCAACTGCCTCCACTGCAGGTGAGCTGAAGGGTGGAGAGTGTGTGCTGCAAAAAATATCTGTCTCACGTGTTCATCTAGGCCTGTATGTGTGTCTACAAGTCTAGATCCTGAAGACAGTCGACACAAACTAATCTGAACACCAGCACTGACGAGGCTTCATCCACCGTCATTCACCAGCGATTAAGAAGCTGCAGTGAAGAAGAACAACACACAGTAATAATGTTAATGATGATAAGCAGCTCGATAGATACGTCTTTACACTTACTCTGCCTTTGCACCTTGAACCTCACGTGTACGTCGCTTTGGATAAAAGCGTCTGATAAATGATTAAATGTCCCGTTTGGTTGGATGAACTTACAGGTGGATGTTTCCTCTCATCAGTTTCATCGTTTAACATCAGCTTCTTTTTGCCAGAAGCACGTGAGTGAGGCGTTCAGGTGCAGTAAAGAATGCAGACAATGGGTTTTCAGAAATACCTGTGTAGTAGGTGTTCAAGGACCGTGCAGAGTGTAGGTCGTCTGTGTTTTAGAAACACTAAGTGTAGAATATTTAGATCAAGACTTCTTAAATGTATTAACTACTTGTCAGTTTACTGTATTA
The DNA here is from genome assembly GCF_900324465.2 of Anabas testudineus. Classification (NCBI taxonomy): domain Eukaryota; kingdom Metazoa; phylum Chordata; class Actinopteri; order Anabantiformes; family Anabantidae; genus Anabas; species Anabas testudineus. Next base: position 17,929,150 of record NC_046632.1, on the reverse strand, counting down.
AAATAAAGTTTGTTTTCTAAATTAAATACCGAGACAAACGTGTACGTGACACAAACATTTTTTTGGCTGATAAAAAAACGTGTTCAGCATCTCACCTTCTTCATTTATAAAATTAGAACATAAATGTAATATAAATGTAATATTCCTGAATGAATTCCACCTTCTCCCACAAACTGACGCTGGAGAGAGCCACAATATGAATTTAATGTGAATTACCTCACATTCAGACGGTGCAGTGTTAGTTTTTTAGAATAAAAAATAAAGATGTCCTGTTTCCATCCACGTCTAACATGTAACATTCGCTGGTAAACAGACATCTTAGCTCTGCAGCTCTACAATGATATGAACAGAGGCGGAAGCCCGACTGAAATACCTGCAGTATCCAGACCCTGCAGTGTGCAGTTATGGATTTCAGGGTATTGGGATTTAGGAGAAAAGGGTGTTCTGTGAGGACTGTGGCGACTGCCTCCCCCTCTGCACACTCATCTCCTGCCCACGACCCCCCCCCCCCCCCCCCACTCATCCCCTCTCTGCTTTCCCTGCTGTCTGGCTTAAGCTAATCCCATTATCAGTGAGGCGGCCTGACGCTGATGTGGCCTGCTAACTGACCAGCTGCTCCGAGTCTGGCCACCACACACACACTGCAAGAAATGTGGGTCTGAACAAGTCGGTTAAAATCAAATACAGCCTGAAGAGTTTGGATTGTTAAAATGTTTTGTATTATTGCGTTTGGGATCTCAGCATAATTATTTGGCGCAACACAACGAGCTGTAAGAGACATTTTCTCTGATTGGATGATTGTTGGAGGCTCCGGGGTATATAGGTGGAATGATGCAGTGCTTTCCCCAGACACCTGATGAAGGTCCAGGAGACTGAAAGTTGGTAATTAATAAACACTTAACGAGATGTTCAGGAGTTTTTGTGTTGATGTTTTTCATAAACGTTAGTCCCACAACACAGTGATAAAACTCCTCAGATTAAAATGTAGTTTAAAATTAGGAGTAAGACCTAAATCAAACAGTGTTTTCTCATCCATAGGTTTGGTTCAATAAGTCACATGAAGATGAAATGAGGATGAATTATTTTTTGAATGTGGTCCATCATGAGTGAATCTGCTGGAGCACACAGATATGTGCACAAACACAGATACAACACACTAAACTTTACACTACATATAAATACTAATACTAAGGTACAAGATGTGATAAGTGGGATTAGCATCAAAGTGGCCTTTGTACAGTTACACACAGACACGCTGGTGGAAAAACCTAAAGAACTTCGAGGGGGACATTAATATAATATAAAAATATTATATTAAAAATATTTAACTACTGTAATATTTACATTAAAAAGTAATATTAAAATAAATGAGTACAACATATTCAAGCATCTCTGAGGTAAAGCAGACATGAGGTCACATTACAAGCTGTGAACTGAATCTAATCAGTTCAAGATGATGTTCTTGAGACAACATGAAAACATAAAACGTCCCGTCATGGAGGCCTGATATGTGCACAGAGGCATTAAAACTAAACATTATTAAGTTTCAAGGGCGTTCGTATTACACTTCATTATATCCAGATGTATCTAATCAATTAGGAAATAATACAGTGATGATAATACAGTGTGTTGATAGACTCACATTTGGCTCAATAGAAGTTCTACTGCAGTGAGGATGAGGCCTGGATGATGGTTTGAATCCCTATAGAAAACATAACAATAATTATCAAATGAACATCAGGAGTCTCTCAGATTTCTCACTTCTTGTCATTAAAACCTGATTCAGAAGCACAATACACAACCTCTTAGAGGGTTTTTTTACAGTGTGCTCTGGCTCGGAGGCCCAGCAGTCTGCCAGTCCATCAACCCTGACACTGGCTTTGCTGCCTGCGAGCTAGCGTCCTAGCCCGGGCAGCATGTGGCATGGATCCCCCGTGAAAAGTCGGCGTTGGAGTTCCACAACGCAAAACAATAATGCCGAGTCAGTCGGAGCGTCGCTAATCCAGCTTCCCAAACAATAAGAGAGGCCCTGCAGGGTGTGAGGGCAGGTAGAAGAAGATTAGAGCAACCTGGAGACGTTTGTTTGTGTTCAATGCAGAAAAAAAGCAGAAAACATCAATTACAACGAGTGAGTCATCTTCATTTTACTGAGAGGTTCATAAGATTTGAAATCTGAGGTTTTAAACATTTGAACATTATGAAGTTAAACTAAGCAGTCTGTCAGGCTCCAGCAAAGGAAACTATATAACTTAGAATAGAATCAGCTCTAAGTGGTGTCCACTAAATTCATACGAGAGAATAGATGAACGGATTCAAATGTTGATATTTTCATCAGTTTCACCTTTTCATGCAGGAACGACACAGACATGGTTTGATTTGTACATGAGAACACTTCACATTATGAAGATGTCTGGAAAAGAAAGTTACACTGATACAAAATTTATATAATAACATTAAAATTTAATCAGGCCGTGAGCTTCTTTGTCTTTAAGGCCCCGTTCCCAACTCTGTTCTGATTGGTTTAGCTTAAAGTCTGTTTTGTCTTTGAGAAAATGAATTTTTCTTCACAGAAGAAAAACACTTTAAATCTGCAGAAAGCCGACAACGTAACGTGACGTACACGTCCCCATAATGTAACTACAGACAGCAGCATCTCTGACTGAGTGTGGTGGTCGACGGCTGATATCTTCTTCTTCTTTTTGCATCGCAGCAGATTCAATAAAATGTGAAGAAAAGTCGCCAACTAGTGGTTTGGGAATGTAATTACAGAGCAACACAAACAAACCAGCACAGAAGTAGAAATGCCTCCAACAGGTGTAAGGCACTACCTGGTTAGTTCACTGACTATTTGAAGCGGGGGTCCAAGATGGGGATGCTTTACTGTTTCCCTGAAATAACACACACACACACATATATATAGAGAGAGAATTTAAAGAAACGTAGCTTTAAAACCTCTGAACTATTGCTTTAACACACATTTAAATATAGTCCATTTTCACAGCTGAGTCAATTAGTTTACTTTCAGAAGCGCTGCTGTTTGCAGTGATGTGTCACTCAGTCAACACTAGAAGACATTTTTTCTCCTGCAGCTGTGATGTCAGTCGTCCTCTGGGTTCAGCTCGAAGCCAACACTGATTAATAATTTATGGATCATCCCATTATGCCACTTTACACAGTTCAAAGGCTGCACATTTGCATCCCAATTTGTTCACTCTGGTATAAAGACATGCTCAGCCTCTTTGCATCAGTATTTCTCTTATAAATGGAATTTGGGATGGTCTGTCTTCACATCAGCGGATAAAGAAGATTAAAGTGCGGGCATCCTGCGTTCCCTCCCTCCTCTCGTCTTCCTCCCCCTCCTTCTCTTCTTCCATCTCCATCTCGTCCTCGGGGCTTTGATGTGTCTCGTGATGCTTCACAGGAAGGCAGACGTGAAGCACAGTCGAGCTGCAGCCAGAGAAAGGACTCAGACGTGTAAGATCAGGGTTTGTAAAGACGCTTTTTTATTCTGTCGATGAAAAGGAAACAAACAAAAGACTGACAGTAGATATTAACAGATGGTTTAGCAAATCATTTCTTTATTTTAACACAGCTTCTTGTCACTGCTCCTTTACACACTGGAAACTACGGTTTGGATTATGAATTGAAGCCAAATGAGCTCCTCACAATCCCATTATTTATTAGATATTTGTAATAAATTTCACCAAAAGCGAGAAATCGACAATAAACAATAGAGATGTGGTGTTTTCTCAAGTGCAAATCCAAAGAATTTAATTTAAATTGAAAAGTTTCCAGGTGAATTTTGAAAATATGAAGAACTGAGCGTTATTCTCTCAGATAATGTGAATTTTTCTAAACTTACAGCTACTTAGGTGGAAATAAAAGAGGAAACGCTTATGTTAACAGACTTAAATCCCCCACAAGGTTATTTTATTTTGATGCCTCAGCTCTTGTTGTTAAATCAACAAATCTACTGTAGTAGCTGTAACAGCACTTATAATAAAAAGTGTCGCCTAAACATTAAAACATCTCCTTTTGTGGACAAACAAAAGCTTCTTTGAGTGAGCGAGAAAAATAAAAGTGAAAAGCAGAAAACTTTTATTTGTAAAACTAAGAAAATCAACAAAGCAACAGGAGGTAAGTTGAGAAACGTACCATTAACATGCTGCTGAAAAGAGGCCGCGCTGCATTAAATGTCACTGCGTACATCTGCTTTCTGTGCTTCCAAATGACTATTGATTGTGAGCCTGACACATTCAGGCCCAAACTCCTTTATTTACAGGTTTTGGTTTTCAAGCTGTTTTTAGTGTGATAACGCTTCGAGTGCTGAGGACAAACAAAAGCTGAGCGGAGCCGTCGCTGCTGCTGCTGTTGGCTCGCCACTTGTTTTTGTGAATCCCTCCACAACAATCGCCGGTATCCGGGCAGATATGTACAGTCTCCCTGCCCGTCTCATTTCAATTGGCCTCCATCTGTTTTGTCTATCCATGAAAAGGTCTATTATGATCCTCTGCTCTTTGTACAAATGGACTACTAAGCGGATAGGGACCACCACCGCCACCCCCTCTCCATCAGCACCCCCTTCCTGAAACATTAGCCTTGGATTCCAAGGAGCTCGTCCTGCCACTGCTTTAATTATCCAGCAGCAGAGGGATCTTAATTGTAACGAGTTTTGAAATGCTCCGTCTCTAGATTTGCTGCAGAAAAGAAGCAGAGGGGTGGAGGGAGGGTTAGCTTGCTCTTTATTAACCCTACAGTGACTAGCTAATGTGATTGAAGTGGTACCACCTGGCAGGGGGAACTGTATAGTCAGCTGCCGCTGAAGACCGGCGAATGGGGAGGACCAGGTGCTGCGCTGCAGCCTCTTAATTGTTGCCATGTAATAGCTTGCTTCAGTGCACAGTACGGCTTGGGGCTAGGATTAAAAAAAGCTGTTGCTGCTAGCAAACACACAGAAGTCCGTTTTCTTTCAGTGCACCCCCCCACCCCCTCTTTGCCCCTCCCTTTACACTTCAACACACACAGGCAGACACTCCTTCAGTCCTAATGAAAGAAAAAGGGAAGGAGTCAGGGAGGAGGGGATGAAACAGGCCAGGAGGGCTGTTTTTATTTGGTTACGTGGCCGGAGGAGGTGATCTGAGGTGAACAGCCGTCCTGTTGTGGATTTGATGTGTGTCTGTCTGAGGGTGATGACGACGCTGGAGAGCTGCTGGAACGAAACCCAACGAACCGGACCGAACCAAACCGAACCAAACCAAACCAAACCGAACCAAACCAAACCAAACTGAACCAAACCGAACCAAACCAAACCAAACTGAACCAAACCAAACCAAACCAAACCGAACCAAACCAAACCAAACTGAACCGAACCCACTTTGCACTAGGTTGCACAGGATGCACTTTATGTGGCTAGGACAACTTAGCAGTCCTCAGCCCCATGTTTGTCTTGTTGCCGTTTTATGTAGCACCATGGTTCTGGAGAAACGTTGTCTCATTTCACTATGTACTGCTTCAGCTATATGTGGTTGGAACGACAATAAAGCTTCTTGACTTGACTTGACTTGACCAAACTAAACCAAACTGAACCAACCAAACCAAACCGAACGAACCAAACCGAACCAAACCGAACCAACCAAACCAAACCAAACTGAACCGAACTGAACCGAACTGAACCGAACCCAACAAAACTAAACGGAACCAAACCAAACCAAACCAAACTGAACCGAACTGAACCGAACTGAACCGAACCCAACAAAACTAAACGGAACCGAACCAAACCAAACCAAACTAAACCAAACCGAACCAAACCAAACCAAACCAACCAAACTGAACCGAACCCAACAAAACCAAACCGAACCAAACCAAACCAAACCAAACCGAACCAAACCCAACTGAACCAAACCAAACCAAACCCAACTGAACCAAACCAAACCGAACCAAACCAAACCAAACTGAACCAAACCAAACCAAACCGAACCAAACCAAACCAAACTGAACCAAACCAAACCAAACCAAACCGAACCAAACCAAACCAAACCGAACCAAACCAAACCAAACTGAACCAAACCAAACCAAACCAAACCAAACCAAACCAAACCAAACCAAACCAAACCGAACCAAACCAAACCAAACTGAACCAAACCAAACCTCTGAGGTTGTTCAGCTAAAGAAAGAAGTGAAGCTGCCACAGTAAAATATCATCAACACAAACTTTTTAAAGATTCCTGTTCCTGGATCCGACCCTGTTTTCAGACGTGCACTAGAACCTCGAGCTCATGTGAGAACTCAAAGCAGCCGGATCAGCTCCAGACGAGTCTGTGTAACATCTGATTGACCTGTGAATGTTTGACGTGTCGCAGCAACGTCTCCACCACCAGATCCTGTGACAGTCGGTACCGGTGCTGAACTGGATCTGCTCACTGACTCTGACCCCGTGAATCAGTAAAATCTCAGTGCTTCACTTTGGAAAATAGTGGAAACGTGAACAAGAAGAACAAAAGAACTGGAGCTCTCAAACACAGAATTCATGGTTTGAATCCACCAGAACTAATAAAAGTCTTTCAGTCAGTTTAGTTCAGCCTGTGGTCATGAGGTGTTGGTTCCCGTCTCCTGTTCAACCCACTTTGAACGTGAGAGTAGACTGAGAACTGAAGCAGGTCCTTGATACCACATTCTGGCTTCCACTGCTCGATAATAGATACCTGTACTAGATATATTTAATGTATACGTGGGCAGGATTTCTGATCTGCTGGTGATGTTTCGACAAAAGTGGAACATCAGCAGATGACAGAGAGCTGCTGGAGACTGAACCAGAACCAGGAGCAGTGAGAGGACAATCATCCAAAATGATATTTCTTCTAAATGGATCAACGTTCAGCTTGATATTGTGATTCTTCATCATTGTTTTGCAACATTTGGGTTTCTAGCATGTCTTCCTGTCCAGATTTAATGTGCACCTCCTCCACTAACGTTAAAACAAGTATTACCTCTACTTCTGATTAACTGAAATGCTGAATGCACAATTTAAGTATGTGAACAGTTTAGTCTGTGGACCACTGGGTGTTTTGAAGACTCAAGGTGCTTTCAGCCACTTTCATTTTGTCAAATTAGCTCTCAGAGGAAATGAGGCGGTGATTGTTCTGCAGCAGCAGCAGCACCTTGTGATTCACCGTTTCCCAGTTGGAGCTTTTGTCTTTTTGTATATTCGTGTTATTTTGTCACTTCCACTGTCGAAGCCAGAGCACATTTTCCTCTTTAACTTTTAATCCTACAGTCAGTGTTGTGACGGCTCAGATGTGACATAATCTCCCGGAGTGTGACGGTGGCCGCAGATGGAGCTAATGCAGAGAGGAGGATCAGTGGGAGGAGGCTGAGTGCTGTGTTCAGGGACCTTCAGCCTCCCCGCTGCACCGGCTGCCAGGTAACCGTCCACCGGGCCTGACCGCCTGATCTCCTCCGGGACACGGGGGTCGGGAGGAGCCGACAGGCAGCAGGAGCCCGGCTGGGACTGAAGCAGCAGCAGCAGAAGGATTATTCTACTTCCAGAACAACAGAACAACATGGTGAACCTGTGGGAGGGTCGAGAAGAGCTTTTCACTGTAAAAGAGTGTTTTCTACTTCATCATGCCCTAAATAGAAAAGTCAAAACACACTGGATTCATCTCAAGAGTGCAAAGTAATCAGTTACCTTCATATTCTGATTAGTAAGATTTTCAGTGTCTGTTCTAAAACATTGTAAAACTTGTTATTCAGCTTGAACTGTTGTCTGTTAAATAGACATAATAATGTGAATTATATTAAAACCAAAATAACAGCAAATTATCAAATTTGAGCCAGAAAATAACTAAATAACTTAATGATGAAAGTGATCAATTAAATCTGCTTAAAGGAACAGTACGTGATTTTAAAAGTAGTTTCTCAGTAGAAACAGGCTCCGTGGTTTATCTAAATGATGTTGAAGTGAGACGCTGCCTGTACGTCATGTTCTGACACTTTACACAGATGGATAAGACGGTTTTATCTGTTGGTATTTAACATGTTGTGTGGATTGATCTCAGACGTCGTGCTACAGCTACCTTGAATCCCAAAAGTTCCATATTGTAGCTTTAAATAACGAATGGTTTAAGGATTAAGTCACATTAAATTAATATATTATTAGTAAAAAGTAAAGCTGTCAATCACATTAGACAGTGGAAATGCAAATAAAATGCAATGCTTACATTTTAATATTATTATTAAAATTAAAGCTGCTGACTTGTGTGTTGTATCTTGACCGTGATCCAGTTTGGGTTTGGGTTTAAGCACTTGTTGCTCTGAAGTCAGTTCCACATAAATTCTCCTGTTAAATCACACAAACTATCTAAACTGGATAAATCTGTACAAAGAACCGGACCCAGGTTTGAACGTGGCTCCAAAAGAGCAACACAAAGATTCAATTCAAATATTCTTTGAGGAACTAAACACAGCTACATTTCACTGTGAATCCCTGTCTGAGATTTCCTGCAGCTCCCTTTCTAATAAACATTTGCAGATTTCCAATCTGCTGAAATTTTAAGTGCCCTCCAAAGCACTCCTGTCGTGTTGCGGAAAGTGTAATAAGGAATTCATTTCCTCGCCTTCTGTATGTGACACACATGAAAGCATTTAATCAGAGAGTGCAGGGAAAACCCAGGAGAGGGGAGAAAATAAAGAAACATCAACAAAGCACAATAACTAGAATGAAATTGAAACTTCAGATTCTCTCGTCCGACCTTTGAGGTGCCCGTCACTCATACACGTGCATGTTTACAAATGGGTGGATGGAACATTTGCAGCATTAATGCTCCCTGAGCCCGCTTCATCCTGCTGGTGCTCAGCTGCCTTTGAGGAGGATGTATCTATAAAATATCTCAGGGAGTCGTCTCTCCATTTGACAGCCCTTCGGGAGAACAAAGGCTCAGCACTAATGCAGCACGGATCAACCGCCTGCTTTTCTATTGAGCAAGGTGCCAAGATGCACAGGCTTTTAATGCCGGAGAGCTCGACGCTGGCCGCAAGGGACCGTCTTCAAAGCCTAATGCAAAGTGAGTCATCCACCACCCGTCTCATAATAGGTCCCCCTTTAATTCAGCCCCCTTTGGTTAATTATTTGCTATTGTGCTTTACCCATCTGAGCCTGTGTCAACAATCAAAAAATTTGTTTAAAAAGATCGGTTTAGTGAGCGGGGACGACCTAAAAGCACAGCAGCCCAGAAAAATGTGGGACGGTTTGGGGGTGGTGCAGCCATCTGTGACCCCTGCAGCTAGCAGGTTCCATATGGCCGCCCGGGTTCTGCCGGGTGTCACCCTCTTGTTGCTATTTTGTAGTTGTTATTTATTTACAGAAACAGTCAGATGAGATGAGTGAGGAGGGAGCGTCGCCTCGGGTGCCAGAAGCAGCCGGGGAGTCGACGGAGGAGAGGCTTTTTTGTGGAGATGATTTGGCACCGATGTGGCACCGAGCAGAAAGTCGGTCCAGCCAGTGGACAGAGGGAGAGCGGGGCCGGGGCCATCTGTGGGACAGACATGGTAGACGTCCCCCAGCTTGTCTGTTTCTGTCTCAAATGGTGCCAGAAAGTGATGGCACGGAGGCTGATTTTGATCTCAGCCAGATCCACGTTTAGTCACACGTTTGTTCGCACCTACTCATCATTAAAGAATCTCAGAGACCAGGAGACATCTCGCTCACCACCGTCTTAAACAAACAAGAATCTTCATTAGGTCCTTTGATTTAAGTGGATTGTTCCTTTTTGCCTTGTGCAGAGGGACAGTTTCTGTAGCTATTAGCTGCAAAGTTAAATAACTTTTTAGCTTTTTTCTGTTTTAATAAAACTTTTGGCCTCTTGGACGCAGAAAGCTGGAAACACATCAATGTAGTGAACTTGTCAACATGTTAACAAACACTTGCCAATTAACACATTCAGTAGACAGAGCAACGTTAGCATTTCTTCAACACTCCTCAGAGTATTATCTGACTCGTCAGCTGGTAAATTCTGCACGGTGTTCACCAGATTGAGCTTGTGGCTAAATCTATCTTCCATTTTGTGGTTCGCAGCCAGTGAACAGTTCACAGGACCTGGAAACAACACGGGCACCGAACCAAAATGAAATCATGTTAATTCGTCTTTAATGCCGAAACAAAAAGCTGAAAGACACTAGGTTTGCTCATTTATCTTTTTCTACCTTAATTTAAATTTGGAGATTTTGTGAATAGTTCATTGGCACATTTCATCATCTGGTGTCCTTTTTTAAGCTTTAGCTATTTTCCATTGAAATAAATGAGCAACATCTGGGCGGTTGCAGACATACAAAGTGCAGGACCATGAGTCTAGAGACCAGACTTCACCTCCCATGTCACTCCTGTGGTTAGGTTTAGACAACAAAAACACTGATTAAAGTTTTGGAAAGATAGTATTGGATAAATTTAGATGATGTTGATTGATAAGGTTCAGTTTCCTGTTGGAAGTCACAGTGACTGTTTCTGTATTAAATCAGACTTAAATCTGATTTTGATCTTTGCCAAAGTGCTTTTGTTGCCTAAAGAAAAACACAACATGTTGAATAAACCCGTTCAATGTGCAGAAAACAGCAAAGATCAGGACACAGATCTTCAAAATCAAGATGAGCCCCTCCCCATAAACAACACAGTGCCTTTGTCCCTGCACATTAAGCAGTCCCTGAGCAGCAGCAGCAGTATGAAACAGTGAGTAACTTTGGGAGAACAGAATGCTGATGTAGAGTGAGAGAATGTCCCCAAGGTTCAATTACCAAGCTGCCACAGGTCCTCTCAGCCTTCGTTAGCTGCCTGCTGGAGCACACACTCCTTCCACAGACCCAGTGTGGTTGCTGTAATGTTCCAAACCTCGGGGAGATGCCTTTCTCTCCTCTCTGCTCTCTAATGATCACACGGAAAGCTTTCTCAGAACTCGCTGCTGTGTGCTGTTATGTGGTTTGTTAATACAGTGGGGAGGGTCTCATCAGCCACCTCTGCGTCCTCCTGCCACCTCGGCACACACTGTTCCCGGCGTTCCCACCAGTACCATTAACTAGACGCCCGGGTGTTGGCATGCCCAGACAGGGTGGAGGATGATCAGCGCTCACACATGCACACTTTAGATTTTAGCTTCGGCCTTTGTTTCTGCAGAACGTAGTCCGTTCATTCCTGCTGGGTGTTACTTTGCAACTTTGAGAGTTTGTTGGCAACAGGGTGATGAAGAAAATGTATTGTGGTAGTATAGTAGTAGCTGAAATGACGTGATGTTATCAAGTGTGGAACTGTTCTTCAGTGTTTTTGTCTTGATGCTCAAGCCGATCTATAAAACTGTCTGTAGGCTTTGATCTGATCCAGAGCTGTGAGTCACTTTCTATACAAAACATATGATGACCGAACAGTGGAAGAGGATCAAACAGCCCCCAGCACGAGCACAGGGAAAATTGTGCTGGTGGTGAGTAGATGTTAAGATGTTAAGTGTCTAAACTTATGTTACACATTGTCATAAAATTACTTTATGAAGATGAGCTGCTGACGATCTACAAACACTAATATTATCAAATTAGTCTGTGTCTCAGCGGCTATAATTATATGCTGAAATTCAAGGCATCTACTGTTTTTGTAGAAGATGAAAAACTAGTGTTAAAATGGACAGTCTCAGAACGAGAAGAACAGTCCAGGGCAGATTTTCAGTCCCACTCCGCCCCCGGATACAAGTATAAAAGTTTTTGTTTATGTTTCAATAATAACTATAGTAGAATTACTAAACTGGAGTTGTATCTCTCAACCAAGTTGTAGTTTCCATGCATGTCTGCTTCTGTGGATGATTCTGTCAAATTTCAAGAAATCCCCTCAACAGGTTCCTGAGATGTCGCGTTTCTAAGAACGATACAGACAACTTATAATGATTCTATGAAATATAAAGTTCAAAACAAAGGACTCACTTTGTTCATCTATATCTTTGGTTATTAGAAAAGAATTTACAGGGAAATGTGAAATTTTCATTTACACTTTGTTCTTGAGGCTCAGCCAAAATTCATTATCTTCTCATTTTCAACTTTCAAAGATAGTTTCATCGTTGAACTCAGCTTTCCTTCAGAAGAATAATATAATGAAGCACTTTATGGAAAAGATTCCTAATTTTCACCATCACTGAATATCATCCATGAGAAACGTAGCACTGACAATCACATTTAGCAGCAATCAAGCCTCATCTCTGTAACAGCGCCATCTTAATTTCCTAAACCCTGGATGCAGATGAAAATTTAATCTGCTCACTTATTTGGGTAATGGAGATGGAAATTAGATTATGCCGTATCTCAGCGCCGAGCCATCTGGGACAAGACTAATGCCGCTGAGTTTTCTAGATGCAGGAGATTAAGAAAGATAAGAAACAGATTTTAAACCTTCACTATAGATCAAGTCCAGCTTGATGAGTGGCCATTTTCCTACTCACTGTGTGTTTACATCCAGATTTCTCACTGATATCCAGGTAGACTGACTCAGGCAGGAAGCGATGTGAGCTCTGCCTGTCGGTGGCTGTGCGCCTCCATAGCTGCATCACACTGAGCCCCCTGTGAATGGCTTCATATTTACAGGCCAATTATCTCTCCGAGGGAGGGTTGGTGTGACCGTGGGCCTCTCAAGCATGTTACAGGAAGGTCAGTACTGTTGATGGGGGCTAATTAAGCAACCGTTGCTCAAGAGGCAGTCGAGTGTGAGTCACCCAGTCCTTTGCCCATCAGAGGAATGTTTCATTCCTTCGACTCAAGGACGTATCTGTTTCTGAAAGCAGAGACAGTTTCCTGGAGCGTGCTTGACCCGGTTTGCAAACACTTCAAAATGCCCCTGGCGGAATCTCTTCCTTGTTTAGAATCAGTTCTTCTTATTCACGTTGGTGGTTAAAAGTGTGCTGGACAGAGTTCAGCATAATTCAAGGGTAAAGAAAACAGAAGCACGACTCCAGCCATCGGATGCTTGTCTCAAACACTGCTGCAGGATAATGACCTGTCAAAGACCAGGAGACATGGTGTCTTTACATCATCTTTGAGGTGGGGGACTTCTCGTCATGGTCTGCCATCGCAATAATCCTCTCGCCTGCAGCTCCATTAGGCAATGAAACAAGTTGTCCAACTGTGGTTGGGAGGGGGTTAATCCAGCAGAAGCTGCTCTGTAAAAGGCCTCAGCTGCCACCGCCCAAACCTTTTGAAACCTCTGTCAGTTTATGGGGACTTCAGACGACCAATTCTCTCTGACCCTTATTGATTCAGGTCTGCACTGCACCCTCTTCAACTCCTCAACCACCCACACACACACACAGATGCTGTCTCCAAAGAGCGCAGGCCCTCGAGCTACAGCACTGGGGTGCCATAATGTTTCAATTACTGATGCCTGCCATTGTCCTGACGTGGCAGGAGAGAAGCATTTGAACTGTGTGGCCAATTTTGAAGAGAAAAATCATTCATGAAGTCTTAAAGATTCCACCTACAATAATCAATATTTCTTTCAATACTGAACCAAATGATCCTGTGAAACGTGATCTTGCTGTTTCCATCCATCCATTAAGAAAAGTGAGACAATGGAAAGACATTTAGTGAATTCAGTACAAGAATATGACTGAAGAGATCTGTGTATTTCATGCATTAGTTGCTAAAATTAGTACTTTAGAATTAGTGTTGTGCTGTTTATTTTGATGAATCAATATTTACACCATGTGCATTAGTTCATATTTAATTTAGTACATTTTCTAGAAATGTGGTCACATTTACTGTGCAGTTCACATTTAAACGTTCAGCTCTCAACAGCCTTGCTGTGGCAGGACCTTTCTCATCAAATGTGTTCTGATAAACCTGCTGTAATTTACCTGCACAGCATCAGAGAGCTGACAGGCACAAATATAAACAAGCTAGTGAAGAAAAGACCGATGATGCTCTGTGTTTTTAGCACTGTTTCCCGCGGCCACACTGTGCGACACGGATCGAATAAACTGGGGTTTGACATCAGCTTTCATGTAAGTGGACAATGATGAACACCCACTGAGCTTAATATAAAAAAATAAAACGTCTTCACTTCAGCGTACATGATCCACTGCTTGATGAAGTGCCATAGGACTTTTTTAGGCCAGACTGGAAGTTATTGTCAGGATTTCGTCCAAATACGTTTTGTCAACAACGTTGTGAGTCCAGTGTTTGTAATGTTTTTTATGGTTGGGTTTAGGCTCCCACAGAACTGGGTTATGACCAGGGAAACTGTGGTCTGGCTTAACAGACAACATTTCTCTAACCTTAACCAAATTGCTTTTCCTGCCTAAACCCAATATCAACCTGGGTCTGTGGTTTGTCATTGTCTGCCCATCATACTGCCTTTGGGTGGGGTTACTTCTTCTTTTCCTACATACTGCATCAAAACAAAATACAATGGCAGTTGCAATTTAGTATATAGAATATAGTTATAATCATCATCATCCATCTAAGACAAACATGTCTCCACTCATCTCTGCAGAGCAGGTGGAGTTTCACTGTTTGCTCAACAACACTTGTCTGGACCTCAGATAGAAAATAAAAACAATTGGTCATGAGATCATTACCTTCACCGTCTCTTCACCTGCTCAAAATGGTCCATTCAAAAACTCAAAATATTGTGTGTGACTTGAATTTATCAGTCTCCGATCATTACTCGCCCACGGGCACGCTGCAGGTCTCCTGTAACTGACCGGCTGCTCATCCATCAGTGGCTCATATTTGTGAAACTGAATCTGAAAAGCTCCGTTCCTATGGTGATCGAGGACCTGGACTGGTCCTGGTGGTAGACAGAAAAAACAGCAGTTACATGCAGGCATTTGGCAAAATTGTTTTGCTAATTGAAGTCTATGTGTTGTTATTTTAAAAACAGATGGTTTAATACTGAAAATTGTACTTTCTTTTTTTAAGCAAAGCTCTTACGATGACTCAGAACATAAAAGTAATCCCATCATTTGTGCCTGTTTAATGCCAGCAATCATTTTGTTTAGAGTGGGTGTCAGTGTTTGAAAATGGTAGCAGGTAAAGTCCTCATTTAGGCTTTTTATATAATTGCCATTGAACACTGAGATACTGTACAGGGGGGGAGGGGAGGTTTTTGTGATGAGGCTGTGGTGCTGTAACAGCTGGACTGGTGATGCTCTGGTATCACTGAGAAATCCAAAGCCACAGACGACGAATCTGACTGAAGTGGGATTTTGTGTCTCTGAAGTGATGATATATTAGATTTACTCTGATGTTTAGAGTCATTGTCCTGCAGCTTCCCGAGCTTCTACTGTGGGATACCTTGATTCATTTTCCCTCCATGATGACAAACTGCAGCCCCAGATCAGGATGCTCCCTCCACCACGCTTCACATGTGGGTTTGCGGTTCCTGTTTTACACTCTACACAGTGTTCATCTCCAAAAATACATCGCAGTACATGTGAAGTTTCCTAAATTCCACTCTGACACTTCATGGTGCTGCTTGAGGACAGATGAAACCAAGGTTAAATAGTTTAAGGTTGAATAGTTTGCCACAGGGGGTAAAGTTAACATGAGACTAAAACTACAGCCCAGTAAACCTACAATGGACGTTAGGAGGAGCTCATCAGTGACAATGTGTTAAAGCATCTGCCTTTGTACATTTTGGTTTCATCATGTCCTGAAGTTGGGACCAACAGAACGTTTTGGACCCCGCCCTCAGCTCGGTGGCTCAGGTGTTCCACTGCGCGGCCTTGTGGAGGTTTCTTTCAGCGATTCGTCATGCCTCAGCCGGGCTGCTGCGTCAGCACGTGCCAGCTCACTGAAGACGGCCTGTCCTGCTCGCCAGACGGACGCTCGGCCCAACAGCCTGTCGCTGTCAGCAGGGGCCCAGGAGTCACCGTCAGCCTTGGCAACCAGTCCCCCAGCCCCGCCCCTCCAGAGACAAGAATAGGCAACGAACCTCCCCGCACCTCCTTCCTCTCTGCAGGCTTTTCATTAGCTGCAGTCATCAGGAGGTTAGAGCTGAATGAGACGAGTGGAGGGGCTTCAGCACACACACAAACAAACCTTCACCACAACCATCACAACGAAATGTCTAACCCCCACCCCAAACTGAAACCTAAATCCAGGTCCCAGCCCTCACACAGGTCCCTGAACGTCAAAATGTCTTCACAACTAAAATACCAAACTCAGATTTGTCCACACAGACAAGTGTCAAGTTGACAGAGAATATTATATTTCTACTTTGTTTTTGCTTCTTTTTTGCCTATTTTATATTAAATAAGTCAAAAAGTGACTCCGATGTTTTATTAATTATGGGATAAAAACTGAATGTTACAACATTACATACACTCCGTTATCGTTTTAGAGACTTTTTACTGTTGCTTTGAGATTTAGCAGGATGTGATCAAATGACGTCATGAAATCTTTTAAAGTCACAAAATGCTTAAATGAAACTGCAGCTATTATTATTGTTGTTGTTATCGTAGCAGATGTACTGGTGTTAGTTACCCTTGATGTTTTTTTATTAACTATTTATTATTTATTGTTGACAGATGAACAATGTGTGGTAAAATAAAAGAAACTGTGTGTGTCTGTGTGTGTCCAGCAGACTGGCGGCAGCAGCAGACGAGGTCCAGGTTAATTTGCATAATTAAAGCTCCTGTTTCCTGCAGTGGAGAGGAGCTGCTGTGACCCTCGATGACCTTTCTGACACTAAAACACCTTCACAGCCAAAAACTACAACCAGAGCAGCTAACAGTCCGGTGATTTGATTGTGCATGATGTCAGTAGAGCAGCACAGCAGTAGAAAAGTTCCTGCAGTAGAAGCTGACGTGTCCTAATATTAACTCTGTTTTAGGTCTTTACCAACTGTTTTAGCTGCTACACGTTAACTGATGAGGCAGAAAAGTGTTTTCACATCATTTGATATGTTTAATTAGTGGTTATGGCCACAGATTTTAAACCTTTAAATGTGAGAGCTGTGACTTTAATTTTAAAATTATTTTTTCAACAAATATTAAAACTGTTAAAATTCCTGTTTCTTTCTAAACATTTGTCCACCCCCCCACCCCCCTCAGTGTGGCTGCATCCTGCTCACCTGTAGTTTACCCAGTACTATCCATCTCTGCATCAATGCCAGACGAGCATGTTTGTTTCATGGGATTTCTGCTGAACCAGATTCAGGTTTCCAGTGGCGAGAGGCTTCAGAGTGCTCATTAGAAATTCATTCTGAACAGCTTGTTATTATCTTTGGCCTCTGGATGTGTGAATAGATTTACAAGCATTAGGGCCGGGGCATTGTGTGCTGCATGTGTGGAGGAGGTCCTGGCCCCTTTGTGTTTGGCAGGGCCCTCAAATCAGCTGTCCCCCTCCCCACCAAACACACATACAAAGCACATATCACCCCCCCTGCCCCACCCATTACCTCAACCCTCTGAACAAAAGCTTACAGAACACATTGATGTTTTGCAGGATTTTAGAAATTACAGAACAGACGTGTGCTTTCAGCCGCAGCAGATGTAAAAAGATGCTCCACAGCTTCCAGCACAGACCGAGTGGAAACACTGAACCTGCGTCGTTACAAACCCAACATCTAATAATGCAGCTGATCTCTTAACAAGTTAAACATGTACAGGCTCGCTAGGTGGGGTGGCTAGTTTTTGCATGGTACCTAAGGAAGTCAGCATATTACCAACTGCTGCAATAAAGACTTAATAATGTGATGGAGTAATATTATCTGTGGCATCAGTAAAGATGCACTGATTTAAACAGTTTACAGTCGACAGTAGTTGTGTTTATTTCCCATTCTACAAACACATGCTGCTTTTCTGAAGTTTCCACATTGAAAGTGCTGCTGACCTGTTTAGCTGCTTTTATCCAAAGCGACATACAAGGTACAAGGCAAAGGCAGGGTAGGCGTAAGGAGGTCTTAACTAAGGGCCCCTACTGTAGGTAGGTCACAGCCAGTTTCAGACCACGGCCTCCCACATGGAGGGCAGCGATGTTACTACACTATCCAGTCACTATGTGCAGAACAAAAAGGAGCAGCTGCTCAAACAGGCTTCAGCAGACTTGCTCACAGCAGAAATTTACTGGATAAAAGCAGTTTTCATTGAGGCTCAGCAGGAAAGTATCAGTCATGCTTTCATGTATGGATCCCAGAAAGCTCACAGTGACACTGGAAGTCAGATCAGTCCACAGAGAGCAGTAGGAGTGTTTGGACCACACAAAGAAAATAACGAAGGTTTATACGATATAGATAGCTGCACGTTGATGGAAAGGATGTGAGAAAGAATGGATCTAAAATACTTTCAGTGGGGACTGACCTCAGATAAAGGACATTTCATTTAATGTAAAGTTCCAGACAGGAACTTTACTCGCTCTGAATTGTTTTGGTTCTTCTGGGTTTACACAGAATTTGAACCATTTACGTTTTTAAACATCTTTTCTTTGATATATAACAGTAAAATGGAAACACAGTTCATTTTACAGCTACTGGAAATATAAACTACAATAAAAATCCTCAAAGGTTAAAATCCCCCCTTATCTCTCTGGGCTGCTGGGTAGAGTTAATTAGCTTTCCCACTTTGAGAGTCTTTAGTCAACAAGGCGATTAAGGTTTTACTTGAGCCCTGCTAATCAGAGGAGAGATGGGTATCACAGCCAGCTGTATCTTGGTCTGTAAAGCTGATCAGCACTCGTCTGTAGACCCTGACCTTGAAACTGATGCCACCAGCTGGATGTACTGACACTGTTGTCTGTGTTACACAGAATTGAAATGGTGCTATCAAGAGGAAACAGGACACGTTACATCACTCTTCAGATCTCTGCACTGGCTTCATGTAGCTGCTGCATCAGGTTCAAAGCTCTGACTCTTACCTACAGAGTGGTCAACTCAACAGCACCGGCCGACCTAAACTCCCTCATCCAGGTCTACAATCCCTCTCGCTCACTGCACTCTGTAAGCAAACGACGTCTTATGGTCCCCTGACCTTAAAGCTCCCAGGCAAAACTGTTCAGCTCAGTGGTTCCACGATGGTGGAACGACGGGCCCATCTCTGCAAGCTCAGCAACTTTACTCCCAAATTTCGAAGATCTGCTGAAAACAGAACTCTTCCACAACTTTCTCTAAAGCTAAATATTAAAACAACTTGCACTTCCACCTTGTGAAATAGAAACAGTTCTTCCTAGAGCACTTAAGCCACACCTTGGCTTAGAGAGTTTGCCTTGTACCTCACTTGTAAGTCGCTTTAGATAAAAGCATCTGATAAATGACTAAATGTAAATGTATTTGTGCCACTGACATCAGCATTGTCATCCCCATTTACGACAAAATTGGGCAATCTTAGAACCCCCCCTAAAGCCCATGCTTAAGGTTACTCAGGTCAGCGGTGATCAGTAACGGTCTCTCCCTTGATGCAGCTATGGATATATAATGAGTCTCAGGCAATTTCCAGTTCACGAGCAGCAGGACAGAGGAATGCAGCACCCTAAAAACACCCACTCTGTTCCCATTGGCAGGAGGTCTGTGGAGACTTTAGTGCAAAAACACTTCAACACTAAATGGCGAGAGTGAACTGTACAAGCACAAAGATTTACCACATGTGAACTGAACAAAAGTCAGCTCAGGCAGCAAACGCTCCACAAGCAGCAGCAGCTAAATCTGCACTTAAAACACACTCTTCCTGTGTTTGTGTTCGCCTCTCGCTGATTGTTTCTCTCCACTTGTTGACTCTCGATGCCACGCTCGCCTGCCTCTGACACCAACACCTGCCGTCCTGGAAAATGACTCCGAGGTTTGTTTGACTTACCTCAGCCTACGCACAGAGCCAACAAGGCCATGTTTGCTCTGTCTGCTCCTACTTCTCGCTTTCTTTTTTTCTCCTCTTTGTTTGAGGTTGCAGGAGATAAGAGGAGATGCGTGCAGGGAGGCAGCAGCTCAGAGAGGGCAGCCATGATAGAGGCAGAGCAGAGGAGGAGGTGGAAAGGTAAAAGGTGATGCAGGAGCAGACTTTATAACCTGAGGGAGCTGGTGTGATGTAATTCACCACAAACGCCTACTCATCAGGAATTTACATTTGAACTCATGCCTTTGTGTCTGTTCTGTGATAGTTACTAGATATGTTTGAATTATCTGTCAGAGAATGTTCCTCCTCTGTTCAGGTCTGATTTTGACCCTGATTGGACAGACCTCATTAATGATAAGCATTCTGGGAAAGATGGGTGGTGAGACAAACATTAGCATTGGTGGATGAATGATGTCTCAGTAAACGGACATTCTGATGATGGATAAATCAGTGCAAGGACAAGTTGATTAACAGAAGGATGAAAACCAAATGGAATTATTGTACTGTATGGATGACTGACAGAGTGGTGATGGGTGGATGAATAGTTTGAAAGGTGGGTGAGGTGTATGATGGGTGGGTGAAAAGATGATGGATGAATGAATTGACAAGTCAGTTATGGGTCATGGATGGATGAATGGATAGATTGATAAAGGTGGGTAGACTGGATGGATGGATTGTTTCTTGGCTGGTTGGCAGGTTGATTGGTTAGGTGGAGTGGCCGTTGGTGGGACGAGTGGATTAATGGTTGGCTGGTTAATGGATGCAAGGATGGGTCGTGAATGGATGAATGGGTGGTTGGTTGAATTAACAGTTGATGGTTTGTTGGCTCATTGATGGAGGGATTAGTAAATTGGTGATTATTTGTAGAGACTGAAGGTTGGATGAGTGAAATAATGTTGAGCAGATGGAGTCAGATTAATGGATGGTTGGTTGGTTGGTTGGTTGGATTGATAGATGGGAAGGAATGACTACAGCAGATGGAGAAAGAGATTTAAAAACAGCAAAGATGGGTGGATGACCTGGTGGCGGTACTGGTGGGATTTGTAGTCGTACTGCTGAGAATCATGAGCACCAACACTGTGACTCTGACAAAGTGTTAATGTCACCAGAGTAAAAACAGAAGCTTAAAGTCTACAAATGATGCTGCTTGTTCGTTTTCATGTATGTGGACATGTTGCAGATCAACACACACACAGAGGGTGAAACATAACTCCCTGTCCTGGACTAACAGCGTTACACAGCAGCGGCTGTGTGATTAAACCAGACAAATTGAATCACATCGTGTCACTTTCATGTCTGATAAGTCGTCGCGTGACGTGAACAAAACACACAGCAGCAAGAAGAAAGGAGCAAAACCAGCAACAGCACATCTGAAGATTGAGATCAGAGTAACAGTGAGTGACAGCAGAGCGTCACATGTGGTTAAAGAAATAATCTGAAACAGTCCTGTGAACACAAACGTCTGGTTTTCACTTTTGATCCAAGCTGTTTTTCATACAGTTGGGAAGACGAAGAACCTAAAATGAAATTTAATCCATCCTCAAAGAATCTAATCGTTCATCATTCAGCTCCAAACAGACCTGATCCCAATAATATTCTACACAGATTAAAACAACCATGTTCAATGATCCTCTGAGCTACAAACAACACGTTGTGTTACTGCTTTATTTTTGATTCACGAAGTTTAAGAGATTTGTGTTTTTTAATGAAAACTGCAGGTGTTGGAGTTTTATAAGCCGAGCGCCCTGCAGGATTCCTCACAAGCTGCACGGAGCCAATACAACATGGATAAATCCACAGTAAATTCCTGCCTCACAGTCTCCAACACTACGCCAACCAAAACATAATCACAGTTTAGTTTCATAGAAAGAGTATGTGCCAAACTGGGAGGACTTCCCTTAAGGTGTTGCTGTGATGTGTGACAGTGAACTCAGCGTGGAGCCTCTCCTATCTGGACGATGAAGTCGGACACTGTTTAGTGTTTTTTAAAAGAGTTGATTAAAATGAAACAAAAAGTAAAAACCAGGAGGAGAAATGTGTTTTGAAAAGTGAGGGAACCCCAGTGGAAACTACCCCTTCACTGCACATCACTAGTGTCTCACTTTTAAAACGTCATTTAACAGAAGCAGAGTATTTACCTGCTGTACTCGGCTGTAGCAGATGTGACAGCTGCTGCTTTCTGCTGTGTTCTCTGGAATAAAGTGCTGTGGTCCATTATGACAGAGTGCTGTGTGTGTTATCTGTAGCTGTTATCTACAGTCTGCTCCCCAGCTGGCTTACACCTGTCAGAGCCACACAAGGAGGCTGCTGGTGTGTGTGCAGCGAAAGCTAGAGACAAGGAGAAAGTGCCAGAGTGTGTGTCATGGTAGGGTTAATGAGAGGTGAGGTTTCCGTTCAGATGATCAGAACATTCTCAGCAGTCTTCCAAGAAATGAAAAAGGGATTCATGTATGAATCAGGAGTCAAAGTTCATTCATGAAGAAAACTGTCGGAGCAGCAGATTAGTTTGTCAGCAGCTTCAAAAACGAAGCAGAAGTGAAAGAGTAGTGGAGCTAGTGCCCTGAACATCCACCGACACTTCCACGAAGACCATGTGATACAAGCTCAGGTTGGCAGTTCTTCATTTTCAGCAGAGACACATGTCAAAGTGTCCCTGGACTAGACACTGAACCCTGCGTATCCAGAAGAATTTCCCCAAGAGGATAAATCAATAAATCTTTAATTAATTATAATCTATTTGAACATATCTTATTACATCTGATGAAGAACACTGTAAATGGATTGAAAGCAGCAGAAGGACACAGTCAGATGTTTTTATCGACTGGTTTTAAAAGTACTTACTGGTGCTAGTTTTAGTGTAAACAGACAAAATAATGGCATCTCTGTCTGAAAAGTTCCAGCGTCTACATCTGTTTATCCAGTAAAAGCTAAAGGGAAATTCAGGTTTGCTGAAAAAGTTTCTGTTTGAGTTTAAGTGACTAAATAAATTTGAGCATTAAGGTTTGAAACTTAAACAAAGCCTCTCTCTCGCATCTCTAACTGACTTTATGACCGTGAGCTTTTCACCGTTGACTGTAACGCACAGCAGAATGTGTGTGTGTGTGTGTGTGTGTGTGTGTGTGTGTGTGTGTGTGTGTGTGTTACAGTCAACTCGTTGCTGCCACACAGGAGAACTGTGCAGACGGCAGCTGGGTTCTAGGTTTTAGAAAAGCTGCAAGAGAAGAAATAGCTGGAGTCGTCAGAGGAGGGGTGGAGGTGCAGGAATGTCTTTCAAATGCAGAAATGTGTGTGTGTGTTGTCCTGCAGATGACCTCTGATCTCTGCGACACACAGTACCTCTATTAAACTGTTCGTGTACAGTTAGTGAGACATAAATAAAATATTAGTAAACTTTATTTATTAGTGTGAATACCTTCACATCTGTAGCTGCTGTTAAGGTTGTTTAACTGTCACTGAGCCTGAAGAAGTATTTAAATACTTAGTAAGTAGATAGAGTACCACCACAGTGTACCAGATACTCTGTACAGATACTCTGTTGAACTACAAGTTTATTATGAAGACACAGAAGCAAAGAGCAGAAAATTTTCAGCAGGATGAGAGAAGAGAATTCAAACTGTTTTTTCTTTTAATGATGCATCAAATTGTAATTTCTCAGACTTTTAGTGCTGTAGAAGAAAACAAAGAGAGATGAAATGGAAATGATCGAGTATGTAGAATTAGTTTGTACTGACTAAATGTACATGGTACATTCCATTGCATGCTAGTTTTTGGGGCTTGTTCTGGTTCTTTTTGATAATAACTTGGGACTGAAAGCTACATTAAACTCTTAAGACAGCATCTTTTAAGGAGATCAGATGTTAATTTTTCATATAATATTTGTATTATGCAGAAATAAAGATGGAAAACAAAACCCATGTCTCATTTTTGGTTTTTATTATATTTGGACATTTAGCAAAATACTGCAGAAACATCCAAAGCAGTATAAGAGCGAAGGTTTACAAAGAAACCAAAACATAAAGGAAACATTTAAATTATGATTGCATTGAGTTATTATTCAAGAGCGGCTGATAAAACTCATTGATTGCTATAATCACTTGAACACACCGTCCTCACACCGTTTCCAAATAAATTAAAAGGAAATAAAACCATTTTGGCTACATCATGAAAAAACACAGTAACAAATCACAGGTTTGACCACACAGAGCAATAATTTACACAAATAATTTAATAAATACATAAATAAATAGAAACAAATCAGCTGAATATACTGTATAGTGGTAATACAGAAGGCTCTGTAGAAAACAACAATCATATCATACCCAGCCAGTGATAAATAAGTGATCAAAAAACAATCAGATCAGTTTAAGGCAGTTTTACAGCAGGAGTTTCTAATCCAAAGGCATTACCGGCTACACTAGTTTTTACTCTTTTGTGTTTTTAGGCAACAGCTACTGATCCACAGATCCACGAGCTATGTTAAAGCTAATCAGAGTGATGAGATAAGGTCTGTTCAGGCCTGTGAAGTCTGGTTCTTAACGGCTACAGGTCGTCCCCTCTCTTAGGTCTAGAAGCTAATAGCACTTGTGCAGAGATGCTAGAAAAATAAATTAACAGTCTAACGCTTTTTAAGTGTTTCCAACATGACGTCAAAGATCCTTTTTAAGGGGAGGGGTTCAAACACACACACCCAGAACCTGCTGAAGTGTCCTCAAGCAAGGCACTGAATCCCGGCCTGCTGCAGGTGAGCGGCTGGCCTCTGATGGATGCATGTGAATCATTACATTTTCCTGTTTGCTGAAGGAGTGACACTGCAAAACATCCTTTATTTCCTGTTTTCACCTAAACGTTTCTCTTTTTGATGAGCCCACTGCACCTCCAGAATAAGACAGAATATCACAAGATGATGGTTGAGTAATTTAAACTTCAGTCTGAGAGTTACAGCCTCTCACCAAACTGCACTTTAACTTTAAATCTACTTTGACTTGATTTATTCAAGTTGGATTTCAGGAGCCCAAACTTTAAAGTTTTACTACTGTAGATAATTTTGCAGTGTGACCCTTCAGTCTTCTCAGAAACTGGACCGTGCATCTGGTCTAAAGTCCTGGATCAGCAGGCGGGGCGGAGCGGCATCTGCAGCAGGATCACCTGCCGGTTTTCGGACGGGTGGCATTTGTTGATGTGTCTGGTGAGTCCCGGTGAGCTGTAGAAGATGGCGGGGCAGTACTTGCACGGGTAGACCTGTGAGGAGTGCAGCAGGCGGACGTGCCGCTCCTGGCTGCCCCTGTTGCTAAAGTTCTCCCCGCAGATCGGACACAGGTGACAGTTGGAGGAGCTCAGGTTAAGCGGAGCTGCGCTCTGGTCGCAGGCCGGCGCGTCCTCCTCCTCCTCTGCCGGTTTCGGGGAGCCGTGCTGTGACGCCAGGTGCTTCCGCAGGTACGCTTGGCGTTTGAACTTTTTCCCACAGTGATTACAATCATACAGCCCTTCCTCTGAGCCGGACTCGGACGGTCCAGGGCTGGGTGTGTCCCTGTCACTAGAATCCTTCGCCTCGTCCGGAGCCGTTTTACCGGACGCGGACACCTTGTCGCTCTCCACATTTTGCGCACCGCTCTGTTGCTTCGGTTTGTGCCACCGCCGGTGAGAGGCGAGGTTGGCCGGGCAGCTGAACACCTTGTCACACTCAGGACACCTGTACTCAACCCGGACTATCCTGGAGCACTTGTGCTGCGCCAGAGCGAACGGGTCTGCGTACGCCTCCCGGCACAGCTGGCAGACGAACTCACCCAGCGGGTGGTTGTCCCCTCCGGTCGGTTGCGGTCTGGGAGGCTTCTGGTCCACCGGGGCCTCTTTAATCTTAAGCCCGAGAACTGGAGACGTGGTGACATCATCCTCAAAGTGCAGTTTCCGGATAGCTTTGGTTTTCTTGGATGGGGGTTTGCCTTTGCGCTCAGTGTCGCTCGAAGGCCGTTTGGTCCCGGCGGTGGGGAGCGTCCCGGTGGATGTGGCGCTGGTATCGGTGCGGCTGCTGTTACTGGAGCCGATTTTCAGGTCAACCGGGGCGAAGAGATGGTCCAAGGCGGTGAGTGCTGCTGGTGTGGGGAAAGACTCGGCGGAAATCGGGGATCCGAGGTTGAAGCGTCTCTCGAAGTAGGAGCGGTCGTGGTCCTGGCTGACGGGGCGGGTGGGGCTGTAGAGCGCCTGGTACACCGCCTCCGGGTTCCCGAATTGCACGGGTTTTGCGTCCTGTTCAGGAGCCGTGGCCACCGCCCCGCAGGTGGGCGTCGGCGTCTGTGCGCGCACTGGAACGGAGGCGAGCTGCGAGGAGGAGGACGGTGGTGGCGGCGGAGCATCAGCCGCTGTCTGCTCCGTTTCCACCTCGTCAGACCGAACCCGGTAAGACACCGGGTTGGCTTTCTTGTTCCTTTTCACCAAAAACCCTCTCGGCATGTTCGCGCTGGACGGAGAGCTGAAGGCACTTTAGACGCTGCTGCTGCTGCTGCGGGGAGAACAAATCCACTTTCAGCTGGTCGCGGACACAAACATCTGATGCGCCTTTTTTTGTTTGTTTCCTCCTGCTACTGATCCTCTGTTGTCGTCCCGAGGTGCTTTCCCCACAACATAGCTGCACTCTTTTTAAGGCGACATGATGACATTGTTCCCGTCCCCCCTTGTTGCCTCATCCCCGACCAATCAGAAGGCGCCGAGGACCCTGTGGATTTGGGGAGTGGGTGTGTGAGGATGGAGAGGCTGATGGAGAGAAGGAGGGAGGATTTGCAGATTGCAAAGCAGATGTACCTGAGGGTTTTATTGTGTTTCACCCCCATCCCACACACACACACACACACACACTCTCTCTCTCTCCTCCGCCTCCTCCTCGTCTCGACCCGGGCACACGCCAGGAGCCTCCTGCTTTTACGGTCTGATGAGTTTGTATAGAAATCTACACGTGCCTCGGCTTTCTGTGTCTCTGTCCTTTGGGCGGAGGGGGCTTTGATTTGTCCAAAAAGGAGACATCCGTCCACATAACGGTGTCAAGACGAGATGACAGCAAAAACCAACATTGATGACAAGTGTGAGTCAAGACTGAGCAGGTTGAGCTTATTTTGAGTTATAAACATTTAAACACGTTAAAATTAACAGTTTGTTCATTTAGGAGCCGTCACACGCACAAAAAAAAGTGAAAAAGAAGTTGGATTTATTTCAGATTTTCCTGGAGCACCAGCTCCAAACCGGAGTTTAAATCAAAAAGTGGTGACTGCCCAGTTTTCAGGCCGCAGCATGTGCGCTGGCGTGACAGTTAACTCCGGACATATGAATCCGTCATTTTACGCATACATAATTAATAGCGAGAGGAGGGTTTCCTGCTTTGCATCACAATGGCAGCGCTTGTGCAAGCTCTAGACCCGCGGTGATTGAAAAGGAAATTGCACAGTTGAAAAAAAAGTGGGGGAGAAGAAGTGGGGGCCCCCAGAAGCAATCTGGCCCCCAGATACTGTCGGCGCGTGCTGTGCGTAATCAGTGCGCTCTTTCTGTCTCGAAATGGGGCAAACCGAGATTATCTGCGAGTTAAAACACACCAAACCCAATTCCTGGAGGTCAGCTCTGACCCGGTCACTCGGATATGAGTCTGTCCTCCGCCCTGAGGGACAACGAGATGTCAGATGGGTCGGTGCTGAGCTCCAGGAGCCAAATTAAATAAGAATAATTAAGAAGCAGGGTGGAGGCTCTGTGCACTTGCAGAAGTCAGAGGGTGGAGGTTAGAGATGTTTGAAAAGCAGCAGGTTTCAGTTAATGTGCGGCCGAGCTCAGGATCAGATTTATCGATCTGGTCATTTCTGACTGATGATGTGAACTGAGAGCAGATATCTGATCAATAACCGTTTCAATGCGGCTCCTAACGGCCTCCAATATTATTTTCTTTCATCTGTCATGTGTTGGTGGATTAATGTCCATCCTGTCAGGTCCCTGTTGTCCATTATTTAGAATTTATTTTTCTTAAAACAAGTGAAAAGATCATTTTAGGAGTTTTTTTCTTGGTGTTATTTCTTGAAATTCAGGAAGTAAATTATAGAAAATTCCAGAAGCATGATATGTAAAAAATATAAATCACAATATATTAAAAGGATATGTCATTTGTTAAATAAAATGTTAGATAAACTGTTAAAATAGACAAAAACAATAACTGTGTTATTACTAAATAGTTTTGAAGCAGAAAGTGGAGAAAATGAAATGTGGTGCAGCTACAAAAGGTTAAACACAAAGAAACTCTCTGTCCTCATGTAAAGTGTTAAATATGCAACATATAAAAAGGAAAATGAAACAAAACATTATAAACCTACCAAGGACACGAGACAAAGCAACAACATAATAACGTTATAGAAAATGTGATTAAAATATCTGTACGTGCTGAATAACTACAAGTGAATGCAACTTATCACACATGAATCTGTACTTGGTGTTTTCTCAGCCTGTGGGTCGTCTGTAGGTGCGGACATATGCTGTTGTGTGCGGTTATTTTCCCTGCAGGCTTCAGCTCAGCCTCATTAGCATACAGCTGTAAAGTGACACTCTCCTCCCTCTCCTCCTCCTCCTCCTCCTCCTGCTGCTGCTGCTGCTCCTCCAACACATCCACTTTCATCTACAGCCCCTATACGGTCTGTGTGATTGGTCATGCTGCTGCAGAGTCACTGAGCAGAGAGTTCATGCTCACAGTTACAGTCAATTAGTTAAATAATCTATTTGTAGGTTAACATCTAGTTAGAGGAGATTCGTTGATTCAAAAGTCCATTAACTCTATGTTTGCATATAAAAATTAATAAATGTGTGAAAGACGGGTGAAGTTTAGCTCCTGGAAAGGTCCCTTAATTTCATCCAAAGACAAATCAAAATGATTTTAAAGAACTTTCCAATTAATTCATCAGAAATGTCTTAATTCAAAGAGTTGTTCAGTTCAGTTTACATAGTTGATTTATCATTAAACCTTCATGACTGTCAGATTCAAGATGGAAACTTTTAAATTAAGAATCAAATTGTTCCACAGACTAAAACCAGGCACTGGCTTCAACCACAATGCGACGTGTCCACCCGTATGTCATTTGGAGGTTTGAATGAAAGCTGAATGCTTTGTTCTCATTTGGTCTCTTACAGTGGGAGTTTCACACACCTGTGTCTTTGTACGATACACGTGGAACTACTAGTGGTGGTAACATGCAAAGAGGCATAGCAATAGAATAAGAGGGAAAGAAGACTGCTGGTAAGTACCGATGAAAATAACAAGAGACTGAAACAACTAAAGCACTGAAAATGTTTTATAAGGAATAAAATAGAACGACACACACAGTGGTGAAAACCACAAATGTCAATCTAACTTTGTTTTTACTCCACAGGGAACCTTTGGGTTTCAGTTAAACTTCACTTTGCAGTTTAATCACCTCGACTAACGTGTACTGAATGTGTACTGTACTGTGCTGACAGTAGTACGGTGAATACTTCCTAACTTGGTGATGTCACTTGTGCCACAGTTGTCCGGGGCAGGCGAACATGGGCAGCAGGTTTCGGTTATAGATCAGGTATTTCACAGCACTGCTTCTCAGAGCTGCTCGACTCTCAGCATCCTTCAGCGTGTCCTTTTCAGGGAGGACATCCGAGTTGTTGTCGTTGTCCATTTTGTCCTGCCTCGACTCATTGTCCTGTACAGAAATAGAAGTAGATAAGTACACAAAACATTTTGTTTATTCATTAATATTCAACAAAATAGGAAGAAATAAAGAACAAACCTTGAGATTAGTGGAGGTGATCTGAAGAAGCTCCTGCTCAAAGTCGGAGAATCTGTCGTGGTAAATGGCCAAACACCAGCGCTGTCTGAAGAAGCTGCAGGAGAACGACAGTCTGTTCTGCATTCATTCATCCAACTTCACCACAACCTGAATCCTACACAGCTTAAATCCACAGGAACTGTTTTCTTACAGCCAACACTTTTCCACTTTTCCAAACCTTTGACAACTCTTTAAGAACCTCACTTGTCTTTGTAGGAGGAGTACAAGATTTCAAACCGTTCTGCAGCCTCTCTTTCTTTGCTGAGTTTTCATTTCATCATATAAGAAAAACCTGAAAACTTAATTTAGATCGCCAAACACTGGTGAAGGTTCCCAGTATCCAGGTGTGGTTATATGTAGGTAGAGTTATGTCAACTGGACTTTCTCTAAGTCGTTGGCCTGTTTGTGGGTCCAGCCTGAAAATAACCATTATTTTGTGTTTATAATAATAATATAATATTCGCATGGTGATTTTCTATATTTTTGTTATTTTACCAAAACACAAAGAGTCACAGCGTTACGCTGGAAGCCACGTTTCTGTAATTTGGGTGAACTCAGCCTTTAAATAAAGCTGAGTATCAGTGCAACATTAAAATTAACCAAGCACACACACACAAAAGAAGCTGCACTAGCTGTGGGGGGGTTGCTGAATACCCCCCTTCTCCAGAAGCCACACGGTCAATCAATTATTTTAACGGCTCATGCTGCTCCGTCAGCACCAACAATGACTTTATGAGTCAGCTGAGTGAGCGGCGTGACCAGGAATCAGCCTCTGCAGCAGGGAGGCTTCTGGCTTTGTCTCGTATTCGACCGGCCACAAAGACAGATTGAGGAGCTGCATAAACAGATTAGGAGGCAGGGGACAATAGCCGGTCATGTCTGGGGGTCATTTGTGTTGAAACCTCAGAAGCAGGTCACCCACTGTTTGACTAACACACACACACACACACACACACACACAACACTACAAAGTCACACCAGCAAACACAGAAAGCTTGAGGACAAAAACCACTAAAGGCCCAAATCTCTCTGGCCTCTTACGTGTTACACTGACATGAGAGGTGATTAGTCAACAGATGAACGATGAGAAGCGTCACTATCTGAAGCTTCATGAAAACTTTTCCCTTCTCTGACGCAAAGAGGCTCAGAAACTGTTCAAGTGTTTTGTGTGTACAGAATTTGGTTATGAAAACAGCTACTTTTAAAAGTCCGACCGCCTGCTGTCTGTTTTGGCACCAAAATGAGACACGGTAAAACAGCAACATGTATTCTTGTGCAATGAGTGACAGTGCATAAATCCAATGATCCTCCCACATGGGCGAGACAAAATAACAGAAACATCGTACAAAACACATTAACGGTGCAGAAAATACCAGTTTGGTGAAGCTTTTTGTTGTCAAACTACAAGCTTCACCAAACTGCTTATTTCTGTGGCTCTATTGTGGTGCAAGTCATCATTTTGTTGTTTACCTCATGCGTAATTTGGATGCTAATAAGAGATATGTTTTCAAGTGTGAGACTGATTCAGCAGGTAGTTCTTCTAATGAAGAAGTGTAAATCATATTTATGACCTGATTCCACTGTGCTTGGAGATTTATTATGTTGTATGACAATTAAAGAATAATTCAGGCACATGTCAACTTATTTTCATAAGCTGCAGGTTGGAAAACAAACATCTTGATTAGACCAATGTATTTAGAAGGTAAATTATTATCCAGACTGACTTCCTGCTTCAAGTAGAACCCATGTTGAGCCAAATCCTCTGGCCCTGCACAAATCGTGATGTAATAGAGCTGATTTTGACGACTGTTAGATGCAGTATCTTTTGTTGTTTGATGTTTTTGACTGTGACATCTGTTGTCAGGGAAGCTAACAGCATATTTCTTATTTCTTTCTTAATCAGTTGATTTTAAAATGCCCATTACTGACTAATTCCTTTAGATGACCTAGTTAAATGATCAACTGTAGCTTTCTACCATCCTGTTTATGTGTCTGTGTCTGGGCTTTTGGTGTTTGACTAAAACCTCGACTCCTCTGTGTGGTTTGTAGTAAACTATTTATCTGTACTGCACTAGCAGTCTTGGTCCCACCTGTACAAGTCATGAATCAGGCCCTGGTGGTACCGGGTCAACAGCTGGCCCAGCAGCTGCTGGTGTTTCCCGAAGAGACTCAGATAATTAGAGACGGGGAGGGGCTTGAGGGAGAAGCAGGTGAGAGTCTCCACCAGTTCGTTTGAGTCGAGATGCAAACAGAAGTAGTTCCCCGTCTCCACTCGTCCGGTCGTGATCCCTCTGTCCTGCAACTTTACATGGACAAAGACACAATTTAGATTTTGTTTTCAGAATAAAATGGAATAAGAATAAAAATAAAGCTGCATTATTCTAGACTTTTTAGTGTAAAACATTAGCACAATTATGACAGTTCACAAATATTCTGTATGTAAATGTATATTTTTAAAAATGAATTGGGCAGCGACTAGAATGAGGTTTTTATCTATACCAATCACAAAGGAAAACATTTGTTTTGTTCATTTGCTTAAACACATTAGAAGAGTTAACAGTTAACTGATCGCACTAGTCAGTTTAAACTAAAACAGTCAGCATGTCACTATTTGAATTCAATTATTTTGTATTATATAACGAAAATGAACCCTGCTGTTTTCTGCACCTGTTGAAATACTGTAAAAAAAATTCTAGGAACATTTTCTTTATTAAATTTAATGTATTTTGTATTACAGTAAGCAGCTAGACTAGACACATTTCAACATCTTACATGGCGGCATTTCTGCTGTTTTCTTTCTTTCACCCAAAATCTGACTTTTTACTGTTTTGAATCAGATTGAGTTTCTATACATAACTACTGTAAATACTATTTTATATAGTTACTATATTATAGAGTAAAATACAAATTCACACTAAGCCAATTCATATTAAATCTATTTGATCCGTGTTTGCAAACAGCAATACAGAAAAATGCACTGATCTTTCTGTAAATATTTGTGAAACGTACGTATTTTACAGAAGGGCCTGTCAAGTTGGTAGCACAGGGTTTGGTAACATGCAGGTAGTTATATCCTCCAGGCAGCTTTCCACCTGAGGAGAGGTGGAAAAACAAATAGAGAAGGTTAAGATGTGACGTGGTTCATATAATTAACATTGCAGTAAAACCTGTCATTTAAAATATATAAACAAATCCTAATTTATGAAGAAAATGTTTCACTATTTTCTGACTTTTGTGGATTAAGTATTTTTTAGTTGCAAAACTGATGCACAGAAAATCTGAAGTTAATATAATATCTTAATACAAAGTCTAATCACGGGGTCAATGTTAAGAGAAGTTGCAGTTAGTGAAGTAAATATGCGCTAAAACTAAATCAGAAACAACAAAACATGGATTTCACTGTTAGAATCCACCTACAAGGGAAAACAGAGCTGAGACAATGAACTCAGGTAGCAGGCTGTGATATGGCATCTCTGCTCTCCCTGAACAATACAATCCCTCTGAAAAGTTCATGTATGTTTCATCTCTGTGAGAAGGCCGAAGCCGAGTGGCTGTTGTGTTTGTGTAACCTGTGGAGTGGCCTTGGTTGCTCTGTGAATACACTGCAGCACAATGCGGTATTGTTAAGCCCGGCTATGGTTTGAGTGTCGGCCACAATAACATCAGCAGTGGGCGGGTGGGTGAAAGATTGAAAAATATTTCAGAAAAGCATAATGAAAAAAATACTGGCAGTGTGAATTATCTGAGATAAAAGCAGCGAAAACACAGACGGACATGAAGGACACAGGAGAGGACTGAGATAACACTGAGAGCCAGAAAATGTATGGAAACCTGAGGTCTGCTGAGGAATGTGGAGGAATTTGGCAAAAAGAAAAATCTACTAAATGTTTAAAAGAAAGCTCACATGGTGGTGAAGCGGAAAGTTTTTTTTATACAGACAACTTCACTGTATGTGACTCACTTCACATCTTACAAATGAAACTAACTGAACTTGGTGCTGGAAAGTTTGATTCGTTTTTTGCTCATACTTTTACCAGACCTCTAAAAAGTACTAAAGAAAGTACTACTGTGTTACACACAGCTTTCAAAACAAAAGAGTTTACAACAGGACACCAAGTGGAAATGAAACAATACACATCATTACCTTAAATATTAAGGTACCAGCTACAAAATCCTAATAATTAATAAAAACATGGCGAGTTTCATCTTATTAACAAATTAGGACTCACATTTACAGGTATTTGTTGAAAATGAAGTCAGTAAATGAATTCCACATTATTAAAAGCAGTTCCTGTTGTAGAACTTATTAAGTATATTTTTACAGACTAAACCACAACATGAAATCAGACCTTGAATCCTGGCCTGTTTGTACAGCGGTACGAGACGATCCAGTTCAGGCAGAGGCTCGGCTGGGGGCTCCAGTGTTGGGTCAAAGAGGGGGAGCAAGATGGCCGCCAGTTCTTGGCCCACTTCCTTGGAGTTGAAGTTGGCGTGTGACCATTCGTCTGTGTGGTAACAGCGGGAGAATTTGGTGAGAGGCCCCGCACCGTAAATGGCTGAGTCGCTGGTGTGGAAAGTGGCGTTGATGACGAGTCTGCCATCGAAGACCAGGAAGGACTTGTTGATGCTCTTGAAGGCGTCATAGTCGACTCCTTTATTGGAGAGGTTAATAAACACCTAGAAGCAGAAAATGACCGTTGTTTTAAGATGCTCTTGAAAAGCTGTGAACCTGTTCTTTATTAGCTCATTTATTGACACACATAGGGGATTAAAAATGAAATGCTTAGTCTGTACAAGAAACAAGGCGTTTGAGAGTTTTACTTGTTTTTTTCATCTATAACTTTGTTTTTATACTTCAGTTTTGTACGGATTAAACATGTTAATTACGCCATAAAAAGCCTATGTCCTAAACTGTATACATTATTTAAATACAGACTAAGACATAACCAGATAGGAGAATCCATTACTGTCTGAAACAATGAAAATGGGAAACACACCAAAATCATTTTGTGCTTGACAAACACAGTTTGTTTCCAGTAGGTTAATTAACATCCAACCATCGAACAGTGACAAGCTGGTGAATTCAGCCAGTCAAGCCTTTACAGCTCCACCGGACACTCTTGCCAGTAAACCACCATTGTTGGAGAACATGTTTTGTAAAAACGAATAACTGGCTGTGTGGATGTAAGAAGACTTACTCCACACTGCAGATGGAGAGGTTCTGCGTCTGTGGTGAAAGACACTAATGTGAGAGGATCAGGGTTTTCACCATTGTTCATCTGGGCCAGCAGACAGTTGTGGTGGACCTTGACCTCAGCCTTCTCCATGACTGCTGCCACAGCTTTCTCCACAGTGGAGTCACTGAAGCAGGGGACACCTGGGTCGGGAGGTGGATGAACTAGGTGGATACGAGATCCTTGGACGCCAAGGCTGAGTAAAGTCTCCACTGTGGTGTAGACATCGATGCTGTTTCCATAGACAACAGCGTTATCTGGAGAAGAGGATGATAAGCGTTTTATAGTGTTTGAGTGCCTTTAATATTTACCTAAAATGTTAATGTTAACCTGATGATGCTGCTAAATGAAAAGTTGATGGACCATCTAAATCTCCTAAGTTCTGTATAACATCTAGAACTGACAAATGACCATCAACAGTGGCGATTAAATCAAAGTCATACATCTTACTTTTTAAATGGTGCTGCTCAAACAGCAGCAGCTGTTATACTGGTTGATAAATAACAGATGGGAAACATCCTGACTACAGAAGGATTTAGACTCTGTCATGCACTAAAAAGATAAGAAAAATATCCAGCACACTGATGACATGTTAGCTGAAAAGGATCAATTTTAGATTTGTCTTTCTCGGCGTCAGTACTTGTGATTGTCAGCACAGCAGATGTTTATCTCACATAATGACAAACACAAAACTCACAATTTGGAGGATCTGCACAGTGACTGACGCATTGCAACAAACAAACCAAAAGAGCTCTTGGTTTTCACCATACAGGCATTATTCGAATCATTTCCCATTCCTGATCAAAGATTTTCCAACAAACAACATCCCGAACCATGAAACAGAAATAAGAAATGTGTATGTGTAAATCTGAGCATGTTTTGATTGATACTGTTCAGAGAAGACTCACAGAACATACAGACTCTTGTATAATGAGTGACAGTATGTATTCATCACCTCTCACTGGTTATATTAAATTTAAAGAACAGTGCCATGAGCATCGTCCACGGGTCTGCTAGAAGAAGATAAACTGAGATTTAATATGGGCTTGAATTCATTCGTTCTGTTTTTTTTCTAATCGCAGGGACATGTTCATAATGGTTTTTAAAACAGATCATTTTATCTCTGTCTCACACTATCCTGCATAAACACATAAAGGTAGAAAAATCTGAATTTTTACTCACAATTTCTCTTAAAATATTCAGATTTAAAAATATTTATAGCAAATGTCAAATTTTATCCACAGTAATCTGAATTATGGGCATGGTCCCAGCTTAAAGGACAGCAGTAAGTCTTTTGGTAGTTTGGCACATATGGTAAATAAGTTTCAGAGAAAACTGACACCTGTGGCACACACCATTAATACTTTCATACATCGCTCAGTGAAAGCAATAACCAGAAATCCCGTCCTGGTACTGCCAACATAACGCCTGATACTACTGTAAGTTTTTTTAATTGATATTACAGAAATTCATGAAAGCAAAGCTAGAATACAGGTTAGATTTTCTGTCTACTGAGCTATAAAATATATAAATCTAAAATGCATTAATGCCTAATTCTAATGTAATTTTACTGTAATAAATAGCAATAAATAAAATCTAATTCAGGTAATGACTAAGACCTTATTGTTATGTACTGAACTTTAACTTAAATCACAGGGAATATTTTGCCTACTGTAAGACCTGAAAGCTGCTATAACGAAGTTGTACAATTAGGTGTAAACACACAAACTCAACATGTTTCTTTTTACACAAGAAACATTTATTATTAAATCAACATAATAAAATATGGTGAGTAGGTGATGACCAATTTTCTTCAACTGCTGTTCAGTGTCTCTGTCCATGGTCCTGAACAAGAGACTCACTGCTGCCACAGAACCATGATGACATAAAGATTTGATCAACAATGTAGTGAAGGTAAAGTAATAATTTAATTACTTCAAAGTAATGTGGCTTACATTTAATAACTTTTCCAAAGGCTTAAAAATATTTTTTTTAACCCAGTAGTGTACGTCTGTAACCAGGTTGCTTCATCTTTTTACTCCTACGGCTCCTGTTCCCACTAGAACTACCCATGGAATCATACTTGCAATGTTCACATAAAGAGAACAAAGTCACAAAAGGTAAAGTTTTATAATACTCCATAAAGGTGTTTTGTATAATTCTAAAATAGGCTCTGACAGAAATATGCCCTTAAACCATAAAACTGTATTTTTAGTTTGAAATGTTTAAATATGTAAGTGTATATTTTCCACGAAAGCTCCAAATCTGTTGTGTCATGAACTGTAAACTACACCGTCCAGCTGTTTTATATAATTACTGAACCTTTTAAGCTTAAGCTTTTTTAAAAGCCATTTTAAAGATTCACATCTTCAGTGGAAAGCAGTGCAGTTTAGCTGAGTAGTTAACTCAGGACGGTCTGAGGAATGAATGATTACTGGATTTTGTATTTTCATTTGTTGTCAGTCAGAAAAACATCATTTAAGCCCTTTGCTAAGAAACAGAAGCAGCTGCACTCAGCTTTTGCCTGATGTTAAAATTAACATTCACTTTCTATTTCCTTTTGGTGGTGTTATTAAAATATGGAAATAAACACGTATCTGCAGGAGTCTGCCATTGCAATTTGCATTTATTAATGGTTTTCCTTTATGATTAGAATCAACTAATTAGTATGTATAAAAGCTTCACTCTAGATCGCTGCACAATTCCTTCAGAGAGCAGATTAATTTTGCTTAATGACACTGTATTTTTTCCTGTTCTGAAAAGCCTGGCTCTCAGAAAGTGATATGATAATGGAAAATGGATGGAAGAGGCTGACCTGATTCACAGAGATGAAAGATTTCTCTGCAGCTAATTAGCTGCTAATTATACTGGGGCACTTCAGCGCTGACTGGCTGAGTAATGACATACTACTACAGATTAATTTTAGGTTCTGTGAGTGTGTATGGGGGAGGTGTTCACTTACCGTCCAGCTCCACAAAGTTGGCGCACAGCCAGAGGCGAGCGGTCAAGCAGTCATGGAGGTCGTTGAGGGTGAAGAGGTTGGAGGGGACAGGCCCAGTG
Source organism: Anabas testudineus (assembly GCF_900324465.2). NCBI lineage: Eukaryota > Metazoa > Chordata > Actinopteri > Anabantiformes > Anabantidae > Anabas > Anabas testudineus. Next base: position 17,891,200 of record NC_046632.1, on the reverse strand, counting down.
TATCTGCGGGGAGAGGTCTGAGCCTGCAGCTGGCTGTTTGTGACAGGCTGGCTCAGATCCACACCAGTGGGGCATGGTACCTACAGCACCACGTGACACAGGCAGACCAGCTACATCAAATTTAATACACAGAGAACAGAGAGAGAACAACAACAAGCCACACCTGTCCATCAAGCTCCAGTTTACACACTAATGCTTGAACACCTGCTGCCTTTCCCCTCATTTATATCTCGAGTAAATCCTGTGCACCAGTAGCTACATGTTGGAAGTTATACATACATGCTGGACAAATAGGGCACAGAGGAATATTGATTGCGTGCCAATGACACTGTACATGACAGTGCATGTTCAAGTATTCTCCACGAGCGTAACATTAGGCACAATACGTACTGTATGTGCCCAGTGCTACCAGTGACACAGTTAAAGAACAAAACTGAATAATGGAGTGAAAGTGGATCTGAACACAGCTGTTGTGTTTCGTGCTGGTGTACTGTACATCAGTGTGAAGAGGCAGCCGTTCACTGTGTGCTATGCATCTGGTGCATGTGGAATCAGTTTAAGTGTGAATATTGACAGGAGCAAATTTGCTGTCCTCCAGCTTTTGGAGGGCTCTGGAGACAACATCTGGCACCTTGTTTACAAAGTGTGACACATTTGCATATTTCAAAAATGGTCGGTTAGGGCAGGGTACATCACAAACAAATGTTTTTCAGTCACCCAGGATTACAACTTAAATTGTGTTTTGAAAAAAGCCCATGTTCTCTGTCAGCAATATGTGAGCTTTTCTCACCTGGTACTGCAGGCCTGTACAGAGGATGAGGTGATCATAGGGCACCTTCCCAAAACCAGACACCAGGATGTGCTTGGCCTTCCTGTTGATGCCCACCATCTTCCCAGTCACCACATTGATGCAGGAATGCAGGGGCAGCTGGGCCAAGTCTCTGCTGCTGTATGCGTGACTGCAGGAAGCAGAGATGAAGACACCTGGATAAGCAACCACTTGTCTTTGTCATCTCTGAAGACCTTGTTCAAATGTTTCTGATGAGCACTTTGGTGTTTTAAGTTCTACACTATCATATGTTGCCTCTCTTAGTTTAATTTACAGAGTAGCTGAAATCACTTCACATGTGTAACATAATATTTCATAGTTTGTAAAGGAGGCAGAAGAGAAGTAAACCTGGTGTTTCACCTTATTTCAAAAGTACTTGCTCCAAAAATGGTTCTGACCATGAGCTGCAATTCTTTATTTAAACCTTGTTTAATTAAGACAACAAATTAACATATTTTGGTCCTAATATGTAGAAAAACATTTTATGTTTTTTCTTATTTTCACATTTTCACAATTGGATAAATACATTAAAAACAATGGGATCCTGTATAATGTCAATGTCAACATTATTTACATCACGTCTTTGGTGCATTGGGGTAAATGAATGTAGTAGTAATAATCACATTATTTGGATTTTTTTTTACAAACATTCTCATGGTAAGTATATATCTAAAATCAATGTCAGATGCCAAAACATGATTCCTTTTGTCACGTCTGACGCTGTCCCATTCGCTCACCTTGTGGACAGAAATCCGATGTCCTCGTGGTTGTAGTCACCAGGGAAACCATGTGTAGAGATGAGGGTCAGGTTGTTGAACCTCAGGTGAGGGCTATGAGAGAACAAACAACACTGCATGAGTGCTTTTCCACAGAATACAGTGAATACATACAGGACACAGTGTAAGAGGAATGTTTTCTGGGGAAGGACAACTTTCATTTCTGCAGTGATATTCTTCATCCAGAGATATGTAACAGCATTTAGAAAGCCTGAGCAATGTCAGCCATGTCAACAGAAGAATAGACAACACAGATGTATGTATCCTTTACAAAGATATGTACTGTCTATACAGTGACATTTCTGCAAAGATGTTTGGCCATGAAACATTATCTTTTACTAATGTTATCAGCGTTAGAATAAAAACAGAATATATGCTCATATAAAAACCTTAAGCGAGAAGCTTATTAAGACCAAGGATTGGTTCTTATCTACTCTTCATATGGGCACAACAAATGTCCTTCATGGAGAGGTGTTTAGCAGCTTTCCAAGTGTGAGTATGAGTTTAACCTTCTAAATGTGGCCTGGCCAAGTGTCTTGGTAACAAAAATGAACAAAACACAGTCAAACACAAAAGGTGAAAGGTCAGGGCCATAACAATTGTTAGTGACACAACAGTACAGATCTTAGGCAAAATGGATAACAGAGTTAGTCTCGTCATTGGCAAGTTTGAAAGCCCTGTACACCTGTTGCAGACCCACACGGGTGATATCACTCCTTGAGTTTGCGTGGATGTGTACAAACTGCTTGCTTGACATCTCCCTTGTTATGCTGTTAGCTCTTTGCCAAATTGATGGTTCTGAATTTGTTCTTAAATTTAAGTTAGTCACGCTCGTGATGGGCCTAGAGCCAAACACTTGCCAAACAACTGTCACGACTTGTTTACAGAGCACAGGCAGGTAGGATCCAAATGCAGGAAGGCAGGTGCAGCGAAGTAACTTTACTAATGAAAATGACAAGCAAACAGGCTGACAGGCACAAAAATACTGAATTGATAGGAGCAAAAGTGAGGATCAGGTGACTGGGAATCGAGGGAAGGTTCTGGTGGAATCTGGTGGTTGGATGGAGAATCAGAGGCAGAATGGCCAAAAGTAAACAGCAGCTGAAGACTGAGCTAAGGCAGAAATGCAATACACTGATGACCACAAGATCCTAGACAGTCAGAGCTGCTGTTCACACAGTATTAACAATTTATATTTTCATAATTCTACTGTGGTTAAGGAGTTATGTTAATAAGTTTTAAATTACTGTTAGCCTAGACAATCCATTCATTACATTTGCATTATATGGCCCCACATCTTATCCTAGTTAAGTAAGTAACCATGTACTCTACGTCTCAAATGTTGAATCCATGTTTAAAATCTTCTCAGGTAGAAGTTCTCCAGGCTGCTGATGTATCTGTGGTTCCTGAGTCGTCCTAACTCTTGTGCGTTTACTATGTACAATAACAAAAGCATTTGTTGTGATGCAAATGACTTCTTTTGTGGTGGCCCACAGGACATTACACAGCTGATAAGAGCAGCTCCGACAGCTTCTGTGTTCAGTGAATAGAAGAGTCTGTACCTCACAGTGTCCAGCTTTATCACTCTGACCTCTCTTATCACCTGCAGCTCTGTTCTTATCTCAGCTTCCTGCTAAATTAACGCCCACTGGCACTGATCTACAACAGCAGACACCAAATTATGGGCAAACTGACTGCATAGGTTGGATGATTGTTGTGTTAGATTACTTACTGAGAGAATCAGGCAACATATGAGCAAAATGCCATGAAATGATATAAATTTGTTTGGTCTGCTTATTCTGTTGTACAAATTGAACAATATAAATGTATTGATATGACAGTACAGAATTATATGCAGGAATATGATGTTGACGCAATAAGCTCAAATTATTATTATTTTTTCCAACACTAAAAAGACATTTAAATGCTTCATTTGGTAAAACTAAACTAATTATTCAATCATCATTTCTTAGCTATGCATCAGAGGGTCAAAGCGTGATTTCAGTGCGAACACACAAATTGTAATAATCAGAATCCTAATAAGAATCAGACAATGAGTGCAGTCAAACTTTCCTTGTTAATCTGTGCCAGAAGGTGGATTTATGTGCAGCACTGGGGCATTAAGGCCCATTATTGTTGTGTGAATGATACTGAATCAGGGGCTCTGGATTTTCTCTGTTATCAGCCGGTGACAGACGGCCGTGGTGACCCTGCAGCCTGACCACAGCAAGCAGAGGGCCGAGCTGCCACAGAGCTCTTTATCTGTCTGACCCCGTCCCAGCCTGTAATGGAGTTGGGAGGGTGCTGCTGGTGCTGCTGGGCTGGATTCAATGAGAAACTGTGTTGGGGTGGAGGACTTAATGGGGGGCTGGACGTTTGGGCAGGGCTGATAAGGGTGGACCCCAGCAGGCCGAAACTGACCCATGCTTCACCTTCTCAATGTGTTACTGCCTCACCATTAGTTCAGCAGACACTAACTGCCTCATTAGTCAACTCATTAGTGACAGCAAACACAGATCGCTGCAGCAGATCCCTGACGGGGGGAAACAGTGGAGTGGCTAATTAAAGGGGGGCCGGTGCTGAATGCCAGGCCTCAGACAGCTGCGTGCGCCCGCCCCAGCCCCGCCGCTGTGCCAGCCTCAACAGCTCCGTGAGCTGCGAGATCTCACTCGCACAAAACAACAACCCTGGTTGCCTGGCAGCTATCGCCTGGTTCTGAATCAGCAGCTCTGAGCTTCTTCTTATTTGCTGGAGCAGTTAATCTCACAAAGCGAGGGCGAAGGCAAACATGCAAGACGTCCGACCCAGAGTCAAGTGACATTTCCAGAGATTGGATTCCTGGAATAAAAGACGATAAATAACTGAAAGAGTAGAGAAGCTGCTTCGCTGCTCTTCTTAGGTTCAGGGGTTCTGGGAACACAGTGGAGTATTTCTCTGCAGACACAGAATCAGTGATAAACACAATCATGTGAATATTTTGTTATTGTAACAGCTGCCAGCCACATATTATGTTGCTGGAATCTTCTCTGTGCTCCTCATCCTTTGTGCTCACATAAACCTGTAAACCTACTCATCTGTGTTTATTGGCACTGATCGCCCTTCTGTTACCTGCCTATTTTAGACATAAAGACACTAACTGACAGATTCAGACCCACCGTACTGATGACAGAAGTTCTACCCATTTGTGTATTTATGTATAAATGAAGTTTGAATGTGTGTTCAGTTTCATTAACTCTATTGTGCTGCTCTGAATTCTCAGTGTCTGCACTCGGACTGACAGACTTTAGTTTTTGGTATTTAATTAAATTGCAGATTTGTTGAGAAAACTACCTTTACCTTTTACGTTTTTGAATTATATACCATAAAACATCAGAAGTAGCACATCTTTTCATCTTTCTTAGTGCAAGCAAAGTCAAATTATTTTACTGTTTCACATGGATGCTAGGAATATTTAACTGTAATTCTATGATTTTAGGATTTATACTGAGAATGTTTTAGGTATAGCTTTATAAAATACATTATTTTATTGTGTCATATTGTATGAAACAGTACCGTTTGCTTCTTTGGAACTTTGTGCTGTCCCCTTGTATTTTATAATTCTATGTGCTCAGGCACCACAATTTATGAAGACATAATGTAATTTTTTAAAAACTGAAACTGGAGAAAACAGTGAATTTATTGGAGGCTATATTGAGTGTAAGTGTTCATAGTAATGAAGGAACATGTCAGCGCATCAGTGTGGTTTGTTGATGTGCATTTAAGTCCTTTGGGACAATGATGGAGCTCTATGACACAGAGGAACTAGATATATCACACTGTGTTGAAACTATTAACACTCACTGAAAACCTTAGGACCCGATAGTTTATGTCTAGTTTAGTACTGATTCTTTCTTGGCAAATAACAACCTTGATATTTGGAGTCTGCTGTGTGCACTCTCCTTTGTGGGAACTTGATATGTTACATACACACTGCACAGATGGTAAGAGTTTTGCAGGAGTGGGGTTAATAGGGGATTGAGGGCACATTCTTGCCCCTGGGCCCCCTAACAGGTTAATCTGTCCCTGTTAAATGCAGCAGAGGAATCACTGTGACGTTATTAGTCACTGCTGCTACTAATTCAAACAAAAAGGCCACTATACACACAATTAGCTACATGTCTTGGGGGAAAAAATGACCAAGAGGATCTCATTTTAAATCAGACTCACCAGAAACAAAGCACCTCGAGGAAAGATAAACCCGTGTCTGATGCCCCCACCACCACTATCCTGGCATTGACGGTGACCTTTGGTTCCATGGTTAACTTTCTGCTGATCAGACTGAGAGCAAACGGTGCCTGAGAGAGAGAGAGAGAGACAGAGGACAGTCAGGCATAAACTGGTTTTATTGCATCAAATACATTTACTGTTAATAATTACCCCACTAAAAGCATTGCATAATGATGTGTCTAATTTTACTCTTTCAATTTCACAGAATAAAGCAGGACCCAGCATTTATCAATGCACTTAATGTGCATCCAGCCGTCAGACAAAAACATTTATAATCTGTAACATCTCAACAATCTGTGCACAGTGAAACTTACTGAATACCAACGACTATCTCTTTATAGGTGGCTGGACTTGTAGTCAGATTTGGGTTTTCCAGAAAGCAGAGGACTTTACAAAAGCTAGAAACGATCCACTGATGAAGCAAACACACTCAAGGGACCAGATTTGACTGTTTTACTTAGACAATACAGACAAAAGGAAATGAAGAATGACATCCAAACCAGGGACACACTGCGTCATAGGCCACGAGTGTGTGTTTTTTGAGTGAAAGAATTGAAATGGAATTAAAATCAAATCTCTGTGTCTGATTATCATACAGGTTTTGCAAGAGAATGGACTGGAGCACACTAAACGTTTAAACAAACTAACACTAAATAACACTTGGTTTGACTTGAAAATGTTTTCTCTGCTGTTTCACAGGGAAGAACTTCCACTAAACATACTCCAGACCTACTTTTCCTTCAAAATGTATTTGATAAAATAAATCACTACTATTTCATGTAACTTTAAAATTTTCAAAACACAATTTTACTGAATTAAAAAAGGCCATGAACTCTTTGTTGTCTCTGTGTAAGGCAGGTGTTACAGCATCATGAATTAGAGAAGCTTGGGTACTTGCTTTCATGGTTTTTTAATTATCTATGAGTCAAAAAATGTGTGCCTATTACTACATTTACTAAGTAGACATAGTACTAGGCACTTTTATTGTACACCTATCACACCAGGGTACTCTTCTACTTCGTTTTTGTAGCTCCAGTCCTGCCTGTGTAGTAATCAAGTGTTTACTCTACATTTACATGTTCTTAAACTAATAAACACAGCTAGCAAAAAAGACACTTGCAGTTACTGCAGCTGCAGATTCTAGTGAGATGGAAAAACAGGGATCAAACGTGTGACCTGAGAGTTAAGGAACACTTTTCAACAATAATTACAAAAGACTCCCATGGGAATTAGTAGAACACAGCGTCCTAATTTCCCAATTCTTCCATCGCCAAGCATCTCTGGTCCACGCATTGCGAATCCGAGGCAGCTAATGGCTCCTTCATCATCTATAATTAGGCAGATTGGCCCCACAATGCACCTTGTTGGATGAAAACAGCATTGAGTGAATAAGGGGGAAACCCAAGGGTGGAATTAACCTTTGTATAATATTCAAATAATTTCCACGAGGGCCTGTGTGCCAAACATCTGTTACATACAGAGAGAGTCTTTGGCTCTGGGTCACACTATAGCAGGAAAATAAAGGCGTCTATGGTTTCTATATGACAAATAATATATGTATGCACGCATCAGCAAAATAAATCATAAGCAACCTCATGTGTAGTTTCAATGCTAGGGAACAAATAAGTGAACAGAAGCCACTAACTACAGAACCACAAAACTTTACATTCAGCATTAAAACTAAATTTTCGCTGTCTAAACTTTTAAAAGTAACTTATAATGATTTAGGAAACGTTTTGGACAGATTTTTTTTGCCTGATGAGATACTGTACCTGGTATCTTCACTGGATCTGTAATGTTAGGGACATTTCAGTAAGTACCATTCATTTTCTGAACACAGAAAATGTAATAAATCTCAGGCTTGTGGCCTTTATAAACAGTAGGTTAGACATTAGCTACACCCAAAGAGCATTTTGCTAAGAGACCAATCACAGAACAAAGTGTGAGCTGTAGCTAAAGATTACATGAACTCCAAATAACCAGCAGATGAAGTTAAAAAATATATAGTTTTGTTAACAGAACAGCCCTAAAGGGAAAAGATAGACTTGATCACCACTAGGTATCTGCAGCCGAATCTGAACACCAGCAGACCCTGCAAAAGGTGTGTGGTGTAATGCAGTATTCTGCATTTTGAAATTTACTGAAAATGACTTAAATATCTAAAAACTGTACATCTGTTGGCAAATTAAATGCCTGCATGCATCCATCTGAATACTGCAGGAATTAAACAGATGAAGTAATCAGAGGAACAAAGCTCAAGGTCTCATCTGCATGTGCAGTGGAGCAGGTGCAGCAGCTCTTATCACGCAAGAGATGCCTCGTCTTTACCTACTCACACAATGGCCACAGCTCTGTGTAATATGATCCTGTATTGACAGAGAGGGAACAGGTGCTTTAGATTTGATTAATCATCCTGAGGCTAACATCAGGAGGGAGAGACAAAGCTCAGAGGCGAAGCTCTTATCTGCACGGTAGCCTGGAAATCATGACTGCCCTGTTACCCAGGCGAAGGGAGCAGACTGGGTTTGATGGAGTGAAATGAACATGTGAGTGTACACAGTGACGCCTCGGGTCTAAAGGTAAATATTTAAGGTACAGGACATTAAAATAAATCACGGTCACATTAAGATCAGCCATGCTCAAGAGATATAAGATAAAAAAATGTTACTAGTTCATATTACAGGTCATCTGAGCACGTTGGTGTTCATAGATGTTAGAAACTGCCCCGATGTGTTGCAGCAAGCCTGCTGTCATAGAGAGAAACACTTATCATTCAAATCATTGAAAGGAATAGTGGCCGATTCTTTGGGACAGTCTCTTCTTAAAGACATTTATGGAGTGAACTTATGGATTGCCATTGAGAACGATAAAGCTTCATGACCCTCTATTGTTACTCTTCATAGCAAATATGTGAAGAACAACACATGATTTCAAAATATGTGAAATTGTTGATTAAAACTACAAAATATCCAGATTTTCCGTGTAGGAGACGTGGTTTCTTGATGAGGACACAGTCGTCAGGGATACTCAGAGTTAAACAAACCATAATTCACACCTGAGTCAGACATATTCTTTCCTAAAACTCCTTTCATCAATTACTGTACATTTTACAGCACCTTGTTCAGTGCTTGATTTTCGTGTAGTTCAAATTCTTTCAGTACTACAACTTCAAGTCAATGTGAGGTACTTTAACTTTCTGTTACTGTCAAAAATAATTTTTAATAAAAGTACTAACATTTCAACACACTCATTCCATCATACTGGGTTTTACATGCTTCTGTGATGGAGTTTTCCATCCATACCTTTATGTGAACCACATTCTGTAGCTCTAAAGCTTTTATCTTTTGAAACAGCTCCGACTAGTGGTCATGTTGACACCCTGCTGCTGTGATCCTTCTATCAGCAGCTAGCATACAGTCCCTGGCAGGATGCTCCCTGTCAGCCAGCTGCTTCTGTACCCACCTGCTCCTCTGTGAGCCGCCTGGCCGGGGCGTTGATGCCAAGTTCCTCCAGCGGGTAGATGATCTGGCAACGGGGGCGAACAGGGACAGCGCAGTTGAGGACAAAATGCAGATGGTGGACGCAGGAATTCTGAGTGCAGAAGAAAAGGGCACAGTGTCAGTGAGCTCAGTGAGAGAAAATCTCCTATTATCAGTGAGAGGGCTCTGTAGGCAAAGCGATAATGAGCTCCGATGAACAGGTTAGATGATGCAAAGTTTACACCAGTGATATAAGCTGATTATGACTGGAAAACATCACCCAAAGCTTCACCTACTGCCTGAACAGAGCTAATTCTCTGGTTATCTTCTGCCATTATTCTATTTGCACATCATCATCTCCCAATCTGGTGCTTGTTTGTGGAAGGTAATTAGCAGAGGAAGTGGAGGCCTCTACACGTTGAGGAAATGTCTTATTATAGGCTGGAGAGGTGGAGCTGGCAGCACGGTCGGCACCTGCTGCCCCGACCCCGGGGACAGCAGTGTGCTGAGGGCCACACTCTGCAAAAGATGAGCTACTTAGACCTACATCATTTTTACATAAGCAAATCCATCTGTCGCATCTATGAACACAGCATCTGCAAACTCTGCTGCAGAGTTGTTCTCTTTGCACAATTAAAGGAAATCTTAAAAAAAAAAGAAAATTTGCTTTTCTAATAACCTCATTCATATTTCCATTCATACTGATTTTACTCAGCAGAACGAGAATTCAGCAGCACAGCTCACCTAAACTTTACATCACTGTCCATACACTTTAGCTAAACTGGACTTTAAAATATGTCCAGTTTAGTACCGTCTGTGCCTGTTAATCTGTCAAACATATAGCAACATGTAGCTCAGTTGGTAGAGCAGTTGTGTATAAATCCCAGGGTCAGTGGTTTGACTCCCAGTTCCTACTGGACACCCAACAGAGCTGTCATCTACTGCAGCTGTCCAAACAACATCTTCCCCAAGGGGATCAATAAAGTATATTATTATTATATAGGTGTTCTGAGAATCTCCAGTACAGTTCTTTAGGAAAAAAATGTGAAACTAATCTTTAACGTTAGTGAATAATCATTATTATTATCATCTTTGGCTATTAAATTATCATAAATTAAATGTTTCTTTCTTTTCTAAATACATGAATATGCCTCAATTGTCCCAAAATTTCCTGGAACAGTCACATCTGTCCTGATTGATTTTCAATTTCAGTGCCTTATGACTTATGACTGAGATTTTTTGCAGTGTATGGACTGAAGATCATTAGACTAATGACACTGTGTATCTGAGCAGACATGCTCACAGGCTGGAAGGTACCCAGTGATGAGGGCCACTAAGGGCCTGAAGGTCCCCCTACACCCACCTCCTGGCTATGGTAGGGTGGGTAGATTCTGTGGTAGAGGCAGGATCTGTGAGCCAGCCGGAGGACCTCTTTAAACAAGTGTTTGGTGAAGTGCTGGAAGGATGGTTTGAGGACAAAGTGGCGAATCTGAGCGTGCTCTTCGTGGCGGTGATGGCTGAAATAGATGAAGTTCTCAATGTTGTAGTGGGCGCGGATGTACTCGATGTCCTGACAAAGACAGATTCACGTCAGTAGTGAACTCCACAACAGAAACATTTTTTATTTTCCTATTTTCATTTAATTTTGTAAAAAAGACCTGTTTTTTTGTTTGTTTTTTTTAATAAGGAGTGAAACTAGGGGCATTTTCAAACCTGTAGCTTATCTGACCGCATCCAGGTTTGTGTTTTGGTCCATACCCTCTATCAACAGTGTTCACACCTGCCCAACCACGAAGATTGAACCAGAATTCGGCCAAGCCAGACTAAACAGAGCAGGTTTTATAACATTTTAAGATGCCAACACAAGGTTCTTTAACTAAAATAAAGCTCATAAGACCCTCTCAAACACACTGAACTTTATCTAAACTTTTCTCAAGGCCCCAATGTTTGTATGTGTCAGGCTGAAAAATGAAGTATAATGTTAAAGATTGGATGCTGAACAAGACAACGCCGAAATATTTAGGATTTAAACGTTTAAAAAGGGAAATTAATTAAACTTTAATTGTGCAGTGAGAGGTTTTTGTGGTGTTATTCTCCTTAGAAGTCTTTGGACTTTTAGAGTCCAAATTGTTTCGACTGTACCACACTGCTCTAAGATTCTCCTGAGGACTAGAGAACTGCACATACCTGCTCATCTCTGATGATCAGTATCCCGACAATCTGGCTGTTCACCTGAGCCACGAAGGCCTGCAGTGGCACCCCGCCCTGAAAAACAAGAAAGTGAACAAACTTTGTATGATTTTACATGTGTGTATTCAAGTGAAAACCAGCTCAATGCACCTTCTTGAGTCCAGTGCCATGAATTCACATGAAGTGGCTGCATTCTCATTTCAGAAGTAATTATCAGTTTTGGAGCTGAGGCAGTGACAGCTGGGGTGTCGGTCAGAGAGGAAAATCCGTTCAACTGAATTCTCACCAATCTGTTCCCTGGCATACGTGTGATATTCCTCACTATTCCAAGACAGTCGTCACACCAGCTCAAGTCACACTTGATGGTCCAAATCAATCATTATTCTTTCTCAAAGTTAAAGGGGGGGTCAATATGAAATTCAATATTTCAGTTTTCTATTTATGCTAATTAAAATGATACTTTTTGTTTTTTAGAAATGGTAGCAAATTTATGTGTAAGTCTAAGCAGTAGTGAAAAGAAGTAAGAAATAATAAAGACGTTTGAACAAGCACAAATTCTATAAAGCCACTTAAATATTCAAAAGAAGGTTGAGGAAATCAAACAACATCAATGACACATTAATCCTGTATTTGTATCATTATTAAAAAGAGCACTGCCCTTCACTGATGCATGTTCAGCCTGAGTGTCTTTTAAGATATTAACATCAAATCAAATTATAAGTAACAAAAAACTCTAAGTAAAAGTGGCAGTCTTTTTATTAACCCTGAATAACAGAGCATTTCTCTCCATTGGGCTCAACAGCTTGTGTGTATCTCAACGTGTTGTTGGTATCAGCTTGAGTTGACTGACCAGGTCTCTGCGGGTCTTGTAGAAGTGATCCAGGTCCTGCAACAAGCATTCATTTAGTCTCAGACCCTTCACCAGGTCAGAGACAGCCAACTGATCTGCAGCCTTTGCCGGCCTAACCTCCATAGACCTGCAAGAAAAACACTGGACTATAAACATATTAAATGAATAAATGATTAATTGTTTGCACATTATAATAAATAAAGTGAATCTTCATCATTTGCAGGGAAACCACCCTGTTTGCTGTTTAACAGCAAAACTAAAAAAACACAACTGGGTGGCAGCTGACCCGAGCCCAGAAGGTTTGAAAATGTAGAGCTCGTGAAGTAGTTGTCTGTCTGCACGGGGCGGCACCCTGAGGAAGCTCTGCAGCAGGGGAATCTCAGGGGACAGAGTCGGTGCTGTAATCATGCAGAAATCCAGCTCCTGACAAAGAAAAGAACAACATAAACACTTCACTGAGAAGATATGTTCAGTAGATTTCTAAATTTCTGAAGAACTTTGTGTTATTTGCCTTGATTACTTTACTTGTCATGTGTAAAGGAGTACAGTTGTTTTGCTAATTACATGCACGTTTAGTTCTTTACCATTTCTTTACTCGTTATTCCTGGGACATAGACACATATATCAGTCAGTGTCTTAAATTTAAATATGACATGCATACTCACAGGGAAGTGTTTAATTAGATATGGAATAAAGTCCACTGATCTGGAAGAGAAGGGGAAGAAGGGGAAGTTAAGTGAAAATATGTGTGGGCCAATTTCAGAATCAAAGCCAAGTTGGTAATCACTGTGGCGGAACAACTGGCCGACCAATCTGCCCGCTGCTTCCAGCTCAACTTCTCGCCTTCAACTCGCTGTCACTTTAAGCACAGCTCTCATTAATAACGTGCTCACTCTCGGCAGGAAGCGACTCGGCTCCATATTCAGTAACAGCTGGGAGGTAAGGCGGTGGTGAGAGGAGCTCAGCAGGAGCCAACTAACAGTCACTCTCCCTGCTTTAACACAGCATATGACTGATGTAACACTGGACGGCTGCCACCAGTGCTGCAGGAACACCCCGTCAAACATTTTAAAGAGTGAGAACAACTGAAAACGTTAAAAATACACAGTCATTAAAAACTGATTAGTGGTATCTGACTTTATATATTTATATATCTTAAATATCTAGTGCTTCATTGTCATATTTAATCTATAGGAGACAAACCTTATTGTCTTCATTGCCTTTTACGCTGTTTAGCTCTATATTAAATACAACAGTCTCATTGAATGTTATAACATTTATTAAACAAGTTTTGTTTTAATTTTGGTTTAAAGCATCTGTGCACCCCAACATAAAAGACCCAACCCACAAAAATTGGATGGATCTTTGCTAAAATTGTGAAAAGACCAAATTCAACAATGTTTTAGTTCATCTTCTCTACTCAGATTACAAAAGATAAACATCTTTTAAAATATGGCACTAATACAGAACATTGTTTAATTTTTAGAAAATGCTACAACAGCTGGTCAATGTACTTGTTAATGGAAGGTCTAAGGATTCAAGATTCAAAAAACTTTATAATCCCAGAGGGAAATTGTTATTCAATATTTCAGTTTTCTGTGAGTAGTGTGATTGTATAAGTGAGTATTTGTTGGTATTTGTCTTTTCATAGGACTTTATCCTTTAATCTTACCTCATTTCATAATCTTTCCTGATAAAAAAGAACTGAATACAGAAAACATTAGGTTTCTTTGGAAACACTCCTGCTCCGGTTGACTGTGGCTCTTCCTGTTGAGATGAGAGCGACAGGAACAACAAACGCTTCACAACGGAGAAGTTGAAAACTAAAAACTGCACAGTTTACTACACTGCTGCATTACTGGAGAGGAGGATAACATGGCCACTCTCCACCGCAGAGTCTTCCATTTAAATTACAAATTGTTCTACAGCATAAGTACACAATCTAAAAATTCAATTATTAATTTTTCTGAACACCACGTGAAATTTGAGCTAGTGGGTGTTTAGAGAAGTGCTGATCAATTACCTGCTGTGAGGTAGAAGTTTGGACTGCTCCCAGTTCTTCTCCTTCTTCTCTTCCATCAGTAGTAGCAGCAGGTTCATCATGTTTCGTTTCCTGCACTTTGTACAAATCATTAAATTCACTGAGCTCAAAGCTGCTGTGCAGCTGCTTTAAATCAATATCAGCAGTAACGCTGATGAAGCCAACAACCACACCGTCAATCTGTGGAGAAAAAACATCAGTCACGCTTAAGTGTCTCATAGTACTTATCATCAGCGATACTGATGAGACACTTCGCTAACATCTACAAAGACTCAAACTGAATCCAAGGAGGAACGTTTTACAGTACCAACACTATTTGAGTGACAGGTGACCTCTGGAACATATAGTTTAACAGCACCAGAAGTTTTGTGTGTAGTTCAGGGAAAACATTTCTTCTGTAATATTCTTTCTTGACCTATGAAACAGCATTTGCCAAAACATTCTCACTTCAACTGGCATTTAGAAGCCAATTTAAAGCTTTTGATTATATCACATGATTTTCTTTACAAGATTGTCGTGAAATTCTACATATTCAGATCTCGGTTCTTCTCTGCAGGTGTGTTTTTGGTCTGTGTATGTTGTTTAGAAAGTTGACACATTTTTAGCTTTTTCTTATTTTTTAGAACTGATCTGTCTGTAAAAGATCATTTTCCAGAAGAAGACCACACCAGAAACATTTCAAATCATATATAGCATAAAAACCTCATGGCACTCAGCAGACTGGACAGCCCAGCCCTCTGTGGCTATGTAGCACTGTTTGTTCTCTGAGTGCTGAACATATTCAGACAAAAAGCCCAAAATGTTTCAGATGTCTGGACACAATATGTTCACTGAGAGCATGTCTTGGCCAAGTATCAGCTCGTATCTGCCATATGCTGCCATGAACACATGTCAGCCCGACAGGCGGGGAGGGGAGAGAAGATCTGTCGTCTCCCAGGTACCCGAGGGAATTTGTCCCAGCAGGGTTTCCCCACAATCAGTCAAAGCTTCATCATAGAGCTGCTACTGCATTAATTTTATACTGGACCAGTAGATCAGAATTGACTGGGACATCGACTGAAACAAGGGAGATTACCCGAAAAAAAAAAACCTAACAAAAAAAACAAAAAAAACATAAAAAGTCTGTGTTGACAGTGTGTAAGATTTAGTGACATCTAGCTGTAAGGTTGGAAACTGCCAGCATCTAAATATGTATCCCACACCCCTGCCTTTCCTACAGTAGCCAGTAGCCATCAGGTTTCATGTCATGTCATTGTCTATGACTTCATCAGTTTACCAATTTATGACGTGATGATGTTACTTTAGATAGTTATAGTCTTCTGCTTTCTTCTTCTTTTCCGTCTTCAAGGTGGTGCTATAGCATCACTAAAGTCAAGCTGAGATTTTAAAATGAAAATGTGAGGTTCTACTGTGGGGCCAGTGTCCCTTATGGTCTACTGTTGAAACATGGTAACGCAACATGGTGACCTCTGTGAAAAAAGACCTGCTTCCTGTGCACATATTAAAGGCTCATTCCAAGCTTAGGAAAGTGCAATGATGCTTGCTTTCAGGTAATTACACACTAATGAAAACTGTATTCCATTTCTGGATAGATCCCTCTAAATCTGAGAGAGAGAACAAACCTCACAAACAGCACTGTGATGTTTCTCATTCTGAACTTCAATAAGCTGTGCCAGGAAGTATGGTTGCTCCATGAGTGGTGGTAGCTTTGTCTGTTCTTTAAATATATATAGAACGTCATCATGATCTTCAACCCTGTAATATACAAAAAAAAGAGTAGCAGGAGTAGCAGTGGCACACTGAATCAAATAACTCTCTATAATATAAATATTCCTTAATTATCATTATGTTTACTTTTTAATCTACAGCTGAGGAAAATATTTACTTGACCATCCTGCGTGTTATCAACCAGATAAAATGTCGTGTGGTGGAGGAATCAGCTGAAATTACCTGGCTTGGCGGATATGGAGCCTTGGACAGTTATTATATCTGTGGCAGATTAATGCTAAGCACGGTGGGTCAGGGTCAGTCAGGCGTTGCAGTGGTTCAAACATCTCAGTCAGCGCCGGCTCTGTATACAAACATGCCACAATTTTTGTCTCTTGAAATGAAAAGCAGACCATAACCATGAATTTGAATCAGTTCTTCACCTAAATCACTGATGTGCGGGGTGACCAGGCAGATGTATTCAAGTTCTGCAATGGCATTAAAGACAGCCCTGTAAAAAGATGCAGAATAACAAAGGGATTATAGTTGAGCAGACATTCCATTGTCCTATATAGATCTACATTCTTTGGTTAAAATGAACTGTAGAAGACTCAACTCTTCAGTGGACTTTTTTCATACCTTATTATCTCCTTTACACTTCCAGTGGCAAAATTGAGCTGTGCCACAAAAAGGTGAAGGAACAGTGTGTTGAAAGGCTGAAGGGTGAGAAAAAGTTCAGTCTTCAGTTCAGGGCAAACGTCAGTTCAATTTCAATAGAAGTAGTTTCACTTAAACATTTCAAACATCAGCTCTTTTGCAGTATCATCTGAAATTCTAACAAGATCACCACACTCCTTTGAGTGTTTGAATCTTGGCTGTGGCCTACCTGCAGTAGGGGTCCTTAAGCAAGACCTCATTATGCTTACCCTGCCTGCCAACCCTTGTCTAACTTGTAAGTTGCTTTGGATAAAAGCATCTGATAAATGACTAAAATAAAATGTAAATGTGATACAGACTGTGCATTTATGAGTGTTGGAAAGTTTCTGCAGGAATGGTTGCCAGTTAGCTGGATCCACCAAATCTCCAACAGGATGATCAAAGAAGGAAGCGTGGGCTAAGATTTCATCCTTTTCATTGGCCAGGGTCACAGCCAGGTTGGCTTTCTCTCTGATTGGTAAAGAAGAGCAGTCAAAAACGAAAGTGAGAACTGTGTTTTGTTTGATGCTGAAAGTCTTGCTTTTACTTTTTACATTAAGAAGCTGGAAGAACACTATGATTACTTGTAGTACAGCTGGTAGTCATTCTCTATATGTCTGCAAGATTTCACAGTAGAGAAATGCATCTCAAACTACTCGTAGCATAAATGATTTACCTCTCCACTATCTACCCATATGTATGGTATCTTTCTATACTGATTTAGCAAAAATGATTAAATACATCACTGTCATAACTCTTTACAATGGAAGGAGTAAATCAATTAAATATGAATGAACAATAATACAACAATAGTGTACTTTGTACAACTTTGTACAGTATAAAAATAAGATTATGGCTTCTTGTTGGCTGAACACACCTGATCCAGGTAATCATAGGGGAGGCCTGAAGACTGGGTTTGGGAAGCTGGTGTAAATAATCATACTGTTGTTATGGCTGGTGTTAGGTGTATAGTGACTATGTTTCTATTTAGTATCTGAATACAGCTATATTTATAAAAATATAAATGTTTTTCTTACAGAAGGTGAATAACATTGACCCTTCCAAACACGGCCTCAGTGGAGGGGCTGATGAGTTTGTCAATGCCCTCAGCATCCGCTGATTCACTTCTTCTCACAGTCACAGTCTCCTCTTCACCGCTGGCTGAAGTTAAAGTTCTCATCTTCACTTCTTTTAATGGAGACGTGTTATTATGCATTAACATGTCAACATGTCAACAAGGACAGAAACAACAGCATCAGTAACAATGACGGTAACAAGATGATTAGTTACAATAAAAAGCCACTGAAGTTATTTCTCAATATTAATCAAAACAACTACTACTCACCTCCTCCGCATTTGTTTTTAAAACTATTAAACTGAGCTTATAGGCTAACTTACAATTAACTGTAGATGAATTATAAACAGAATAAAAGGCAACGTTAGAGGTTTTGTTACAGCTAACTAGGCTAGCTAACGCAAACTCTGTTACCATAGTAACATAACGCTGCACAGAGGTATCATGGGAATTTGCAGGGCATGCTGGGTACTGTTATGGCGGCTGATGTCGGATGCGACTGAAACGTTACGTTTTTTGTAATAGTTTTTGTTTTTGTCGAAGTATTTTAACAAAGTTTTGTAAAGAAATCCTCTTTAAAACCTGCTGTCAAAATGGCTTCTACCGCGGCAGGGAAACAGCGGATACCGAAAGTGGCGAAGGTAAGAAAACAAAACAATCTAAGAACCATGAGCTGAGGTTAGGCTAGGCTAACGTTAGCTAGTGCTAACGGACAGCGGTAACGTTGAGCGGTACAAACCTTAACGTTAAAGCTAGACAGCACTTCTGTTGACTTTTAATCACACAGTCCAGTTCATACGTAAATGTGTAAATATAGATGAAAATAATTTTACTTTAAAGCATTTACAAGTTTATTGGACACTGCAGACGAACACTGCATGAGTTCGAATAACACTGTAGGCTAACTAGCTAACGTTAACGCTATCACCTGTTATCTTTGTTTTTATTTTCTATGACAGGAACTATTCCTGTTTACGAGTAAAGTACTGGTAGATGTTAAAGCAGCTTTGATTTTTTTGAGGATTATTTGAACAAGTTTGATAGTCTTTTAAAGACCTACTTTACACAGACATGAATAAAGTATTTCATTGTCATTATTATGAATGTTTTATGTAATCGGTGGATTCTGCTGTCTTTTAAGTGTATATCCAATAATTCAGTGAAAGTGATAGGAGCCAAAATGAGCAGTTCCTGGGATGGGGCTTTAACAGTTATACGACTTTGTACACATTATGATCCCCACAGTGCAGCTATCGATGACTGTTCGATTTAAAGTTTGCTTCCCATATTAAAGGAAGTTGTTTTGTTCTTTCAGGTGAAAAATAAAGCACCGGCAGAGGTACAGATCACTGCTGAGCAGCTGCTGAGGGAAGCCAAAGAGAGGGAGCTCGAACTTCTGCCACCACCACCCAAACAGAAGATCACAGATGAGGAGGAGTTGAATGATTACAAGCTGCGGAAGAGGAAGGTGAGTGCTTATAATTAATCAAATCTCTGGAGCATTGCTGCATTTTCTGTTCAAGAGTGTGATCATCAACGCATATCACTGAAATCAGCTAGTTATTCCTAAAAGTCTGTTGACTTCATAGTCTCCCTAGTATTTTTAGTACAATTAGTGTTATATGACTGGTATGTGTGTTTAATCCTTAATAAACCTAGAAGTAGGAACAAAAGAGGACTTAACTTTCGTGTCTTTCAGGGGTTTGAGGACAACATCAGAAAAAATCGTACTGTAATCAGTAACTGGATTAAATACGCACAATGGGAGGAAAGCCTAAAGGAGATCCAGAGGTATTGTCTATATTTATGATATTAGAAAATATTGAGTCATTATTTTTCCGTGTTGTCTCTGCTGTACTCTTTTCACTAAATGCTGCTTCCTCTGGTTTCAGGGCTCGTTCCATATACGAGCGAGCGCTGGACGTCGACCACCGCAACATTGCACTGTGGCTGAAGTATGCCGAGATGGAGATGAAGAGCCGCCAGGTGAACCATGCCCGCAACATCTGGGACAGAGCCATCACCATCCTCCCACGAGTCAACCAGTTCTGGTAGGAATTACACTGATCTATTATATTGCAATGTGAGCCCTGATGGCAGATTGAGGTTTTTGAAAAGGTGTTTAATTACAGAGAAAATACCGAACAAAATCCTAAAAGTAACGTTGGCGTTGTTCAAAAGTTGTTAACCACTGTGTAAAGTTAGGTATGCACCTTATTGGCAGTGGGGGAAACAACTCTCGAAAGTTTTAATGTAAATTTGAGATTACATAAAGGTCCTTGAATGACTTGCATTTGAGAATCTGCAGTGTTGCTGCTATTGCTGACAAAATGACTCCGTTAATGAGTTATGAAGATTGACACTGGTTGTTATAAGTGGAATTTAAATCTATTCTGCTTTTTCATGATTGATTATTTGTCATTCCAACAGGTACAAGTACACCTACATGGAGGAGATGCTGGGGAATGTGGCTGGCTGCAGGCAGGTGTTTGAGCGCTGGATGGAGTGGGAGCCTGAGGAGCAGGCCTGGCACTCTTACATCAATTTTGAGCTGCGCTATAAGGAGGTGGACAAAGCCCGCACCATTTATGAGCAATATATCCTTTTGTTGGTGTTGTCATGTGCTGTGTTCTGAGGAATTATCTTAATTAAGCAACATTTACAACTATAGAATGTTATTTAAAATCATCTTAACTCCGCTGCACTTGTCATCGTTCACCCCGAAGTGAAGAACTGGATCAAGTATGCTCGGTTTGAAGAGAAGCACGGTTACATCGCTCACAGCAGAAAGGTTTATGAGCGGGCAGTGGAGTTCTTTGGAGAAGAACATGTGGATGAAAACCTTTTTGTGGCCTTTGCCAAGTTTGAGGAGACACAGAAAGAGGTTTGTGCATTCTGTTAACAAAATCATTCTTATTACCGAAGAACATAGGTATTTGACTAAAATACTAAAATATCTTTTACTTTAGATTGTGAAAGTGTTTTTTGCCTTATAAACTATTCGTTCTTATATAATTAAAATTTTGGTCTTCCTTCACAGTTTGAACGTGTTCGGGTGATCTACAAGTACGCTTTGGACAGAATCCCTAAAAGTCAGGCGCAGGAGCTCTTTAAGAACTACACAATGTTCGAGAAGAAGTTTGGAGACCGGAGAGGAATCGAGGACGTAATTGTCAGCAAAAGGAGGTTCCAGTACGAGGAGGAAGTCAAGGTTTATATCACGAACCAACCATCAGTGGCTTTAAAGAATCAGGCCTGGCTATGTGTGGAAAATTATTATAGGCAATATAAGAGAAACTTTAAAGTCTGTGCTTCTAAATTTTATTCAGATGAAAACTTGTGGCTTAAACGAATGATAAATTCTTCATTTGTTCTGTTTGTATGTAGGCAAACCCACACAACTACGACGCATGGTTTGATTATCTTCGTCTGGTGGAGAGTGACGCAGACTCTGACACTGTGAGAGAAATTTATGAGAGAGCCATCGCCAACATCCCCCCCATCCAGGAAAAGAGACACTGGAGACGATACATCTACCTGTGGATCAACTACGCGCTGTACGAAGAGCTGGAGGTCAAGGTCAGTCCCAGAACAATCCTCAGATACGTTTGCTGTATGTTGGTTGAACTAGATGCAGCTTGTGTTTACCGCTAATAGAGGATTAGTGATGCAGCATGACAGAAGGGTTCAGGGAGAGACAAAGTTTAACTGGAGGTGATATGAACAAATACAGAGCTCGAACTGTGTCTTTAAAAACTTGTTATTAAGAGTATTTCAGATATTTTCAAATGTTTTCATCAGGTCCAATCAGCCTGAAATTTGTCTAACACAGCTTTAAGGCTCTTCTGAGAGTCAGTTCAGTCATCATGCCGAATAAACAAGCACCAAGGTTTCAGGGTTTTTAAAGCTTGCAAGCAGCTTTGAGTGTATTAAAGTACTCAGGGCCATGTGTGAAAATGTAACTAATGATCCATTAAAAAGGAAGCGGTGTGTGAAATTCATCATTTTCAATGCATTTCTCAACACTCATTTAAAAACCAGGACATTCAAGGTTGAAATTTCTGAGGCAGATTAAAACACTGTGGTTTGATTGAATACTGCTGATGTCGTTCTACAGCTGAACAAAAGACTGTCTGCATTTTAAATAGTCATTCACATGTCCACTACCATCCCTGACTATGCTGTAGATGTTAAAGTGTGCAGCGTTGTTAAAAGATTGGACATGAAAGGAGGAGTTATCTTTTAACGGCAGACAAACCAGGACTATTTAAGAAAAGCATTATATAACTGTATTATAAATTCAAGTCCCATGTGTTCATCTTTTGCTCATGTGTCAGAATATCATGCTTGAAACCTCCAGTAATTAGTGTGTCTTTTATTTATAACATTTCTAACATTCATTAGTGACAAATGGCACATTCAGAGGTTTGAAGTTTCCATAATTAGAGGAAGGCAAGGATTGATTTTTGATTTAACGCTGTGATTGATGAAGCCAAAGAGAATGTTCAACATAACAGACAAAACATTTCCTCATTGTCTAACTAACCTTATTTCATAATCACTGAATTAATTAATTCTCTACACTACATTTGTTTTCATGTTTTTCTTCCAGGACCCAGAGAGAACACGACAGGTGTACCAGGCCTGTCTGGACCTCATCCCTCACAAAAAGGTAATGATTCAATTTCTTGGAATGAGTCACTGTTGTTCTTCTAGTAGCTACGTACTGTATCTGTGTCTTCCTGTGTGTGATTGTCGTAATCTAATGTTGTCATTTCAGTTCACATTTGCTAAGATTTGGCTGCTCTACGGCCAGTTTGAGATACGAGAGAAGAACCTGCAGGGAGCCAGAAAGGTCATGGTAAGATTCTACAGAAACTAGTTTTTGGGTTTTACTAAGTAGAACAACACTGAGATCAAAATGTATTTAATAAAATCACAAATAAGACTCATGGGATGTCAGCTGACCTACAGTCAAGAGCAATTGAATAGTTCTCATATGCTTCTGTTCTTTAAAACAATTTTCAATTGTAAAGACATGGAATTTGGCATAGAGAGAGTTTATTAAGTGTAGATTAAGATCACTCACCGTTAGCTGATGAACAATCCTGTGAAACAACCAGTGAACTTTGGAGAGTAGCATCAAACAGTGGTCAGACGTGGACTCAGGACTCCTGGATTACATCCGAAATTAAAACGAAGCACAAATAACAAGTTGAAACAACGGTTACATTCTCTAATTTAGAAAACAAATGTATCGCTGTTTAATATTAAGATAAGAACAGGGAACTCACCGTCTCACTGTTGTTACCTCAGGGCACAGCGATCGGTAAATGCCCAAAAAACAAACTGCTGAAGGGTTACATCGAGCTGGAGCTTCAGCTCCGAGAGTTCGACCGCTGCAGGAAGCTGTATGAGAAGTACCTGGAGTTCAGTCCGGAAAACTGCACAACCTGGATCAAGTTTGCAGAGCTGGAGACGATCCTGGGAGACATCGAGAGAGCCCGCGCTATCTTTGAACTCGCCATTGGACAGCCGCGACTCGACATGCCCGAGGTTTTTAATACAGTCCTTTTATATCTTCTGTAACTGCTTATTCATTAAATCAAGAAAGTGAAATAGATTCTGAGGGTCATTAGTTTTCATTCTGACCAATTAGATTTCATAAAAAGGGCACAGCTTTGTCTGCAGCTTTACTTTCCCTTCATTGCACTTCAATGTATTTGTGTGTTTTCAGGTGCTGTGGAAGTCCTACATCGACTTTGAGATCGAGCAGGAAGAGTTTGGAAACACCAGAAACCTTTATAAGCGGCTGCTGCAGCGAACCCAGCACGTCAAGGTGAGAACTGCACTTAGCCAAATAGCTCAGTTGAAGCTTTGATGTTACTAGATGTGTGAAGTAGACATGAAACTGTGTCTCACTTGGTGTCTGTAGCCCTGACTGAACCATTTTTACAAGTAGCCACAGATCATTTAGCACAGACAAGTTTACTGGGAAAAAAGTTTTAACAATCTAGTTGAATGATTTAAAAAAATTATCATCGTCCTCTTCCTCTCCTGCAGGTTTGGATCAGCTACGCTAAGTTCGAGCTGTCGATCGACAGCCCCGAGCGGCTGCAGAAGTGCCGGCAGATCTACGAGGAGGCCAACAAGAGCATGAGGAACTGTGAGGAGAAGGAGGAGCGACTCATGCTGCTTGAGTCCTGGAGGGACTTTGAGAAGGAGTTTGGCTCCGACAGCACCAGGGAGAGAGTCAGAAAACTGCTGCCAGAGAAGGTGAAGAAGAGGAGGAAGCTGACGGCCGAGGACGGGGTAAGGATACATACAAATTATGTCATTCAGAGGAATTCTCCATCTGGAGACAGATGTATTTTAATATAGTGAAGGCATAAAACTAGAACCACAGGGAGCAAGATGAAGTCCTCCCCATAAGGAAAACCTTAATGTTGGATTGTAAATAAATACAGATTTTAGGCTGTTTTAGCAAATCTTTACCTTAACAACAAATGTATTCAAAGAAAACAACGACCTGGCCTTAGTTTTTAAATATGATCGGTCACTTTTCATTCTGTAGATCACTAAACTAAATATATGACTTAAACTATCTCAGTTTTAATATTGGATTAGATTCTTTAGGTTTTTACATATTTTAGAAACAGCTCTAGACTAATTGAGGATTAAAAAGTCATTAGTTGCAGCTCCAGGTATTTATCACGGTCTCTTCCCTTCCATCTTTAGTCGGATGCAGGCTGGGAGGAGTACTACGACTACATCTTCCCAGAGGATGCCGCCAACCAGCCCAACCTCAAGTTGCTGGCCATGGCCAAAATGTGGAAGAAACAGCAGGTCGACGGCAATGGCGAGAACGTTCCAGAAAAAGATCCAGCGGCTGAAGAGCAGACAGCGCCGGTCTCAGAGGAACCTACAGCTTCTCCTGAAAACCAAAACGAGTCCGACAGAAACGTGACTGAAACCGAACAGGAGAACGTGGATGACGACCGAGACGACGACAACGAGAGCAGCAGCAGCAGCAGCAGCAGCGAGAGTGACAGTGACAGTGAAGATGATGATGATGATGGAAAGAAAAAAGAGAAAGAGAACAGGAGCAGTGAAGAAGACAAAGATTAGACTCCACATTCAGGGACACGGGAGAGTGAACGTTCATCCGGGATTAACTTTTCTACTGCTCGTGAGCACTGTTTATTATGTAACCATGTTTTCTTTACAGCTGTGCCATTACACATAAATCAATTCAAACTGGCCTGTTGCATTATTTCTTACAACAAATTATGCAGAACTTTTATGATTTATAATATAGAAAATTCAAATTTGTACAATTAGTGGCTCTCTGACTATTAAGCACGGAAAAAGGGATCAGCTGCTTCTGATGGTTTAACTATGTACAGCCTAACTGAGGATGGGGTGAAAGGAGCAGCAGGTCAGAGAGCCACAGTCTACTGTTATTCGATGTCTTCAGGTCTGACTGGATGTGGCAGCGGGATGATAGACTTCTTCTCTGTGTCTCTAGACAGAGCCTTCCTCATATCTGCAGAGAAAGAGTGAGAAGTTCAATCAGAGTCTGAGTTTCTTCACATCTGTTTATTCTGAACGAATGGCACCATCTTCTGGTGGTGTGGTATATAGCGCAGTCATTTTCTACAGTTAATACAGAAACAAAGTCACAGGAAGAAATATTCTGAACTTAATAGCTCGACTCACCATAAGCGTCTTCATCAGGTTCTCCGTTGCTAGCTGAGTAATACTCTATCACCGTCCTGTAGACGCTGTAGCCCAGACGTTTATACATGTTCACTGCCACTTGATTGGAGACTCGCACAAACAGATCCACAAAGAATCCACCTTTCCTACAAGGGAACACATCAAACCTCAACAGCTGTAAAGTTTTCTATGTCGAGCTCATCATCAAAAGAAAAATGTCTGTTACAGTAAAAAGTCTGAATATCTCATTAGATTTTAGCAGTTTTATTCTTCATAATCCACAATTTAAAAAATGTGTACTGGGTAAAATATTAATTTTAGCATCTATGCAGCGTCTGTAGTATGAAACAATACGTCTCTGCATATAGCAGATATACAGATTATATAATCTGGTGGAGTTGGTCAACTAAGACTACAGCCTCCAGGATACGAGCAATAAGAAGACGAGAAGGTTACCATTCATATTCAACATATACTTTGCCAGAATAAAACCATGGATGGATTTTTGAACACAGGGCTGTGTCAAAAGATGCTAAATGACCCCAAGACACATGACAAGCAAAAATATCAGAGACATAATAGTGATGAAAAAGATACTGAATACAAACTGATCACCAAACAGACACAAAATCACCACAAGCAGTTGCAAATTGACCAAACAAAAAAAGAACAGAAATCAAACTCAAAGAGAAAAAAAGAAATGACCACAGTTGAAATATGACCAAATTAAAATGATGAAAAACTCATGACTGGAACCGTAGGAAGCAAGAGGCTTCATCAGTGAAGTGGCCCGAAGCATTTCTTAAGATAGTGAGATGCTCCACCATCTTCTCTGGTAACAACAACATCACATTAACTTTACGCTCTTCTCATGGTTTGGGTATAAAGTTACAAACCTCTCTGAGATTTCCTCAAGCATCTCCATGAGTTTGGCTGCGAGGCCGAGTCTTCTGAACTCCGGAGCGACGGACAGAGCGGTGACGTGACCGTGCCACTCCTCACGAGCTACAGATCCCTCCGCCTTCCCCATGACTGTAAGCAAAGCAACAAGATGAACATGAGCTCAGTGAGAATGTATTTTAAGAACCCTAAAACATAAATGTGTGGTGATATGATCAAATCTGTGGCTCCTGTGACAGCTGACGCACAGACAAACATTGAAGTTAACCTGCATTCTTAGGATATCACATTTTCTCTGTTCTCTGTACCTACTGTGACTTAATCTTCTCGACTGTCAGGATCAGATCGAGTTTTATTCTGAACATGTTTTCATTTCCTGTACATTTTTTTTTTTTTTTTATACTGGACATCATGTGATGGGTGATATTAATAAATGAAGACTAGTCCTTCCTCATGTTGACTGGAATAAGTGATAAAAACAGTTAATAAACAGATGAACAGGTGTTGAAAAGGATTTCACTGAAAATCTTAATTAAACTTACTGTAGCCCATCAGTTCACCACCAGGAGCCTCCGCAACTATGAAGTACTCCGGCCAGTGAGCAAGGTACTGGAGGTAAAATGGGATCCCATACTGGAGGTCAAAGGTTAAAGAAAACTGCATTCTACTTTGTGGTGAAACACTTTGGCACTAATTTATACCAACAGGTGAATATTAACACCTGTCTGTACATCTCAACTGATATCAAGTCAAAATTGAGCATAAAGCTCAATCAGCACCTATCAAACTGAAAACTGGGAGATTATTAACAAGATGAATTAAAATATCTCAGATTATCATCTTGGCTGAGCTAACGGGGTTAGCTTCAAATGTCAAGGATACAGTTTCTGTCAAAGGATCCAAGTTGCTATTGGACAAAAAACAGATATTAGTTAGTCTGAAAATGTTTTTTATATGGTTCATGATCAGTTAATCACAAGTACTTCACAAGAATGTTATAATTTAAGAAATTACAAACCCAAGCTCCATAGAATAATTTTACGATTCATTGTTAAACGTGTATGATATCTGCGATCATTTAAGTTAAGAACTTGGATTAAAGTTACTTAAAGTTGCTGCTATTTATAGATCATTTCGGTATACTCGTCCTGATAAAAATAATTCAGCATAGAAAAATAAGCATTAACAAAATATTGCTTACTGCAGAATGAGACTAGCTAAATAATGCTAGATGGCATTGTGAGGCAACTGTGTCTAAATGTTACTAAAAGAACTGGTTTGTGACTTACTAAATATACGCCGTGTTTTTAAATAAGATCATATGATTCACACCGTGTTTAGACCGTGTGTTAAATCGTGTCTCTAACTACCAACAAAAACAAAATCTCCAAATGCTGCGTTTTTTTCTATGGAGTTCTTTCCGTTAGCAACTTGTCACACTGCTTAGCCTGCTAACGTTGCTACACACCACAACATCAGCTCTACAGAGACCGGTGTCACATAAACACCAGACATCTGAAGACAAATAAATGTTAAACCCAACTCAGGTGGTAAAAGTGACTTCACTCACATATTGTTGAATTTAAACAGATCATCGCAGGTGAACGGTCGTAATGTTGTCATCTCGGCTGCTGCTCGGTGACCTTTCACCTCGGACGTCGGCTGAGAGTAGCGCCCCCTGTGGAACAGGAGGTGAATTACAACGTGTTGATGTTTACAGTCTTATATAGTTTAATCATTTTAATTACACTGCTGTTGAATTAATGTCTTCTTAAAACCACAGTACAAGTCTTTTACTTTATAAAAAATAAAATAAAATCAGTTCATAACAATCTTAATGTAGGTTTTTTTCTTATTTCATTCTCAGGAATTAAGAGGATATGAACATGTAACATGCAGCTGTGAGCCAGGTAAAGGTCCTCATGTCAGCAGTAACACATCTTTATTAGGAGTCATAGCAAATTACATCACAGGCACATTTTCTTCTTTCACAGGATCAGTGGAAACGTCCTGGGCGTGGACACACCCAGTCAGAGCCTCCTTGATGGGATTCAGGTAAACCTACACAGGCAGGTCTGTATGAGGAGGGGGGGGGGGGTGTGGTCTGCAGGTACGAAGACAACAGGAAAACTCACCTGCTGCCAGCGGAGCGAGATTCATTCAGGCTAATGGAGCACCTCCAGGTGTGGGGATTCTTCTGCGTCGTCGTTCTTGCGGCTGCTCAGAACACCACACACAGGTAATGGGTCAGGTACAGGGTCGGGTACAGGGTTGGGTACAGGGTCAGGTACAGGGTCGGGTACAGGGTCGGGTACAGGGTCAGGTACAGGATCAGGTACAGGGTCGGGTACAGGATCAGGTACAGGGTCGGGTACAGGATCAGGTACAGGATCAGGTACAGGATCAGGTACAGGGTCAGGTACAGGGTCAGGTACAGGGTCAGGTACAGGGTCGGGTACAGGGTCGGGTACAGGATCAGGTACAGGGTCGGGTACAGGATCAGGTACAGGGTCAGGTACAGGGTCGGGTACAGGGTCGGGTACAGGGTCAGGTACAGGATCAGGTACAGGATCAGGTACAGGGTCGGGTACAGGGTCAGGTAACGGGTCAGGTACAGGATCAGGTAACGGGTCGGGTACAGGGTCAGGTACAGGGTCAGGTACAGGGTCAGGTACAGGGTCAGGTACAGGGTCAGGTACAGGATCTGGACAACCTAAGGTCCTGTCTGATATTTAGTCAATAGAAAAAATCATGATTCATGTGTTTTTGTCTGATTACTTGATCTTTCTTATATCAACATTCAGCAGTTCTGTACTTCAGAACTATCAGTTTAACTTATAAAGACGTTGTTGTATTGTTGCTAAACGTGCGTTTCTACTTTTCAGTTGTGTGTATGGATATCATTATTTAAAAATGATTAAAATATGTCAACTGCTACGTAGAAGATCAAGACATTGAGCTTCATCTACCAAAGATTAATGACGTGGTCTCAGACCTTTGGACGTCACTGTGTCTGTTTCTGATCTTATTCACACATTTTAGTTATATTAATATTTATATATTGATATAATGATGTATTATATTATTATATATACTAGTTATATGTATGTTTCTTCATCTTTCTTTTAGCTGTGCTGTATTCAGCTGAACATGTTTAACTTGTAAACCTCATTCTGATTTTTATGATTTCTGAGGGTTTCTGGGGACTTTTGGTTTGGTTTTTTCAGCCCTGACCCTCCTCCACCCTCCTACCTGCTGCTGGCTCCCAGAGTCCTTCGACCTGGAGTCCCTCTGTCAGTATCCGTCACCATCCTCACCGCCTCACCCGTTGCTGTGTCTGCTCACATTTTTAATGGAAAACAGACGTTGGCCTCAAATTCTGTAACAATTAAAGGAGGTAAATGATCAGTTTGTCCTCAGTAATAGATCCTAAATACTGAGAACGTCCAATTATTGATTCTGCTTTGAACTTCTCTGTTTAAAGGTTCAACTAAACTGCTGACTTTGCCACCTGTAAGTAAGATATATATGTAAATCCTAATCTTTCTGGCTTTGTAGTAGATTCTCTAAGTTTTTTTTTTTAATTCTTTGGATCTAGATTTCCATCATAAATCTACAGGCCCCAGCTGCTCCTCCTGTACAGGAGCTCAGTAGTAGAACACAGTGTTATTCAAAGTAAAATGAATCATTACCTGAGTAAAGAGCAAAATTAGTTTTGCTATCAAAAGCCACTGTGCTTCTGTTAATGGGATGAATTTAGAGAATCAAAAACATCTGTAGCACAAGTGATGTTTGACTCCTTTGTTTCCTGAATCCCGGTTGCTCATCATTAAAAAGATTAGATCATGTGATTAGTTCATATTTCAGCCCCGTGTGTGATGTATCGAACAACCTTTGACCTCCAGTCAGTTAAGAAAACACTAAACATCAAAACAAACTATTTTATAGGAAAAAAACAACAAGGAAGATAAAGTTTTTGGTGAAAGTAAGATAAAGTAGGAAACTTCCACTGTTGCACCAGCACAGGGCAGAAATAAGAACAGATAAATGGAGAAGGTACAAAAGTAAATACGTTAAAGCAGCTGCTTACTTCCTGCTAAAGGACCTGAATGTTTGTGTGCGTCTGGATGCTGTTGGTTATATTTTCTATTATCAGTTCTGAAAAGTTTCTTGCTGAATGAGCCAAGAACACAGATGGTTTCACAGCAGAACGAGTGTGAACTGAAGCTTTTGTATAAAAACAGACACATGTTGAGCAGATTTAGATTCAGAGCTTCACTGGAGTTATAAGTTACACTTCAACATGTGGTCAGGAGGAGCTGGGAACCAAACCCCCGGTCCCCTGGGTTGGTAGAGAACTGGTCTACTAAAGGAACCACAGGCCCAACAACTGCATTTAGTCCATTGTTTAGTTCCGGCTTTCTGCAGAACCTGAATTACTTCCATTCAACACTGACTCTCCATGTCAAACACCTGCAGACACACGAGAACAACTCCAACTACTTGTACCTGTACATCCTGGAGGTCAAAGGTTATGTGGGCAAAGTCCAACTTTTCTCCAACTTAACGGAGCTGGAATTTTACTCCAAAGGCCACTCCACCTTCCTTCAGACAGACAAACTTCACTATGTCCCGGGGCAGGTGGTGAAGATCAGAGCTGTGTCCATTGACCCCAAAGGGAAACCCTACATCAGTCCAGTGGATATTATCATCAAAGTGAGTCTGACATCAACCTGCACATAGATCAGAGTTCAGAACTCTTTCCAACAAAACATGTTGCTGAAACCCTAAAACCCAAATATAATAACTTCTTAAAAGACGAAATGGAACCACCTTCGTCTGGTGCCACTGGACAATGATTTCAATTTTCCATGTTCTGCCTGATCCAGGATCCCAGGGGGAACCTGCTCCGACAGTGGCTGGCTGCAGACAGCAACCTTGGAGTTGTGTCCAAAGAGTTTCAGCTGTCTGAAAACCCTCCTCTGGGTGAATGGACCATTGTCGCTACATCCAATGTAAGTTGATGTCACATGTACTTTACCGAGCTAATGCAACGACATCTGTGGATGTTATGGATGAAACTTGTAAAAAAAAGTCTTAAGGTGTCAGTGAACATATCATGTTGTCATATTAATCTGTTTTGCAGAATGTAAATAGTGAGAAGCGTTTCAACGTGGCTCATTATGGTATGTACGTTTTCTCTATGAGCAATGAAAGCTTATTGATGATAACACTACCTCTAACTTCAGTCTGGAATCCATTAAATCCATTAAACACAATCACTTCATGTTTATTATCAGTATGTTTTGCAGATATAAGCCTTTAAATTCTTTGTGTCTGGTTGCAGTGTTGCCCAAATTTGAAGTTGTGATAAATGCTCCGGATGTCTCGTACTATAAAGACACTCTGTCGGGCTTCGTCACAGCAAAGTGAGGTTCTGTTCCATTCACTGAGGCTTTGTTCGGTTCATGTTTGTGTTGTGGTGTTGTTACTGTGTTTTCATCCACAGGTACTCGTACGGGAAACCTGTTCAAGGACACATGAACATCACATTCCTTTATCACTCTCGTGGTGCCGTGGAGGTTTACGATGAAGACAGAGAGGTGTGTACTGCTTTTCAAAGCTACGTTTTGCAGGATATACTGAGCTGCCAGTTGATTAGGTAGTTTATTGAGGTGGCTAAAACAAGGCTGCATTAAATCCTCCTTCACTTGATAGTGGTCTCTGGTCTTTACGAGACCAGTAAAGGTCAATTCTTATTAGCTGTTCAGTGGATTTATATCCACACTACATGCACACACTGATGAACTGGTGATGATGAGACACTAAACAGCAGGTGACAGGAACAGAGATGGAAACAACAACAGCAGATGGAGCTGAGGAGGCAGGACAGCACTTTGACATTATATTGATTGATTAACACAGTAATGTTTTATGAAACATATCCATAATGACCTAAGTGTTGTCCTGATTCAGATCGACGGGACTGAAGTTTTGGAGTTTGAAGTTCCTGATTACCCGATAAACACAAGATCTCTGGATATGATCTTTTACGATGGAGACATGAACGACGAGTCTGTAGTGATTTCAATTAATGTGACTGAACACATCACAGGTAATTTACACGGCTGTAGAAGGTTTATATATAGATGTCAATTAGAACTCATTGATACTGATTTTGGTTTGTATATTATTAACATATTACTGACGTGTGCTCGGACTCAACTGTTAATGCTTCTCATCTTCCAGGTCTCACATATGGAAGTACCAAAAAGGTGTCACTTGCAAAACAAAGATATAAACTTTCCTTTGATGACTATCCCAGAATATTGAGGCCCTCTGCAGACTTCACTGTCAGGGTAAATTTTTATATTATTATTATTATTATTTTGATAACTCTGTGTCCAGAGGAACTGGAACCGTTAAGTTAGTTCATTTGTTTTTTCTGTGAACTTCACATTTGATTTGTTGTCATTACACCTTCATACAGCAACAAACAACAGAACACAGTGTGTTGGATTAAAATGATAAGTGGTATCATTTTAGTACTGGGACATGTGATTGACAGAAAGTCAATCACCTGCTGCCCAGGTGCGTCCTGGGACACTGATTTGAACCAATAGCTAGCTCTAAATGGCTACTCGTGGTTTTAGCCTTGGGTTTTATTTGTGACATTTTATTGTAAAAGAAATTTATTTATATCTGCAAAAGGAGGGAAACTCAATCAAAGACAATGCACAACCTCCACACAGTAGGGAGAAGGTGACAGAGAGGTAACAGTTAACAGACCAAACCACACGAAACCAGTGAAGTTGAACTTTCCAGAAAAGTACAAAAATGAGGCCAAAGTTCTGGAACAAAAATGTTTTGACTAATGAGACCAAGATTAACATCTGCTTAACTTATGTGAAAACCAAAGTGTGAAGGAAGAACAGAGCTGCTCCTGATCTGAACCATACAAGCAGTGAAACACTGCAGCTTCTGGAACAGGTTCACTGATCTGTACTGATGATGGTAGCTTGATTAAAGATTATTAAAGATTAATAAATAAAAATAAAATGCACCAGAACTAACTGTGGGAGGTGTCACCATACAGACAGACAACGATCCAAAACAGTCAATTCAACATCAGGGGGAAAAAGTAATTCACCAGATTTTACCCATCATCAGGACTTAAACCAATCTGAGGCCACAGCTGTTCTGGTTAGGAGGCGTTTTAGGTATTAGGTTCTATTTGTGCCGTGACTATTTGTAAAATGTACATATTGATTATTAGAAATATTTTCTTGCAATTATCATTCAGTTTAAAATCACATTGATAATTTTTTTTTATTTTGCAGCTGAAATTATCTACATACAACGATCAGCCACTGTCCACGGAGGATCAGCAAAAAACTGTTCAAGTATCAGTGACTCAGCAGAAGTCAGATCTGTGGGGATGGACGATGCCCCCTCTAAGATTAAACGTGTCACTTCCAGATATGATGGCACCTCAGGAAATGCAGCTTCCTGTCCCTGCAGATGGAGTCATACCCTTCAACATCTTTGTAATGAATGAAACTGAAACACTCACTATTGATGTAAGTAACCAAACAGATTGTTTCTATACTTTTTAATGTCAGCATGCAGGATTTTATATCCTAGCTTCATGTCAACTTGTAAAACTGATAATGCTTCATTTTATATAAATATACAGAGTATATAATAATCTAATACAGATGTATAACATAGAGTCACAGTTGCCATAGTTTGATTTGTGGTTTTGGTCCTTTGTTTTATTTAAGTACATAATCTAAACGCTAACTTATTTTACACAGGTAATATTTAATGCAAGTTTCATCTTCAGTGGATGAAGGAATTCACTGAAATGTAAAGTGTTGTATCATCGGCGTAGAAGGGAAACAAAAAGCCAGATTTGGAGTTTGGAAGTCCTTATGGTCGTCTTTAAAAAAACATTTATATTGAATAATTAGTTTATTGTTATTGTTCATAGTTTAACTAATTTCATGTTCAGCAACATTAGATTAACAGGATATAGTAACAACAGTGCTCCTCAATATTACACCAAACAAAGGCAAAGGGACGCTAACTGACTATGATGCCTCATTACTGATTCATAGGAATTTAACTGAACCTAATGTGTAGTGAAATAGATCAACTGAAAAGACATTGTAATACTTAAGTCAGCTGTAGATTCCAAACACAGCTTTCTTTTTTTTTTTCAGGCTTCCTTTGAGGACAGCCAAGACACTCTACAGCTGCAGAGAAGCTACACACCCCCAAGTCAATACTACCTGCAAATCGAGAAACCATCCACACCTGCTCAGGTAAACCTAAAGAACAAAATGAACAAGGATAGTAATGCTGTTAAAGACTAGTAAAAACTGGATGTATGATGGGTTCAGTGATGTACTTACACTAACATACCTGCTCCACCACTCCTACTGTGGTGAAATAACATCTCTGACTTCTCTTCCTTCAGGTTGGTTCAACCCTGGTGTTGAACATTCAAATGAATCTTCCAAAACCTGTGCTTCACTACGTAGTAAGAAATGTTTAATACTTAAAGCACATTTAATTTATTTATTATACTGCATTCTTCTTTGCATCTGTAGAATAAATGTACCTGATCTACATTAGAGAGTTCACATTTCCAGTTTTTTCAATTTGCACTTTAAAATGAAAGAAGTGAAATAACACTGTGACAAACAAAAACTAGAATATAGTTTGCACTTTGAAAAATAACTTACACCTGTTTTCTGTGTGCAGGTGAAATCCAGAGGTCAGTTAGTTTCTGCTGGCAAAGTCTCGAGTGTTTTAACTCTGGTCCCAGAGTTCTCCTGGTCTCCTCTGGCCTGCATCATCGTCTTCACTGTGTTGTCCAACGGGGAGATCATCAACGACATGATCGAGCTACCCGTTACCCAAACTTTACAAAACCAGGTGCTTTATTGTTTGTGGCTGTGTCAACATGGTTAAATCCTGTGGATTTTAGTGGAGTTAGATTATTAGCTTTATTTACAGCAGCAACTTTAGTAGATTTTCCTGTATTAAGTGGAAACAGGCAACAAGTGGTACTAATTAAAAAGAAAGTAAACCAACATCAATTAGTATCTAATTTGATTTTAAAAGACCATCAGAATCCGTCAAACCCTTCAGACCTGTGCTTTTCAGGTGTCTCTTAGCTGGAGCAGCATCTTAAAGAGGCCAGCTGATGAGGTTACCCTGAGGGTCTCTGTGGCGGAGCCTGGCTCTCTGGTCGGGATCCTGGTGGTTGACAAGGTCACGCAGTGGATGGGGTCACAGAACGACATCACCAAGGAGAAGGTGAGAACAAAGCCAGTCACTGCCTTTCACATACTGAAATTTATTCTATTGTCCAATATTTGTCAGACTCCAAAATATATGTACATGTTCCCCTCACTTGGATCTAAACCTCAAAAAAAATTGTTAGTAGACTGGGTTGGATTTTTTTCGCGCTGACTTCAATTTGACCCTTGAGTCCCATTTTCTTTTTAGGATAGTTGTTGGTCCAGTAACTTTGTCACTGACAATAACCCACCATGTGATCTGTGAATACCATCCCTAGGGCCCCTGGGGTTATATCTCACAGGAATATTTCTCCAGCCCCCTTTGATTCTGTGTAACACCAATGAAACTCAATCTGCTGCTTTCACCCCAGTATCATTTCACTGTGAAGCACCATGAACTGTCTTATTCCAGTTTTGTCAGACTGAGTTTTAACAATAAATGCTTTTTGTTGTTTGTAACAGTCGTTTCTCTGAAAATGTTGATGTTCATTCACAGGTGCTGCAGGAAATGAAAGAGTACAGCGTTTCCACCAATGGTCCCTCCTCTTATACCATGACAATGGGAGATCCATACTCCATCTTTGAGGTTAGCCTCCTCAGAAAAGTATATACACACCACATACAGCAGTTTATGTTGATTCAGTATTAGGAAACATGACTCCTGTTAACAATTAGCTCTAAGCTTCTCCTAAAGTTGAGCGTTTTAATCTTCTACATCTGGTAATTGCAGGATAATTGCTAAATGCTAAAATTGTGTTGAGTTTTCTGGCTGATTTATGTTGGGTGTTGTTATAAGTGAGTGTGCACTGAGTTTTTCTGATGTATTTTCTTTAACACAGTGTACATCCAGAAATGGATGTAGCTTAATTAAATAAATGTTGGAGACAAGACAAAAGATAAACAGTCTGTTAAACTTTCTAAAGAAACACTGTTCGTATGTCTTTGTCAGTCGAGTGATCTTGTGGCACTGACTGATGCCAGTTTGCACAAGATGACGCCACCATGGTTTGACATGGGTAAGTGTTAAACAGCAGTCTCGATCCAGAGCTTTGCATTTACCATGACTTAACGTTATTGTCTATTGCCACTGACACTCATCCTCTAAGTAACAGGGTTTGATAAACATCCTTTTGAGCGTATGGATCAACAACAGGAGCCACGAGAGCGCTGGAACTTTCCAGAGACCTGGATCTGGACGGACATCAACACAGGGTGTTTCAGAAAAAATAATTTCAATTTCTGCTGCTGAATTTAAATTAGACTGTTTTTGCTTTGTGTTAGATGAGATAAAAACATTTTTAGTTTATTAAATGTATATTTACATGGACTCGAGAGAACAAGAATAAGAACCATTTCTAGTTAATGACTTCCTTTTCATGATAAAACTTTTAGATGCATTACAAAATCCATCTGTATGCAGATGATGTCACCCTATTCTAGTACAACCTAACAAGTAAACACTGATGTCTATAGCTCCATTTATAAAATGAGCTGACTTTAATATTATATCCAAGCCAATTTGAATATTTTTGAACCATTTTAATATTAACATTTCTTTTTGTTTCACAGTCTTTCAAATGAGGCAGCAATAACTCTAACTGTGCCAGACAGCATCACAACATGGACAGCCACTGCTTTTGTCATGTCTGAGAAACTCGGACTCGGTGTCATAGAGAAGCCAGCAGAGGTATTTAGTACATCGTTTCAGATATTTTTTTGATTTAAAGATAAAAATAATACTCATAAGAAACCTTCTATATTTTTAATTTATTGTTTTGTTTGGTGTTGTTTCAGTTGTTAAACTGTTTAAACTCATTCCATTGTGTTTTTATAGTAACAGTAGTGATAATCTGAACTCAGTAAACAAACGTAATTGTTCTGCTTTAAACTTGTATTGTTTGCATTGTAGCCTGTCCTGCTTGTGTAGTCAATCCCTGATGAAACAGTACAACAGTTTGAATTTAATCTTCCTGCAGCTCACAGTATTCCAGGACTTTTTCCTGTCCTTGAATCTGCCAACCTACGTCATCCGAGGAGAGGAGCTGCTGCTGGAGGTCGTCCTGTTCAACTACCTCCCAATGCACCTGGAGGTCAGTCTGCTCCTCATCTCACAGCTTTGGGACAGTCGGGACGTCCTGACATACAAATCCAGGTGTAAGGTTTAAGGCAAGGTCAGGTACAGGTAGCAATGTAGGCAGGTCAGGAACATTGCTGGAGCGTGGTTTGTAAGTGGAAACAGCACAATGTGGCAGAGAACTGAGGGCTGAAAGGAGCTTATAAAGCAGAGGGTGAACTGTGGGTCACTGTAGATACACTGTAGAAAGGATGTTGGATATTGTGTTTTATTGACTCATACAACTGTTCTGTTACCTCTTGAAATCACAAAGGGAGAGTCAGTGTACTAAGAGATGTTCTTCTAACAACAGCAGGCGTCTTCTCTTTCCTTCCACTCTTTGTGTTTTGTTTAACGTGATCTGGGTGGATCCTTTCTGTCTCTGTTTTCAGGTCACGGTGACGGTAATACCGAGCGACGCCTTTGAATTTGTCTTTCCAGAATATGAGGAGCCCCTCATGCCTGGCGTCCGTCAGGTGTCTGTGAAAAGTGAGAGAGGAACGTCTGTCCTCATTCCCATCAAGCCGCTAATCCTCGGAGAGGTCCCCATCTCTGTGAAAGCCCAGTCGATAACAGCATCCGACTTGGTCCACGAGACAGTGCTTGTGAAGGTGCTGTGAGAAAAATCATGAACAGAGAGATTTAAATCATGGGGGTGGGACGGGGCCACTCGAGAATTAGACACATGAGAGCGATTCAGTTACATCTGGAACTACGACGCACAAAGGTTTAGTCAAGTCAGCTTCATTCACACAGCATCAGACACAATTTAAGGTATTTTACATCAGCATAAAACAACTTGATCAGTGGTTTGAAGAGTATTCATAAATAAAAAATTTGAAAAACTAGCTACATATTACTGTATATCATATGTAAAGGTGCCTCAGTGGGCTTCATAATGTGCTCCAGAACAACACTGTTTACTTCAGCAGCCACATCCTTCGAAGCTCTGACTCTACAAAGGCAGCAGAGCACACAGAAGAATCCTGGCTGACCCACATCAGCGGCTTTATAGCTTTGTCTGTTGTTCTGTGTTGTTTGTCTGGTTTTCATTGGTGTTACAGGCTGAAGGACTGGAGCAGTCGTTCTCCACCTCGCTGCTGTTCGAGGTTTCTCCGTCACAGTGGAGACTTTCCAAAAACGTCTCGTTCACCTTCCCGGCAGATGTTGTGGAGGGAAGCAGGAGAGTGTCCGTGACAGCTGTCGGTATGTAAACACACTGATGAGAACCAACTCTGAGTTATGGAGCTGCCAGGAGACAGATTCCTAACTAACATGTTCAGTAACACAGATCAGCACCGTTTCATTCGGTGATACCTCCGTGTGTTCATGATTCGTGGTTTCCATGGTAATGCAGGTGACCTCCTCGGCCCGTCCATCAGCGGCCTGGACTCTCTGATTCAGATGCCGTACGGCTGCGGCGAACAGAACATGATCAACTTTGCACCAAGCATCTACATCCTCCAGTATCTACGAGCTACTAAACAGGCGGACGCAGAGACCACAGCGAGGGCCATAGACTACATGATGAAAGGTAGAACCAGGTAGAACCAGGTAGAAGCAGGAACTAAGTTCTGGCTCATATTCATAACTAGCTGTGAGATGATCTGTTTACTGTATATAACACTCAGTTTAAAGTGTGAACTCACAGGATAACCTGAGTTTGTATAGTTTTTGTGCAGTGACGGGGACCCCTAGTGTTCTGCCGAGAGCATGTCATCACAGGTTTAATTAGCATCAGTGACTCAGGAGAGAACTGATTTGATTTTCTAACAAGTATGAAGCCAGCTGATGACTTGGCATCTCTACTGTCCTCCTCAGGTTATGAGCGCGAGCTCTCCTACCAGAGAGCAGACGGCTCCTTCAGTGCATTCGGAGACCAAGACTCATCTGGAAGCACCTGGTGTGTTATAAAACAGCTCATGCAATGGTTTTAAAATGTGAACAGAAAACATCAGCAGCACGTTTCAGCTTCTTAGAAACACTGATAAAGTGAATTCCACCTCCGCAGGCTGACTGCTTTCGTGCTGAGGTGTTTCCTGCAGGCGCGAACGTTTATAAGCATCGACGCAGTTGTGCTGCACAAAGCGTCTGCCTGGTTAGCAGCCCAGCAGGGGGCCGAGGGGAATTTTGTGGAGCCCGGCCGAGTCATCCACACAGAGCTCCAGGGAGGTCTGGATGGGCCGGTGTCCCTCACAGCCTACGTCCTCATCGCTCTGCTGCAAGACAGCGATATCAGGGTTAGAGTCAATAAATCACGTAGCATGTAGCACTGATAGATAAAAAAAGTCACGAAAAGACCCAAAGCCAGAACTGTACAGTACAGATTAGGTTTTGGACGAGGACACGTGCCAAGGTTTCTCTCCAAAAGACTCGCACTCTCCAACCACATGGAGGAAACACATCCAGTTGTTTGACGGTTTTCTAGCTCTCTGGACTCTTTTGTAGATATCTGTTTCCCTGCAGAGATCAATAAAGCTTGATCTTAATGAGCTGTCCGTAAAAACTTGAAAGTGAAATCTGGACTAACTAACTAACAAGACAAACATTTTCAGTTCCAAAGCTGTTGCCTCATCAGATTGCATCTTTATGATCTCATAAATGCCATTGAGCTGAGCTGATGAAAACCACACTGCTGCCCCGTTCTCTGTCTGTCAGGTTCAGTATCAGAGCCAGGTGTCTTCAGCTCTGATCTTCCTGGAGACCCGTTTGGCTCTGGGAGTGTCCAGTAACTACAGCCTCGGTCTGCTCACCTACGCTCTGGCTCTGTTTCCCAGTTCCAGCGCCAACTGGGCGCTCAGCGATCTGATTGGACGAGCAGAGATGAGAGGTAAGATAACAGGTGGCAGTTCTACCTTAGATCTCTTTCCTGTACCTGGAGATGAGAGCTCATGTGCCATTTTTTACCTGAAGCAAAGGTTTTTCAGATTTTCATTAACAATCTTTTTTACAATCTCAGCCTCCACTAGTCGATGGAGTCTGATAAGTAGTTTCCACACTCATCAAGTTTGTGTCTCTTCTTTTGGTCGTCTGTGAGTAGATGGAGTGCCGATGTGGTCTTCCCCAGACGGTGGGCTGTCGTCGTCATGGCAGCCTCGCACTGCAGACATCGAGCTGGCGTCCTACGTGCTGCTCTCTGCGCACCAACTGAACCACATCACGGAGGGCCTTGGCCTGATGAAGTGGCTCAGTCAACAGCGAAACCACGGTGGAGGATTCGGAAGCACTCAGGTGAGAATTCAAAAACAGAATCGAGTACAGGGCAAATCAAGCTGATAAAGAAAGATTTTTATTTTGACAAACTGGATTCATGGGAAATCAGAAATTCCCCTCAGAGGCTGTGTCACCTCCGTATGTATGTTTGCATCATAAGGTTTCACCTGTGCACAAACACTGCTGTCATAAATACTGCTACTACTCAGCGGCTTGAGCTACAGTTCATTGGATAAGGATTTTCTCCTGTATTGATCTGCAAACACACACATGCAACACGGCAGATACAGCACGAAACAACACTCACATCCAGCTGTAAACTGGAAATCAGCAGCGAATATCAAAGCTAAAGCTCATGGACGAGTGAAGTGTAAGACGATATTTTAGAACAAATGTGTGAGGTTGGATCAGATGCACAGATGTGATGTGCAATCAATCTCATTTCCCGTCTCTCAGGACACAATCGTGGCTCTGCAGGCTTTGTCCACATTCGCAGGTCTTGGGCAATCTCACGACTTTGACCTCATGCTGACGGTGAACATCTCTTCTATCACCGTCGCCGCCTTCCACATCCAGCAGGACAACTACCTGCTTCACCAGAGTCAGCAGGTAACCGATACATAAACATGAGGTTGTGTGAGCTGGTGTGATTCAAAGACCATGAACGAGCTATGACCTGCCCAAAATAAAAGATCAAGTTTCTCCTG
This sequence comes from Anabas testudineus, assembly GCF_900324465.2. Taxonomy (NCBI): domain Eukaryota; kingdom Metazoa; phylum Chordata; class Actinopteri; order Anabantiformes; family Anabantidae; genus Anabas; species Anabas testudineus. The sequence goes on along the minus strand of NC_046632.1, from coordinate 17,849,328 downwards.
AGACGTCATTAAAATGTAAAGATTCATCCTCTGGGTGCAGTTTGGCTTAAAGTGTTTCATGTTGGATCCAAACATATTTGGCTTGTGCCCCATAAGTGAAGTAATTTATCAGACCAGAAAATAGGAATTTAAGTCAGGAAAGAAATGTGTGGAAGAGAAGAGAAGGAATTCCTTTCATCATCATCAGTCTAATAAAAGATTCAACACTTGTCATATATCTACAAAGAAAATCAGACAGATCCAAATAATCCACATTCTGGAGGCTGCAGCTTATTTCTTCTTTGTTGTGTTGTTTCAGCTGGAGCCCAGCGAGGAGCTGCAGCTTCAGGTGACCGCAGAGGGCCGAGGACTCGCTGTGTTTCAGGTACCGTGACGATGAAAAGAGGCTAATTCACAGATTGACTGACATGAGCTAATGGACTTCAGTAACTATTACAATGAGCTGACAGTCATCTGTAAAACAAAGCAGAGAATTTATCCTTCGTTCTTCTCGTCCCTCAGCTCAACGTGTTTTACAACATCAGGAATAAGGAGCTGATGAGGAGGAGACGAGACGCCGGCGAACGCGAAGCATTTAATCTGAAAATCGAGCTGTATGACGCAGAAATGAACTCAGCACATCTGTTTATCTGCAGCAGGTGAGCTGCTCACACTCATCCACATAGAGATGCGGCGAGATGCAGCATGATCAGCAGTAGCTCAACAACAATAAAACCGGAGACTAACGTATTAAAAACCAATAATAAAAATAATAATAATAATAATAATAATAATAATAATAATAATAATAATCGTGCATTTTCTTCTGATTATTTTAATAAATCTACTTATTTCTTTAATTGAACTGCTCTCTGCAGTTTGTCTGAGGATCTGGGTCTGACAGCGACAGGTATGACTATCATGGAGGTTGGTCTGCTGAGCGGCTTCAGTCTGTCACCGGACGGCATCAAGACGGACAACGTGGTGAAGAAGGTGGAGACCCAGCCGGGGAAAGTGATCCTGTACCTGGACTCTGTGAGTCTCACATTATGTTGTGTCTGGCTGCTGTTTCTGTGCGTGAAGAGAAAGATTGAAATATAAATATTTCCAGGTGACGACGAGCGAGATGTGTTTGCTGATTCCTCTGGTCCTGGAGTACAAGGTCGCCAAAGTCCAGGAAGCAGCTGTTGTCATCTATGATTATTATGAACCAAGTGAGTCCATGGACCTAATGCAAGTGCTGCAACAGGCCCCGGGCGCATGTAAAAGCTGCAGCTTTAACTTTCTTTATGGTCATTTGGTCCCTCGTTTAGCTGTTTCCTGTCTCTATACTCTCTCTTTCCATCTTTCTTAGTCTCTTTATGATCATTCTGATTAACTTCTTTTGATTTTGTGTCTCCTTTAGTGTGGTTCTTTAGTCCCTAGTCGTTTTGTGTCTCTGGTTTCTGGTTTTCTGTGCTAATTTGTCAAAATGTCAAAAGGTTCACATACCTTTTCTTGCCACTGTATGTTCAGTATTTGAGTCTCCACTACTGGTCTTTTATAATAAATGTTGAGATGTTTCACACATTTCACTTGTTTTCCACCTGCTGAACCTTTGACTTGCCCTCTCAGGACGAAGGACAGTGAGGACGTATGAATCCAAGTGGAGGAGTTCCATTTCCACCTGCTCCTTCTGTGGCGTCGACTGCAGCCAGTGTAAAGCAGGTATCACTGATGAGATCAGTGTTGCGTCTCAGAGCACCCAGACCTTTCTGCTGACCAGTTTAATACCGGCTCTGCTCACCAGTGTCTTCAGCATGTAAATAAAATGTTCAGCTCTAGATGTATAAATTTGTCAGGTTCAGCTGTAACGTTTCTGTAAAGTGGGTCTGTTTTTTAGGATTCCTCTAAATAATAGTGTCCTTCATTATGTCTGTTATAATAATAATAAAGGTGCAAATTCTTAACACAGTGAAACTCAATCTATGTTTGATTTTCTTTTGTTCTTCACCTATGTTACATGAGTTCCTCCTGAACCCACCCTGTGTCCCATTTTAAGACTTTCTGTCTTAAAATGGGGTCAGGGCCCCTCCGCCGGGTCCTGACCCCAGGTTTCAAACCAGCTGTGGCACAGGACACCAGCAGCCTCCTGGTGTTTCCTGCACCGATTGATCAACCTGAAAGATTTACTCTCGTGGATCTGCATACTTAGCCAGGCGCCTCGTGGTGTAAGAGCACAATAAATCCCTGTGACAATCAAAGTGATGGAGGCATAAACGTTAACGACACAGCGTCATAACTTCAAAGCCGCTGTGATGATGAACAGCTTGAACCGTCCAGTGGAGAGTTGAGAAACAGCGAGCAGAGAATATTTGACCCACATGTGGATCACAGCAGCAGGTGGAGTTTATCATCTAGCTGACACCCTGCAGGTCACCTTTCCTCAGACAAAAAGTCAGCACGAGTAGTGCGATTACTAGTTTAAATCTTTAAATCTGCATCAGACAACTCAATATTGAGTTTATATAGAACAGAAATCAAACGCACTTTACATAGAGATACAAGTATTTGCCATAATAACATATGGTTTGGGTTTGTGGTTATTAGAAGCGGTTCCCTTCATCTCAATTGTGCCATAAAGTCGAAACACAAACATCAACCAAGCAGCAATTCAAGCTCGAAAAACAAGCAGGAAGAACTCCCACTTTGACTATAACAGAGAAACACGTCTGGGTCGTTTTGGATGCCACAGCCAACACAGATCAAAACCACCAAACGGGACTCGACCCTGAGAGCACACTTCAGATCTCGTTACAATATAAACACAACGCGGAGGCTAAATATTTCCTCCAAAGAGCAGAGCTGCACTACGTGTCCGGGACACTCGGTGGACACGTGCACTGCAGAGCGCTTCCATATATAAGAGAGCGCTTTGGACTAAAGAGATGAGTCAGAGTGAAGCAGCTGCAGCCATGTGGGTTCACTCAGCAGCCGGACCAGAGGAGCTGAGAAGAATGTGACAATGCAGAGAATCAGAGGAGAATCAGGGAAAGAGACGTGAGGAGACTTAATTTTTTGCTGAGTGTCTGATAAAAATGAGGTTGTTGGACTGATAATCTGACAAATTACCCTCAGATTTCCACTAATCATTCCAAAACCGCCTTAATGTTAGTAAATGGACTTCACATTTTTCTCCAGTCCACCTTAAACAACCTTTTAACTGCATATTTTGCAGTACAGTCCTACATTTAGACAGCCAGGAACGTCTCAGTAGACGGCTTTAGTAAATCTGCTCCACAGGTGTTTTCGCTTTCTGTCTGATTAGACTTCTCCTCTGTGGGTGGGAGCATGTGTTGGACTGATTATCATCATCATCATCATTAACCTTTGCCTCTTGTTAGTTTTGATCACCTGATCTGTTGCAGTTATCATATTATTCCCAATTCAAAACTGTGCACAAGTGAAAGTGTTCATGGTGCAGGATTTAAAGAGTCTCCATCAGTCCACGTACTGATAAATCGCATGTTTAGGATCAAACTATTAGCATGTTGCTGTTAGCATTCAGCTCAGCTCTAGCCTCACAGTCTTGTTAGAGTGGATTTACTGTGGATTTAATGTTTTAATTAACTAAGTCATTAAAGTCACATAAGAGAAATGCTACAGATGTAAAAGCCGATCTGAGGAAACTGTAACTTAGACTTTCTCTGCAGTCAAACTCATTTTCATGGAGCAGAGACTGAGGAACATGCTTCCAGTTTAAAATCATTCACACATGTAGCTGAGACAGACGAGCAGCCGGAGAGGAAGAAACTCTGTGGTCAGAGGGAGAAGGTCCTGAAACGTAACTACATGTGCGACCAGTCGGTCACACGCGGCCTGGACCGGGCTTCAAACACAGAACAGGAACTACAGTCATACGATGAAACCTGGTCCAAAGGATCCAGATACTGACTTTTTCTGTTTTCATCAAGTGTCAGATCGTACCGTCTGACTAATAATGGCTTATTTACTATGACGAACCCAGAGCTGGAGACAATCTGCAAAACAGGATGGAACTCATTCCTCAAAGGTCGACAGCAGTAGTTTTGGGTCAGTGGACGAAACCTCCTCACAAACCTGTGCTGTTTTCTCTGCCACACACACTTTTTAATGTCCCACAAACACACAGTAAGTATAACTGTGGGGGGGGGAACTGTTACACATGTTGTTCCTACTTGATCTGAAACATGACGATGCAGAAGTTCGTCTGTTCGACTGACATTCTGCACATTACAGTAGAATTACTGTTAAAATCTTAAACTTAAAACATATAGCAGTGACTCTACGTGTCTAATACATGTTATTGTCTAAACAAACATTAAAAGTAATGAACTGAACTAAATGAAGACACTTTACCAGCTCTTTCCTTCCAAATTAAGTACTAATCTTGCTTTTTCCACTCAGCTGCACGGACTGTTCCCACCTTCATCTGCAGGTGGCACACTTGCTTTAGGAAACAGAAACCCAGTTTTAACCCCTGTCAAATGACAACTTTCCATGACACAAAGGTAACAACGGGAAACTTTTTATAGAGGCTTTCACATGAGCTGCGTAAGGCTGTGTGAGAGTCGAGCCTCTCTGGCTGCCACCGTTAATGGGACGCAGATGGACCTGGCCTGCGCTATGCAAACTGATGAGCAAATATGGAATCAGTGGAGGTTTCACACAAGAAGGCAGGCTGGATGCTGATTGTATATTTTGTGGTGTTGCTGTCAAACAGAGAGAAGGAGCTGAGCCAGTTATTCCTCTCAGAATAATGCGGCTTGACATTTAGCGACTGTGAAAAAAAAGGTCGGGCACTCGTGTTGGAGAATAGAACTTGAACATGTCATGAATCTGCAGAACATTAAAAGGTGATAATCTTACTTTTGAGCACCACGGGCTCATCGTCAGAACCTTTTGTATATTTCCAAGAAGCGTAGCCCTCACATGGTCCAGTTCTCAGCAAACAGAACGACTTTTTTAGAGTGTGAATGTGGATTTAACTGAGCCACATTCAAAAAGGCAGAGCTCCATAAAGCAGCCCCAAGAGAGGATGAGGTCAAAACTCAGAAACTCGTTACATAAGGCTGAAAGATTGATGGACTGAGATGACAGAAGACGACACAGAGAAAGTCTCTCTCTTCAGGCTGCACAGACACACACACACACACACCTGGGTTTAAGCATTTCACGTTTCAACTGACGTGAAAGACAGAGGACTCTCACTAATGCTCCTTTTAACCACACAAGCAGCAGAGCTGAGGACGGAGGAAACCTGCTGACTCACAGTAACTCACAACTAATGACATTCACATCAGCTCAGTTGTACCTGCTAACATTAGCAGGTTTTAACACGTTTAAACCTTTCCCCAGGTTTCTGCTGTGTTATCACTTCTTTTATCTTTGTTCAACTTTTACAGCCCACAACTCATTCACTAATTCACGTTCAGTCCAGGCAGCATTGTGCACATACATGGGCCCACATGAGGTTGGTGGAGGCCAAAAACAGAGCTAAAAGAGAGGGATGTGAAGGATGTGCTACTTTACTAATTACTCACAGAGGAAAGTTCTGCATCTTCAAGCCCGTTTGTATTTTCTCCTCATGCCTGTGTGAGTTCTTTCTGGTTCTCTGGTTTCCTCCTACACTCCAAAGACATGTAGATTAATCGCCCCATGTGCAGACCTGCAGTACACAGGCGGCCTGTCCAGGGCGTACAGTGCCTCGTACCCTGTGTTATCTGGCTCTGATCAGTGATAAAGTTAATGGATAGATTGGTGGGCCTAACTTGAAAGTACTTATTGTGAAGAAGAGTTAATTTCCTAGTTTGCATGACTCCTCAGTGAGTTCCCAAACCTGTGATCCAACTGTGGAGTCAGTCTCCAAATGTGGCCTTGTTTATCATTTCTGCCACAGACAGAAGAAGCCTGTGAGGCCAAGCTGTCACTGATGATCAGTCCTGCTGACAGTCATGTGTTTGTAAGTCTTGGCTTCTTGTTAAGGACTCAATCTGTAAGTTCAAACCTCAGGAGGCTCTTTACTCTCAGTCTTGTGTTTCAGTCTTGAACTTCAGCAGCTGTGATGTCATTTCAGAGGGACGGCCAGCGGATCAGCTCTGTGCAACGGTCTGGTGGCAGGGGTTTGAATAAGACCTGGATCTGGCCAACACTCTGATTATTCTCAGTGTGTGATCACCGCTACAGTTTGTTTAATTTGGTATAAATCAGTTGAATCGGTGAAAGTAGAAGCTTATAACTCAAAAAGAAAACTCAAATTCATTGGACACGGGTTTGGTACCACGTCATCCTGCCTGGTTAGAGTTTTTGGCGGTTTGATAGAGTAAAAAATTATTTGATTGCTGTCACAAAGATGGACCTGATTGTTGTAATTTATCTTGGTGAATGGATTTTGCTCTGATTACTAGCTCTACAGGGGCATTTGTTTAGCATTTGGACGGCTGGATGAGAATAGCACCTACTCGTAGTATTGAATGCTCAGTGAATGTTACTGTGTTTTGGATTTGCAGTTAAAAGAAACTGTATGACTGACAATTCAGGACGTTTCATGTGAGGTCAACGGTGTAATTTAATAGAAGGGAACATGCTTCCCCGACTTTTTAAAATCTTCACACACATCTCCTGTTGTTAAAGTTCACATCAGAGACGAGAGGAGCTAAACCACACTCAGTTTTTACTGTGTACTCAAAGCAGTTTAACTGGAAGACTTACTGCTCTTCCAGCTTAACTGTAATTTGCTAATATTTACACATTTAGAGTCTGATGCCTGCAAGACACTCAAAAAAAGTGTGGTTATGTGTCATGCACTGTAAACTATTAGCTAACAAGGCTCTCTTTAATAACCCTTTTAATAGTTTTGCAAATGGAATATTTGCCCATTCTGACCAGATACAAGACTTCAGTGGTCGCTGTCGTCTGATTCCCTCCTTCGATGTTTTTCTGTGTTGTAGCACATGCAGAATGAGACCTGGCATTGTCCTGCATACATTTCCATATAAATTACCATTGAAAAAGACGTTGCAGCATTTGTTTCTCTAAAATCCCAATATACGCCTCAGAGTCAATGATACCGATGCAGCTTTATACCATCACTGCTCATATGGTTGAACAGTCAATCTTTGGCACAGACACTCAAACATCTGTTTTGCTCAATAACAACCTTATACATGCACTCATCTGACCACGGACCAGGATTCCACTGTCTTTCAGTCGACTGGCGGTGTTTCTGCACAGAACTAATGTTTGGCTTGGGCTGATTATCAGTATTTCCTGCATGTAAACCACTTTCTATCAACTACTTCAGACAACATTGATGCACTGAAAGCCTTTCTTTTGTTATTAGGTCAAATCTAAACTGGCCCTTACACTTGTAGCATCATTATTACGTCATTATTCGTGTCACAGTAATGTAAAGTACTACATGTTACAGCCGCCCTCTTCACTGAGACTGCAGGAAACATTCATGCTCTTGCAGTGACTCTTGAATGTTTTTTACATAAAAACACTGCTAAAGTTCTTTTCCTGCACTTTGCTGAGACCATTCGACCAAAGTGCACAATGAGTTTGACATGTGGCAGCAGAGATTTAACATCTTTGTCAAGATGTGTTCCAAAGAAAAGAGGTTTAGGATAGAGAACAAGTAAACATCAGAGAAATGGTTCAATATGCTGGAGCTCAAACTGGCTGGATGGAGAGTGACTAATGATTTATATGGTGAAGGTACTGACTGGAAATGATTAAAGTGCATTAAGTTGCATAATGCTGCTAGTGGTGGATTCCTGTTTACCTACAGGTTGCAGCAGATTGAACCCTAAAATGCAATGATTCATAAACTAGCCCAGCAAACTGAGGAAACTGAGCAACTCAGCAGATGCTACAAACCTCACAAGAATCTCTTCAACGTGACCTCAGGTTTGAGGGCACAGGGAAAAGTTAAGCTGGATGAACCTCGGAGTCAGCTTCAGTTTTTGTGCATTTTAATGGATAAAATTACCTGTAATAATATCATATGCCAACAAAAGCCAGATCAAAAGAAAATGTAAAAGTGTAAAAATCATTTTAAAGTAATGACAGCTACCAAACCTGCAATAGACCTCACATGGAAAGATCTTTGTTTTGGCAGGAGACGAGGTGTAATGTCACGAGTACAAACCACCCATCATGGCTGAACGCTGGCTGGTTGGATGCTGGTCTGATCTGGCAGGAAGCGTTCATCATGAGGTGTCATGGAAAAGTCTGCTGTGCTGTTGTCCCAACTGCACCACTACAATTTGTTTCCACTACATTGTCCTGTATTGTACTGTACCATTTGTCTGGTGAAGTACTGAAATACTTCGTCTTAGGCTACCAGACCAGCATTCAGGTAAGTACAAGCAGTAAAACACATCAAGTATTTAGTATTTAATAAAACAGGAAGTAATCTGCAATTGTATTTTTTAATTTTAATTCTTTACAATAATTCGTTTACTGGGATGTCAGTTGACAAATCTCTGCAATCCTACAGTTCCTATCATGCAACAACAGCAAACTGAACTTTATGTGAAAAAATTTAAAGTATGTTTATATGTTTTTACAATTCATGTTGCTAAAGGTTTTATTATAATATGACAGGTATATCTGGTTTTCTATGACCATGAATAGTCATTACAGTGGTTGTATTTTGTCAGTGTGTCATAGGAGTCATCAGAATAACCAATATAAAATAATACCCAAACATTAAACAGAAAAAAATGTTACTTGATATTACAGTAAATAAGTTATATCTTAATCAGACCATCTGATGAAAGAAGATCTAAAGATTGAACCACTTGTTGTATAAATGATGATGGTAGATTGTGCCTAAAGTAAAAGAAAGCAGGACAGCATATGGCCTCAGATCTGTTGTTGCTGCTGGGAAAAGCTGCAGATTCTTGATTTGCACTCAGATGTGTTTATCAGAGTTTACTCCGAGAACTGCACAACACAATCAGCTTCCCTGTTTACCGTACAAAGTGACTGGAACCTTTAAATCCTGCTGTGCTACTGAAGTGGTAAAATTACAAGTTGCATGGATACGTTACTTGAATGGACTTAAGACAATTAGGTGAAGTCAAGTCAGTTTATACTGTCTGCAAAAAAAGACTGATCTCAAACTGATTTCAACTTGCTACTTGATAGAGGACGAACTAACACACACTGTGTTTTTGTTCTTTCAGCGAGACGTTCTCTCTTTAGAGAATCAGTTTCAGGACTCAAACAGGTTTGAGAAAAACATTTGTTTTGTCAGATTAAATAGTCGGCTACAGTAATTTTCTGGATAAACTGACTCTCATCTGTTCATCAGACAGTCAACTGTTTGTGGAAGTCGAAGTAATAAAGCACAGATCAAGACTGGAGACAGAAAAATCCTGACCAGGTCCTCCCTACTTACTTATTATCCAGTCTAGCAGAGCCTCTGTGTTAAGTATAGATACCTTTTATTTATATAGCTCAGATTAACAATCATTTGTCTCAATAGGATTTACAGTGATTATCTAAAGTACAGTAGATGCACATTGAATATGTTTAGAGAGGATGTCAAGCAACTTCAAGTCAAACAGGTGATGCACAAGACGCCCACAAAAAGCAAAACCAGAGCACCCAAAGCACATATCTGAAGAAGAGGACAGAGACAGGACAGCAAGAAATAAAATAAAGGAAAACAGGAAGAAGCTAAGGCTCCTGGAGGACAAAGATCCACATCTATCCGGTATGAGGCACTGACAGTCAGTAGAAGGAGGGAGGGCCCAGTGCAGCACAGAGAGTTTGAGTGGAAAAGAGGGAGAGGAGATGGAGCCTGGACTGAGCCTGAGAGACAAAACCGAGGGTCAGAAAAAAGCATCAGTTTTCTAAAAGTTAATAATCTCCCTGCAGGAGTCACATTCTCCGGTTGAACGTTGTGTCAGCAGATAATTCTCCCTGTTAAATTTGTAGTTCTGTGTTGTTCTGATCAGTTTTTAATGGACATGTTGTGACGGTGTACCAGCAACATGTGTACCTGTGCCTGTGTGTAAAGTACAACCTACATTTCAGGATGAATAGTAAAATAAATAAATAAACCATTTCCGTTTCCTCCAAATTTCCCTTCATTTGTTATAAAATGACAAAGGAGTGTTACATCACATCCTGTGCTCCAGGGACAAGTTAAATTGTGTTTATGACATTATTTCAGGATGGATTATCTCTACTATTCGTCAACGTCTCGGTCGCTGCCAGACAATGGAAACTGCTGGAGAGCTTCAGTCAAAGCCAGATTCCTATTAGCGGAAGAGCTGCTGTTGATATTCAGCCTGAGCGCAGCATGTGTTTGTATGCAGTCAGCTGGCATCGACTTAATAATCACCAATTAAGATTAATGAGAAGCAGGCAGAGATGTTTATTCTCGGAGTCACGTGTCACCAGGAGACATGTGAGTGTGAAAACAAATGGACCAACATGGAAAAAGTGAATGGTGCAAATTCTGCTCAATTAAGCTCATCTCTTCTAGAGTGTCACTAAAACACTTGAGACATAATGTGGAGAAAGTAAGAGAGAAAATCAGCGGATTAAAGCCGATGACTGGACCAGTAAGAGCTAAACAGCTGCAGACAGGCCTGAATCTGAGCACACATTAATCTCCAGGATCAATAAATATACAGGGTTTCACCTTGATGACACAGTAGCAGCTACTGGTTTCCCAGAACCAGTATTAAATATAAATATTTCCATTCGACTGGAGGAGTGCCTCATGCAGTGTGCTGAGTCATTTGAACAGAAAGGTTTGATTCTCTACCTAATGATGACCACACAAACTGAAGGCAATAAATCACACTGACTGTGGTTCTATTATGTTGAAAACACTCCCTGCTCTCTTTGTGCACAAGGGGAATATCTTAGCGAACATTAAAAGTGACAGAAAGTGGGAGATAAGAAGAAATAAACCAAACATTTTAGTCAGAGGCGACACAGCTTACAAAATATGTTCCTCCACAGACTTAAATAGGGCGGAAAGACGTAACAGCCAATCAGGAGACAGGTGATGGGAGAGAAGGTGCTTTCAATGAGCTCATCAACCAGTTGTTGGAAAACTCATTTCTGTGGACAGCAAAAAGTGAGGCTGATATTTCACTGTATATTGATCAGTGTGTTTAAACAGCCTCCTCCCATCATTAAACAACTTCTCTTACATTGTGGTTCAAACTTCTTCTTGGCAACACCTTCTGTTTTTTGTTGGCTATTTTCAACCTGTTATTCCCTGAAGGAAAGTGTGCATTAATTTAAAATGTGCCAAAACACTCAATGATTCACTGCTAATGTTTTGATTGTATGTTTTCCAACTCTGTCTCCTAAAAAATATGTTTGTGTGCAACTAAACTGCAAACACGATCACATTTTGTGGGGAACATAATGTTCTGGATGGTTTATGTTATGGTGCAACATAATCTCAGAACTGTCCACCAGAAGTCTGAATTTATCTACACAGTGCCGTGTATGGTTGGGTTTAGGAAAGAAAAGAAGAAACTGTCAAGAAGAAGAAACAAACTAGTTATTTGTAGATTGAAGTGTATTCAATGTAATATAATGGTGAAAACCTTAAGAGCTGTGCAGAGAGTAAAGATGGATAAAAGGCTCTATGTGACCGACTTTGGGTTTAAAGCTATGGAGTGAAACACATTTTACTGACGCTGTTGTCTGGATTTTTGGATAATAAACTGTAAAACCTGATATTTATACATTTTGATTAATTATCAACAAATTAGTGACAAAACATTTACACGACTGTCAACATCTCATCATTGTACTAATAGAAAACTGGGTTGCAGTTTAGTTGTACAGAAATGCAAAACGAATTATCCACAGACTGAAAGTATCCTCTAACATAATCAGTGCTGTGGTTGCATGAACATCAAACATAAATGATTTGTTCTATCACCGTACAGATAAAATACAGTTTTCTATGAGGTAGTTTTATTGTTTCGTGTAACTTGAGCTTTGTGGCCTTCTGACCATTCGCTGCTGCCAGAAACAGAAATCCAATATTTGACGACTGCAGTCACAGTAAATGTCCATGTTTAACTCCTGAATGATAAACCTCTGGCAATGATTGTTCCATAAAATATACAGCAATGTGGAAACGAGCTCCTCCTTTGAACAGACCTGCACTAAAACCAATTAGCTTTCAATGGGCATGTGTGACCTTTTAAAAACTAATGAAAACACTTTCAGCAAATGGTATCAATGAGTACACACGTGTTTTTTGTAGTTTGTTTGTTTAAGAGGTTGGGCACCGGAGGAAGAAGAACTCAAATGTCCTGAAGTACCGACACCATGCAGAGCTACAAACAGTCAGATCATGAAGGCAACATGAGGCAACGCAACAGTCGGCCTCCATCGCTGCTGGTTCTTTGATGCCAGCTTGATGTGTTTCTCAATCCCATTTAGTGGAGTATCGCCACTAGCTGCTCTGTGAGGCTCAATACTAATCACACTAACATGTTCACAATGCTAACATGCTGATGTCAGGTAATGTCGCTCAGCTTCTTAAAGGGTTTTAGTATGTGCAAATGTTTGGATTTACTAAGTATCACTAAAACTGGGTTGACTTCTGGGAACATTTTGCAGGTATTTGTTTACACAAGTATTTAATGAAAAGAAGAGTGAGGGAGGAAGTGGTGGATTAGAGTGATTACGGAGCTCTGTCCTCTACAAATGACTAAAACGCAAGCTCAGCAGATTAAAGTGGTTGGAGGTGGATCATAAGCTGAGCAGGAGGAAGTTGAAACTGTGCTAAACATCTAAACATCTGCTTGATTAAGTTACTTATTATCCACCAATACCAACCTCGTTATCATCACTAGATGAAAAGTCTAGTGATGCTAAGGTTACCAAGGTGAGCTTGATTTATCTACAGGATCCACTGGGAACCATGAATTTCATCTCCCAACATGCAAATATTGAAGTAACAAACCTTGAAACTGTCTGATCTAGAGGAAAAGATCTAATATTACCATCAAAAGAAGTTAGTTTAGTAGATAAGCTAACGCAGCGATGTCAGATTAGGACGTCCACTCACTGCAGGGTTGACAGTTTTATTCCTGGTTCCTCAAATCAGTCTGTCCTTGGGCAAGACACTGAATCTCAAGATGCTCCTGCAACTCAGTTGGGATCGATGTGACTGCCTTATTATTAAAAGTAAATGAATACATCCAACTTGTCTCCTGTAAATCTGAGTCAACATCGCTGCACTTTCCCTCCTCAAACTGAAAAACGATCATCAATGTGCTGAGTGAGCTTTATAACCACTGGAGCCACAAAGCTGATCTAAAAAAGGCCAGCGGTGTAATTTAAAAAGCACACACACGCTGTGTGCTCCGAGTCCTTCTAACCTTCCCCTTGAAGAAGCTGCTTTCTGCACATGCACTACATGTCTATCTGCAGTGATCTGAGAAATACTGTATCCACATGGTCAACGCTCCAGCCAACAACAGTTCAAGTAAACCTCATGGATTTGATGACACTAAAGGAAAGCAGGAACCTAAAAGCTTCACGTGGGCCTGCATGTGACTTGGCATTCCTGTGTTTAAATTTTCAAAGAACAGAGTGACATTAATCAGGTGGATTAAGAGTAAGTGCTGCTGTTTGTCATCTAGGACAACTATGATTTCATGAACTCTTCAGATAATTTATGATCACGAACACTGTCAGGTCTTCTTCCCATTGTTCTTTATCCTTACCTAAAATCAGATAAGAGAAAACTTTCCAAAAACATCTATAATAAAGCAACATAGATTTATATTCTGTATTTTTCTCATTGACTGTACATCACCAGCGGTGCGAGTCCCGGCTGCTGAAATGAGTTTGTGCTAAAACAACAAGCACGACATCAGGTTGTCCTGACAAAATCCGACAGAGAAAATTCTGTGCTCGTGCCACCACCTGGTTGGGTACTGATACGCCAGCAGATTGATTTACACACTCCAGAACGGGTTTGGGAAGAAAAGTCTGGACAGAGAGAGAAATATTCGTTTACAGATTTGCCCAGCTGATTGTAGACATGGTCTAAAAGCAGTTTCAGCAAAAACTGAACCTCATCACCGTCATGACAGATTTACTGCAGGAACTTCATTTTAGACCGTTTTAAGAAGAGTTCTAAGAGTAAATCATGGGACACGTTGCTTCATACTGAACATTACTACAGTAGAATCTGAGCAGTCACGCTCACTTTGTATTTATGGACAAGTTAGGATGATTTGTGGCGTCTAGATGGATCCTTAAACACCCACCAGCTGCCCCCTTTGGCTCGGGGCGAGGTTATCGACAGAAATCCTCAAAGACAGAAAGTTGGACCCGTTTATTTTCCAAGCAGGTTTGCATCGTTACACGAGGTGGCACACGAAGCAGGATTCCAATTTGACAGAATTATGTTCTCTGAGGAATTTCCATTTGATGGCTCACTTCAAACACACGACAGGTGGTGTCTGCAGAGGTGGACCCTGAAAGCACAACAGTATCTGACTCGATGCAGAAGAAATTAAAACTGCATATGGACTTAAGCAAATTACATCTGAAGACTTGTTGCTGTCGAGTATTTAAATCTAACTTTCCAGCGCTTTAAACGTCACTTGACTTTCACCACTGATTTGTTTTCTACAACAACATTGGTCGCCTCGTGATCATCTATTTTGTGTTTTAAACTACTGCAGTACACAGTGTGGTAACCTCAAATATTCCACATGTAAGCACTTTTTTTTTCTAGCACTAGTTTGGGTACTTGTACATCACATTAACTGCCCTCCAGCTCCATGTCGTCATTCTTTGCCTGTGGTGATTTTAAAGCTTTAATATCTGTTTTTATGACTCTTACGACAGTTATTATTGATTCTTTGTCATTTGTGGTTGTCTGGCCTTAATTGTGGTGTTCTTCTAAACTGTTGTCTGAACATGAAAGCTTCTGTTTTATAAATGGGAAGACTGGGAATATCATATGTCTCTGGTGTTATATAACACTACTGGTAAAGCTTATCAGGGCTAAAATAGTTGCACTGCACTGTCTCTGTAACCTGAAGATGAAATCATTTGTCACTACTTTTGTTGATAATTGCTTGTGTTTACTGTGTTTACTGCAGATCCTGCTGTTTAGACACAACACATGGCTGGAAAGAAGTCGGCATGCTCCAGTTATTCACAGGATACACATCACAAATGCTCCAGTCTCTGGAAGACTTTAAGAACACGTAAACATGTGTTAGAAAACCGGCCAAATCCTCTAATATTTGGTTGTACTCTAATGTTCTTGCTGGTTGTGCTGTTAAGAGCAAAAAGAGAAATAAAAATAAATATAAAAAGGTAAAGTTTTAAGAGTCTGTTGAGGTTTTGAGATGATGGATGAGGCTGCAAGTTTTTCCAGACTTTTATTTAAACACTCTGCCTGTAAATGAGGGTTCAACCTTTTCTTGCAGATTAAGTCAGACTCCGGTCTCAGTGAGTCAGTTTTCAAGACAAGAGGTCAAACAGTGAGAGACAATTATAAAAAAACGCCAAGTGCTAACAACTATGGCATGATAAACTGTCATCACCTACAGTGGCTGGTCAGGAATGAGAAATCACAGGCCTGATTTCTGGTTTGCGTAACCTCTTGTTGGCCGGTCATCGCTCTTGTCAACAGCAGACATTTGTGCTGCTGGCGGCTGATGGCAGCCAACATCATTCTGCAGCAGCAGCGAGCTCAGTGATTCACGCCTGTGAGCTCTAAATGCAGTGTGTCGTCTCAAACATGCATCACTTCAGTGACTCAGACATTGATCACCTTCATTATGAGAAATATGTGCTCGCCAGAGGGAAGGCAGTCTTTTTCTGCTACACATGAAGGGGAAAAGATCATTGTCAGGTGGGCATTAAGTAAAAATGTGACTTACTGCACAAAGTGAGTAAGCCTGAAGGGTAAGTCGTGCTTTGGAAAAGGGGGTGAACCCAGTATATTACAGTTGATGTTGGGGTTGTCACTTTTTCCTTAAAATTTGAATTCTGTGTGTTTAAATGTCCCTGCAGTAAATTAGGCTTTTGCTCTTTTTTGCCAATGGAAAATGGAAAAAAATAGTGAGAAATGCACCATGCTGCTGACAGTGGACCATGAGAGAAGTGATTTGTTTCCACAAAATGGAGCACAAATAACAGAATTTACAAAGAATCTGCAAAGGACGATTCAAATGAAAACCTGTTTCCATCCACTGCTGCAGCTGGTTCTTGTAATTCTCCAGTGGAATGCTTCAACCACTGAAGAACACAATGAGACAGCAGAGTATAGATAGATAGAATTATAATTAATGATATTTAACCTTTACCACTCAAGACCATACCTGATTTTTAAAAAAGTTTTTTCTTAATAAACACTGGTTACTAACAAACGAGACGACAGAAAAATGCAACATCATCACAGCAATTATCTCGAACTCGACTGTCTCTGAAACAAAAGGACATGACGCCAAACGATTTCAACCATGAACACTTCTACTCTGCTAAATGAAATAACAAACTGTAAGCTGGCTTCAGTGTATCAGACTCGTTAAACAGCTTCTAAATGTTTTAGAGCGAGCTTTGTGCTTCTAACCAAGCAGGGAAGATCAGGTATTTAGGTAAAGACTAATACCTGAAGATCTGTGGAGAGTAGAGAGGATGGATTTATCATGCTACCACTACCTTGATACCTAAAAGATGCATATTGTTAATTTGCTTCTTAGCGTTTTTTATTTTGTGCCGTGGACTGAATCTGCACTTTAGCTGTGGTTCTTGGTTTTGTGCACATGGGAGCAAGTGTATTTCATTACAAGTTCAAATATACATGTCAGGTGTTTTTGTCGTTACTGCAGAGAACCAGGTTTTAAAGTTTGATAGTCATGAGATAATCCTCTATTTCCAACCAAGCAGCAAACGTGACCTCATGCATCTGTCTGTTAAAAGGATTAAATGCGGTCATGTTATTTGGCAGCTGTTAGTGCACAGCATACCTGCTGCACATGTAAAACTAATTGAATTTTAGTGTCATACTTGTTCTTTTATATCGAGACTTTTACAGGTCGTGATGCAATGTGACGGTTCATAAACACACAAACCAGGCTGACATGATGTAACTTATTTCATAAAAGGATGTGACTGATGTAGTCATTCTCGGAAATCTGTTCTCCAAAACGTCTTCACATAAATTCTCGACTGCTACTCCCTCTTCAGACCCTGTTATTAACATCGACCCATCAGCGTCAACACAGGGAAAAGAACAACAGTGTTGTAGAGGGAACATCGTCCAGCATGTTAACAAAAAAGCTCATAGTGTTCTTAATGTACAGATAGCATGAATATATTCCCACTGTAGTATTCTTTTAATTATAACTACAATGCAGTAGTTTGCAGTACAGTTTTTTGTTAGTGTACTGTGTGAAAACCCTAAATTATAATGTCAGTATTAGTGCTTATGAGTACTATCGATGGAGAAGTACACTTCTAACATATATTAACGGCACTCGATGTGTAGAGTAAACCAACCAAAAGACTGACAAAGAAAAGTTCCACAATAATGAATTTAAGATTTTCACATATGAAGATATGAAAGACAAATTGATAACTGCTTCATTTGTTGGCTGCAAAGTACAATGGATCCTCAGATCTATTGCATACGGTGCTATGGTTGAACTGTAATAGGGTTCTCATCGTAGCCGAGTTAAGAGAACATAATCTTTATCTTGAGAAGTTGTACAAACAGTAGTACAATGTTTAAATGATCCACATACTGTATTTAAATGTCATATCTTATATATTTCTTTCCTTTCTTTAGACAATTACTGGTGAGTTTCTAATGAAAGATGTGTTTGTTTGTCCATTTCTAGTTTGAATTCACACTGATAATAACAGGTCGATCTCCCCGTGGAAGAATTAACTGTGGATTCTTTTGGTTTAGTGTAAAAATCTAATAACATCTGGTTCTTGCCACTGCAGCACTAACACCTGTACATAGGGCTTAACCTAAAACTTCATCAGTCGCTGTCATATCAGACCAGCAGATCACTGTGAGTGTCCACATGCCTACGTGAGGTAAAACAAACATTTTCCTAACTGCAGCACCATTAAGTTTGACGCCAGCTATTTTTATTAACACTGGGATTTTCCAATCGCCTGAGGTGTTGGAATATTTTCCAGTCCAGGTCCATTATCGCTGCTCTGTGCTTAATCCCCACTTGATAAGCTTGTTGAAGTGTTGAGAAATTGCATTTAGCACAGCAGTGTGCTGCTTCTCAAGTTTTTACCAAGTCCTGGTAAATAATCACTGTACTGTATCACAAATTAGAGGAAGGGTACATTTACTTTAAATGACTCACTATCATAAACCAACTGTATTAGTGCCAGTTTCCCAGAATCCATTTCTGCAGTGATCACACTTTTCTGTTTCCTCTTAGTTTTTTTATGCATAAATAAAGAACATGCTGGGTCCAACTGTAATGTTTGTATTTAACAACAATATACAATAAACCAGCGTACTTTACAGAAATATTTCCTTCTCTTTACTGTTTCTAAACATCTGCAAGAGCCTGAGCATAAACCTTCAGATACCAGGCTCATAAATGAATTATATATTTATGACCATTAATAACTCCGGTGACGCAGCATCCACACGTTTTTATTTTCCCAACATGTCGTGAAAATGTTGCTTTCCAAACATTTTCATGAAACGTTTTCGAGCACCACCCACAAACCACACATGGGAGAAATTTGGGTTGAATAGCGGCCTATACAACCATCATCTGTGTGCTATTAATTAACCAAAAAAACATCCAATAATCAATATATCAAGATGAAGATTTATGGAGGCCTGAAGTTACCCAGTGGGATCGTAGCCTTTAATGTCAACCACCTTAGACGGTGACATAACCATAAAAGCAGTCTAAACTGGTTTTTATTTTGGAAACTTGAGGAGACGTACTTTGGAGGCAGCTGCTAGATGTTACAGTTTCTTAACCAGCTATTGTAATTCTGTGTATCTGCTGGTTGGTGCTGTGCCGGTGGTGCACAATGGGTTTTTAGCACCAAGACTAAATGAAAACAGTTGTGGGCTGTGGAACCAAAACAATGAGCTAAACAAGACAAAACAGCCGGTAAACATAAGAAGAACCGTCGAGTCTGCTGAAGCTTTTCTGTGGGCTTCACTGCAAACAGGCACTTAGTATATGTCATCCATTGATCACAAGATTATAATAATAAGTGCAGCTTTAAACATTTCTTTCTACCTTTACCAAGATGCCACATGGAATTTCCACATGCTGGCAAACTCAGCATCCATGGTAGATGTTAGCTTTAAATCTTTAAAGTTAGCTGCAGCTACATTTAAAAGCATGTTACTTTGTTAAGAAACTACAAAACTCCAGTTTGTAGCGTAGTGTATTTTACTTTATCATCACATAGAGCCTTCACAACAAGAATAACTGACAAAATCGGAGTAAAAAATGATAAGTTATTAAAATATTTACTGTGTAAATATGTTTTTATCTCTGCGTGATGGATTTCTATCTCTCACTAGTTGTTTATCAGGCTTCTCTTCAGGATATTTAGAGCTAAATGTTATTAATTATCTAAGAATACATCAAGTTGTGATCGAACATTAAAGACTTTAAAAAGCTTCTAGATGCTTCCCTGTGCAGAACATTTTTATGCATTCAAATGATTTGCTATGTTTGCTTTGCAAAGCCATTCTTATTCACACTAAAGACCCATTCATTGCAACTAATATTTTCCAGATTGCCTTCTGTCGTTGCTTTTTAAGAGCTGCTAATCCATCTGTTCCAATAAGATTTTTAATGTCCCACAATGTTACATAATCGTTTTCTGGAACTTTTTAAACTCATAAAGACACGTTTTAGAGGAAACATAACGAATACTTGGAACCTGCAGCTAGAAAAGGTACAAGTTGACAATGGATTAGTCCTTAGATATAGTGGAATATCTAATAGTTTCTAGCGCTTGAAGGAGCTTTCTTGGCCTGCCTTGCAGAGAAGGGATCCAGGCTGCAGACTCACGATGAGTGCAGCTCTCTGCACAGCAGACAAATATAAAAGCAGGAATATCTGACCTTGCAGGTGGTCGGAGGTCTTCTCACTAGCTGCAGACTGAAACCCATAAATCTTTAGTAACTGGAACTATTTTCTTCTCCTGACATTTTAGAGGTGAATGTGTGATTAGTGCAGAAAGTGCTCCTAGCTGCCGTTATGACTTTCCAGACTCTGGCTCAGTGCTATAGATTAATGTTAGATATTTAACAGGTGCATCTTTAACATCACTTTGGGATTAAAGAAAAAAAACAAGTAAAATCTTTAACTGCAATTAAATCAAGTTTCTTTGATTTGTGATCAACCTCAGTTCAGTTCTGGGACAGACGCCATGTGGACAAGTGTCAAACTACAAAAAAAAAAAAAAACTGTTGCTTAATCACATTTGTCATATTTTTGCTGATTTGGTGAGTTTGTGCCTCCAGGGGCTGAAAGATCATTTCCCCAAGTTAGAAAATACAGACGAGCACAGCTGTCACTTTGACTCTGTTTTTCTAAAAGTCTCGAGAAGCTGAACGTTTTGACGTCTTTAGGATTCATCTGACAGCAGCCAACGAGCAACAGAACCAGGATGATGCGACTAATGAGTTCAGTCTATTATCTGTCCAACAGATATTGTAGATTATATCTCACATCAACACAGCTTTCAACACACTGTAAAATATAGTCTGATCTTTTTATTAGATTTAAATCTGCATCTGCTTGGTAGGAATGAAAGGATCCGGGTCTCAATGGAGAGAAGTTCTTTTTATCATTTTCTCATTGATCAGTGAAATCCAGCCAGTCACAAATGGGAGAAGTCGTCAAGCTAGATTTGTTCTGTGTGCAAACACACAATTCAAAGTAGTTTTCTTTTAAACAGCTTTTGGAGACAGAACTATATGTTCTGTATAATCCATCACTAGGATAAAGGACGTTTAGTGGACACACTCTTCTATTAACATTAATGGAACATAAAGTTATTAATTCATCAACTGAATGTTCACAGATAACTGATTTATTGGATTTGATAACTGATTAACTGCAAATGCAAAAATGATTATAGCTAAGCAATCAGTGTAGATATAAATGGAAATACTATATAACACATTTTAAATGTGTCAATGTTTTATTGTGGATTCAGTGGTTTATATTGATCTGCTAACTGCTAACTGCTACTTCAACCATTTAAAATGAAATGAAATTTAGGCCTCAACATTACAACAGAGCTGACACACTGTCTGTAATAGCTCACCACACATGGAATGATATTATGGATCATTTCATATCATAAAACAGACATTTTTACAGTGCAGAAAAGAAGACGCTTGGGAACGATCAAAGTGTAAACACAAGGGAGAGCAGGCCGGAGTCTGGAGTCAGGGTTTGTGGCCGATCAGAGTCTGCACGCTGCAGGAATTCCTGCCCTCAAGTCGTCACGTTATATAAACTAGAGAAGGTTGAGAGGAGGAGAGAAGATGCCCTGCAGGAACGTTCTGTCATTTATGAGCTGTCATGCTTCATGTTGAAATATGTGTGGTCCATGAACAGTCACCGTAAGGTCTGTGTCTGAAGTGATTAATAGCAAGAGATTAAGTCTCAATTAACATAATCTTTGTCTTTTATTGAGAAAACCACATTAGTAGTGGGGTTTTCAATGAAAACATGCTGTAATGATACAACTATAAATCTCAGTTTAAGTGCAAAGTCAGTTTATTTAGCCAACTTTATGTGTTATTGTTGGGGCCTATATATTTCTGTGTGTAACTGCGCTTGCAGGATTTACCACCTGCAAACTGTGGATGTGAACAAACATTATATCTACTGTATATTCTTTACCTCTGAATCTTCATTCTTCTGAACTGTTGGATTTTGTTAAATGTCCACAGTGCATGTATAAAGTACTGTCTTCATCTTTACATTTCCTGCAGGCCACAACCTGTCTGGATCACTAATACCAATGTACAGTAAAAATATGAACCGTAGGTTCCCTGATCTGCCCTGTGGATCCACTGAGAGGTGCTTAAAGCAAATACATCAGCAGCTTTAGACAACGTGGCTACTCCAGGAGATTTCTGTGTGTGTTTGCTTTTGGTCAGAACATTTTAAATCATTCATGTAAGAAACACATTTATGGAAGTTTGTTACGCCGCCACAACTGAAAAACAATTCAGGCAATGACTGGATCGGACCAGAACAATGTCCACCACCAAATCCCAACGTTTCTGTTTAATGTACAGACAGAACAAAATCCTACACCTCATTAGCTCTTTTTACACTTTACTACTGCCGCTTTTTGCCACCACATTACTCTGTTTAAAAGTTATGAACTTACAGAGGAGCCAATAAACTTCTGCATCTCTTTCAGAAGAGCCGGTGGTGTGATGCTTAACCCTAACCCTAACCAGACGTGTCTACTGACAGTGTGCAGCTCTGAGTCACGGTGTTTTGATGGTGGAGAACAGGCTGTGTGACTCACTATAATAGTCAATATTACAATATTCAGACTCTCTGTGTGTTTTTGCTGGACTCACTCGAACGAGAAAGACGAGAAGTGAAACATCTTGAAGAACTTTGTGAAAGTGGATAAAACTGCCATAGGTCAAAAGATGAATGTATTAAAGATGAACTGTTGTGGGAGCGTGATCTGGGGGTTATGTTTAGTCCAGAACAGTGGGGCAATATCTCTACTGGAATATTTCCAAAATGTGCTCAACAACACTTTTTATTTTCCTCCTAACACAGCTGTTCATCTCCAGAGGTTTCACACTATCTCCTCTTTGTCAGACAGCGCCTTTAATGCAGGTATGGATTGTGTTGAGGGTTTTTTCTCTGCACGATCCTATGTCCGAAATATCTATATATATGTCTCCTCCTCTAGAAGATTATTTCTAGAGACTCTTGAAGCCTGAAGTAGCTTTGTCTTTATTTGCCAATTTCTTATTTCATTGAACACATGTCCTAATCTTCATTTGAACATTGCAGCATCTGTTTGTGGGTTCTAGGTGTCAACGGTCAGTGTTTTCACTTCAGACACATGAGAACATTTTGTTTTGTGGTTCTGTGATAAACTCAGCTGAGTCGGAGGACGAACAGTCCCTCACCACACCCACACACACAGAGGAATGTGGAGAATGCTTGGAAACAAAACCTTTAAATGAACCGATGGCGTCACTGCACAGAGCAGCAGCGTGGAGGGAAACCTGTAGGTGAGATAACACATCACCATCTCTGTTTATTAGTTCGAGCCTTTTTGGGATTTGTTTTGATGGAAAGGACATTTTTCGCTTATGCGTATTTTCCACTTGTGTACATTTTCCCATGGCTGTATTTTAGTGATGCTGAGTTGTTTTTATTCCCACCACTGCTGTACACGTTATATTTTATTGCCAAGAAAAAGGTTGAAGGACTTGACTCTGTGACCTTTTTAGATTCAAGACGTATGATTCAAAATACTTTATTAATCCCAGGGGAAAGTTGATTTTCTGTTCTCTGCTCAAAAATAAATAAAAGTATAAAGAACCACCTCAATGTAAATAAAAATAACTGAACATGTGATAATTGGAATGACTTTTTTTGTACTTATTTAGAAATGGCTCCAACTGAACTAAATATTAAAATTTACTGTTTCAAGTCAAGAATTTTAAAAACAACAGAGAAATTTAGTATATGAATATTAAAAAAACATGTTGTAGCCATGAGCTCTGCAGACTTTTCTAAATTAACATCTTAACATTTTCATATAAAGCATAAAGATGTTATATTTGTCTTTAAATGAGAAAAAATAAAAATGAAACAACCAAATCAAATATAGGATGTGACCCGTCACTGAGATGTGGTATCTAATTGCTAGTTGTCAGTTGCAGAGATATTTGGTTTTCGAGCGGTCCTCCTAACCGGTTCACCGACACCTCAACTCTGCAGTGTCAAAGAGTTGATAAGATGCTTTCCAGCCCTGGAGGTGGAAATATGAGGCTACATTCAAAAAGACATGTGTCCGACGTTAAAACAACGCAGGGGGCTGCACTTGGTTTTCGTTTCCAGTGAGACGATGAAACACGATCTGGGACGTCCAGTTGGAGGAACAGATTTATGTGTTTAAAGTAAGACTGATCTGAGCAGCAACCACGATGAATGCAACACTTTACCAGATGACGTTATCCATTCAAATGGCTTAATGACTCATAACACCTGTAATATGTTGGTGGTGTGAGAAAGTAAATAAGATTTAACCTTCATAGACAGACATCTCTTCTTCTTTTCAGATTATCCACCCGACTACTTAATGTACTTTAAATTAGTAATTACTCTCCTGAGAGAATCTATGTCTGATTCGTGATATGTTCTCAAACACCTTGTAAGTTAAAAGTGTGTTCCTCTTTAGGTGTACACCCCACTGCAGCACTGTGTGCACTGTAGGGTTGGGTATCTCTGCTGTTACACAATATGTTTTAGAGATACATATGCAGCAACTACTGATGTAATACGATTCACACCGCAATCACGATGTAGTTCGATTCAACACAATCTAATTCCACACAGTGCCATTCAGTGAGATGCCATACGACTGGATGCTATGCTAATTCATTGACTTTCACTGTTCACTTATCAAATAAAACTAACTTCACACACAGGACACGGTTTCACAGGTTCTGCTCAAGAACTCTGTTCAACAACATACACAACAAACATGGATGGGATGCTATTACTCATCCAGTGAATGCTATGAGTGGAGAACGACATAAACGACTAGTGAAGTAAGAAAAGTTGATGGATTTCTTTAATAAATGACTCATTAACGTCAGTAACTCAGAAATGTCAGTACCCTATTTTTATCAGAGAATCTGTTTTCATATCAACCATCCATCACAACAGCTTCATGCTTTATCGTTTGTTCTTGTAAGAAAGTAAATAAACCAAGGACCATTTGCCAGATTTCTTATTGATTTTGGACGTGATTAAAACCCTTTAAACGATAGACTAGTGATATTCTGCTTTCTTCCTATTGTGTGTGTGAGTTTGTAACTAAGAGTCAAATACAGAGTAGACAGAAAAGGTTTTTAAAAAAAATACTGCAAAACAAAACTTTTCATGGGATTTGTTGACAATAAGTAAAACACTGACTAACTCCAGAACAATCCCTAGAGTAAACACACACTGCTCTATATTTACTAGGTCTACTTCAAATTATTATATCATTTCCTCCACCCATGTTTCCAACTGCAAAATTTACCACAGCAGTGCTTTGGTAAATAAGGAGAAACAAACAAAACATTCTGCAAATGCTTAGTACCAAGTTCTTCTAAATTGTAAATTTTAACTGAACTGTCTGTAAAACATTAGGATTTTCAAAATGCCATGGATCAGTTTTAAACTGGATTTGCTTTAAGTTCTTGAAGACATTTCACCGTTCATTCTGTGAGACTGATTGTTCGAACAGAAGGGGCGAAGGGAAAAAACAAGTCACTGTGAATCTGAGTTACTAAGTACAACAGTTTTAAAAACGTCCTGAAACAAAAAGAAGAAACAAACCACTGGTGTACTGAGTAACATACAAAGAACAAGTCCACCCAGGAAATCCAGAGCTACAGGTGACAGTGTACAGAAACATTTTGTCTGCTGATTCACTGAGAAATGCAGCAAAACTAATTGGCAGGAGGTTCATCATGCAGCAAGACATTGATCCAAAACTTTATACCAACACAACAAAGGAATTTATCAGAAGGAAAAAGTGGAACTTGCTGGAGAGAAGACTAACATGAATCCCCAAAAACAACTGAAGGAGCCTTAAAAGGCTTAAAGGTGAATTTACTCTTCCTAGATTTTAAGGTGTGCAAAGTAACGTTTAATTGATTAATTCTGTTTTATGCAACTTTATACTTCAACTCCACTTTATTTGTGAGTTAACAGACATTTGTTTTACTCTACAGAGACAGCCTTTTAACATCAATGTATAATCACCAAAAACATTTGAATGTTTCTGGGACAGTTTTGACAACAACCATTATTGGTTTAAATACTTAAACTTTAACACATTCACTAAACTTAAATTTCAAATGTAGAACAGATGAGAGCACACAGCGTTCTGTCTGCAGCCGCCTTTAGGGGTCAGCAGAGCTCTCTACAGAGTGAGCGACCGGGATTTGGTGGTGGGTAGTGGTCCACGGTGATATCATTTCCATCAGCTCCTCTACCCCCCTCGCTGCACCGACAGGCAGCAGAAGAACAGATGAGGTGAGGTGGAGGAGGAGGAGATTTTTCCACTACCACATTTCACCTCCGGGCGACCGCGTCTGGAAAGACAATACCTCTAAAAAAAAAAAAGAGGTCAGAATGAACAACATGCAGTCTGCAGACGGTGCCAGTGATTCCAGTCTGGAGAGCACAGGAGGAGACCTAGAACATGCACGTTTTAACCAGCATGGAGGAAAGTGGATGGGCTTACACCGAGTAAAACGTCAAACGACCCCCATGAATCCCCACAATGACACATAACTCCCACTTATCTGGGTCTTAGATTATTACACAAGCTGAAATTGTTGATCGGTGACGAAACTACTCTCAATTTCCCTTAATGCAGAAATGTTTCTGCTGGTTGTCAGGATGAAAATTTTAAATGCGTCACTGGTCTGTGGTTGAGAGAGCGGAGCTGCCAAACAGACGTCCCAGCATCTGCTCTGACACAACCTCACAACATCACCAAGCTGCTGCAGGAACTAAACAGGTTTCTGTGACCTACAAATTCAGATTCAGACTGTTTTCCATCAAATGAACACGACAGTCTGACGTATGTTACATAACTGACAGGTGCTGAGAGCCAGACGGAGCTTCCACCAGGGTTTAGTGGTATTTCAATTCACTTCAGATTTACAGTTCATGCAAAGAAGAAAAGAGAAAACTGAGTTAGCATACCGGAAAGATGGAGACGCCATGTAGAGAGATAAAGTAAGTGTCCACAAACATTTTAAAATTACCCAGAAATAGACAAATAAAACGGCACTTTACAGTCCCCACACCTGGAGATATACTGATGCTTAGGATCTTTAATCAACTAACTTGTTGGCCTCCTATTTTAAACTTTATTTACACTGCAGCAGGTGATAGTAAGTAATTGTTCAAAGGCCCTAAGGGCACCACAGTCGAAGCCTTCGAGTCACAAGCTCACCTCTCTAACTGGGACCACTCCCCTGTTTAGGTTTGTGCTTAAATTTATTTCTATAATGTCCAGTTTTTTTAATTTATCATGTGACGGTCCATTCAGTCAATGTGACTGTGATCACTACTTAGATTTAGATACATCTTATTGAATAATTAGTAATTAATATAAAATATAAATTAAAATCTAAATGCTAAACAACAACCACACAACCAGTTTTAAATAGGAACATTCTGGTTTCTGTGGAATCCCAGTGAACGACACTGGAGCTCCGTGTCTCCCACCTTACACCTTTTTGTTATTCACAGTTTTTCACCCTCTTCCATCCGCTCTGACCTCTTAGTGATTTAGTTTATTCACGCTGCACCATGACTTCCAAACTCTCCATCAGTGTCGGCTACTTCTGTTTGGACCTGTGCTGACAAATGAAACTCATTATCTTCATTTTCCACAGCTGTGGGGCACAGAGCAGACAACAGGAGAGACATAATGAGCCCACCGGCTAGAAAGAAAAGGTGAGAAACAAAGAGGCTTGACAGAAGCTGAAAAGTTCAGGATTTTTCTGTTGTGGAGGCTCTGAAGCTTTTTAAATGCTTATTTGGAACTTGCACGTCACAAACAAATGAAATCAGACTCAAAACTAATTCTCACATCGTGTCTGAGAAACATGCTCTGGAGAAAGGCTCTCCCAGCTTTACAAACTGGGTATTTGTGTCTATTTTGACCAGTATTGGTCATAACTTGGTCCTTTCAGAACGCCTCGGGGGACGTCTATGGAATGCTTTTGGTTATTACTTGTTTATTTCAAGCATCCTGGATAAAAGCAGAAACAAACCATGTTCTATGTCTTATAAGGCACAGATGGCACAAACAATTTGAGGGGGGCTGGAGAGAAGGGGGAGGTGAAACTGTCTTAAATAGACTTTGAAAGATACCAAGTCATGAAAGTTTCTACAGTCTCTACAGTCTGCTAGTCTCTACTCTACATTCATGAAGTACAATTACGTTGATCAGTACATTTGTTTTCTTTATACATTTGTCAGATAAATAAAGATTAGAGTGAATTAAAAAGTCAAAAGTGCATCAATATTTATTTTAGACAGAGGTCTGTCTAGTTTTCTCCATCGTCTTTAAATGCAAGACACTTTTTATGGAATATAATGTAGAGCTGAAGCTGAAAATCAATGAGCAGCTTGTAATAGTATAGCTACATCTTTCTGCTAAAACAGCTTGATCTGTGGTGCTTACATGTACGATTTGATTTCCTACTAATAGGATATCGGTCTGTCAAGTGACTGATGGAATAGACCCTTTAATACCAGAATCGAAAGATAATGACTCTGAGTTGAAGTTTTATCTCATCATAGCTGCTACTACCAGTCAAAATTATGAAGACAACTGTGGTTTATTGAAAGAGCTGAACAGAGGCAATGATCAAAGTCAGAAATCAGCTTTCGTTGTTTTGTATACTTAGACAAAAATGTTAAATTCTCCTGTATTTGCTCAGTCTGGTATTTATTGGAATCTACAGTACACTGTGCTCTGCACCTTCCCTGCTAATAGATGAGTAAACTGTCTTCAGTGAGTTATCTTTTAACAGATTTGAATCCCAACTGACTCGAATAGTGTTTTGTGAGTTTGGAAAACAAACACGAGCTTGTAAAGATTGAGACACTCTGTTCAAACATGAAAACTGTTTGTGGCATCACTGGCGAACATAAGAGCTGCTGACAAATGTTACACAAGAATCTGCATCTGTAAAACTGTCTGCTGTGGTGGAGCTGTCACTGTTGGCATCAATCCTCTTTTGTTCTATTAATTCATAACAAATGACTGATGAGACACAGGACATGCTGATACACTGAACCAGAAGGGACACATGTGGCCAGAAAATATTACTAGAAAACATTAGTGAAGTGATCCAATAGATCCAATGTGTAGTCCCATTGTGTTCTTGTTAAATACCCCTCTTCTAGAAAAGATGGGACATCTTCTAAAATGCAATAAATTCTAAAAACTGTGATTTGTTCAAATTTGACTGGAGAACGTTAAAGAAATTGGGGCAGTTTACTACTGTGTTACGTCCCCTTACTTTTAATTTTACAATTAATATAGAAATATAGAAAAGTGCTCCTCTTTGTTGTCCAACCGTCCACCCTGACCTCCTCCCTATGAAAATACTATGTGACTGTCAAGGTCACTACAGCTGCTCGATGTTGCCCAATGCTAATACGTCTCTTTTAGTTTTTTTTTCTGACAAATAATTTAATTTTTTTGTAGAAAGGACAGTCTCACCCTGGCTTAATCCTTCACACACAGTTAATTAATTATAGTCTGATATAAGGTGAGATGAGATCAAACCATGTGGGCCATGCTACTTTATCATTTTAAGTGTAGTTTGTAAGTGTGGTACTGTCTATTCATCCAGTGTTGTTTTGTTCTAGTGTTTGTTACATGTGGAGTTCGACAATGGAAATTTGGCTTTTCTTGTGTTTTTGTCCTCCATGACTATAACTCTTAGTCTAATGCTCATAAACCAAAGTACTGGATAAAAAAAACTCTTGTTTCGGTGATGGCGCTAACAACAAGGTTGAGGGTCAGAATGACAGTCTTCCCTGAGGAAAAACACTAATCTGAATGTTTCAACAGCTTCTTACAATCGTCCTTCACCGTTCATATATCAGCGGGTTTAGTTAACAGAGAACAATGAAGATACATGTGTATTCTGTGCAGCACAGACAAGATTTAAAGATGTAATACAGTATTTGCACTAATAGTAGTAGTGATAGAACTACAAACCAAACAAGCACATGTGCAACTCTGCTTTGCATCAAGCATATCCTCATCTCTACAGTACAGTAATATTCAAAAAACACCCACATCTATCTGCAAAATTAATACGATTTTTCAGACAGCTTCCTCTTCTCTAGTTTTGTTATTAATTCTCTTCTCATTGCAGACCCAGCTCCTTCCCTCCTGTCCTACTTTCCTGCCAAAGCCATGATTTCACCATATGCCTACATTTCTGTTTCCTTCCTAAACCTGCTTGTAAGACCTTCTACTCGTCTGTTCAGTTAAATTGTGTGCACAGTAAACTGTGAACTGCATCCAGCTTCCTGGAGTCAGTCTAGCTTCCAATGGTACAGCTATGCTACTCATAGAGCTGTGGTTACAATACGTAACCACTGTTGAACGTGTTATTTAAGAACTGAATGTGAATTATTCATAATGCACATTTAACACAGCTGGTTTGTTACAATGTGCCTCAGAAAAAGAATCAAAATAAAAACAAATGTAGAAATACACGATACAACAATAGGCTATTATAAATGTGTTTTCCTGTTCGCCGCTCATAACTCGTAACTCCATCAGTTTATTATTACTTTTACCATGTTTCATTTCTCACACAAACTAAAATATAGATCATTCAAATTGAATAGTGCTGTAACAAACTTTCACTAGAGCCAACATCACACAAAATTGCACACGATATTGCTTGTTCCCAAACCAATAGAGGCCCTAATTGCATCTCTACTTGGGTGAGACCAATCTGTAAAAGATCCTGAGCATAGTCACTTGTGGTTGTGTTGATTATACACTTTCTGGTAAGTACATCAACCGCACTGTTTCCATATTTGACATGATTCACAGACAAAATGTTCCCATACTTGACCTGATCTCATTTAGTTGTCTAATTATTAAAATCTGTCGTCAACAAGTTATTTTCCTTAAAAGCGCAACTGTTTATAGCAAAAAAAACAGTTTATAGCTTTTCGTTGATGGACAATTTCTCAATTCTACCAGCGTATTTGAAACATACAGGCAAATGAAAGAGGAATAAACACAAAAAAAAGTCTGTTAGTCATGTGTTTTTCAACCACAAGGGATGAACACCTTCCAAACCAGAAGATATTCCTTCATTTGGTGTTTGGATGATGGTGGTGAAGAACTGTGTTCTTCCAAAATCTCCTCAGGGTCTTGAGTTGAGATCTGGTATTTATCAACTTCTTCATGCTCATCGAACCATTCAGTGAGCATTCATGCCCTGTATGGAGGAATTGTCATCAAGGAAAATACAATTCATATGGAAATGTGTAGTTTCTCCATGTGTCTGTTATGTAAGAATGACACGATGGCCATTGATGCAGTATTTGACCTTGTTTATTCTCTTTGCCTGAGGTGGATAAATGAGTTGTATCAGATGTGCGTAGATTTGTTTTAAGAGGTTATAACTACTCCTCGGCAGAGCCAAAATGTCATCAAAATGCAGATTCCTCCACTGAAGGTAATTTCACTGCTTTGGCACAGGAACACCTGATTACTGACAGGGTGGAAAAGTTCATTCAGATAATAAATTATCCGATTCGGGTGATTTTAGCATCAACATGCAGTATATTATTATAGCAAAAAAAGTAAATGAGATTGATTGAGACTGTTACTTTGGAGGCCCCATAGGGAATTAGATAAAGTCAGAATATAAACTAAACATAGGTAATTGTCCTGTTGACTACCTCATTTCTCTCCAGTTTACTCAGACTATCCCCATTAGTTTTAGTTTCCTGCATTATTCAGTATTTTATGTTAGAACTGGCAGTAATGTCCAAACATAAATTACCAGTATTTCTCCTTTTTGATAAGAAGCATGACAACATTAATTTTCTTTTGTGGATTTAGCATTCCCAATCAATCATCCTGTTTCCCCTTTCCTTGTATTAATTAATTGTGTTTCTTTAAATTTACACTGGATTACAAAGGTCTGTGTAACAGTTCTGCTATTAAAACAAATAGGATCCAGAACATGAAAAATGGGATTTATCAAAACCTGATTCATAAAATGAGTTCTATCTTTAATGCACAGCTGGATCTCTTCTACAGCCACAAGAAAAACAATATGATTTATTGTGATGGAATTTATCACAGCTTTATAAAAAGGTTGGATCCACCGAGTTTGATTTGTTGATGCTAATAAAGATGTCAGCTATAAAATAAAGCTTCCATTTACATCAGTTAAAGAAACTAGAATTACCGTCTCACGGTTGTACAACTGTCAACCACTCAAGGTGCAGTTTACATTCACTACTGATATCTGTTCACCAACAAGTCCAAGTGGACGTTTGTGCCAAATGTGAAGAAATTTCCTTAAGGCATTCCTGAGGTATTGTGTTCACAAGAAGGGGACACAACAAACTCAAAGACCTAATGCCTGCAATCATGTCTTTGTTTCAGACAGTGAAGACTTCAGCATATTTGCAACTGTTCAAACTCATAGGACATCTTAGGCGCCATTCTACAATGTCAGACTTAACTACACACTGACTCCTGAATTCAGCAGACATTTACCTGAATATGTCTATGTGTGGTTTTATCTGAACGTACAGGGTTCGAGTGAACACCTCGCATCAAATCAACCAAACGAGGGCAGAAACTTTAAGAGTGGCAGGTAACAATGAGAGATTCCAAGGAAACTTGGCAGGACACAAATCAGGCTCTCAATCAGATGTGCCAGCCTCAGGGGCTGCATGTCTGTTCTTTAACACTTTGCATCCTGGTACTTGTTGCATCTGTGCTGCAGCACAAACAAGCCCTGAGACCCAACCCTGATGGTTTTATAAGAGACGTGATCACTGGATAGATAGATTAAGTTCCAATCCAACATATGTGTGCTTAGAGTTAGGCAACAAAAGCACTTAAGGTCAAGTTTAGAAAAAGGTTGTGGTTTTGTTTAAAAGTATGAAAACACTTTGTGTTTGAAATCACTCTATTAAGCAAGACCACAAACATGCTGTGACACAACCATAACAAGTTGAGTTAATTCGTAATCACCAATCGTGTATCAGGTTGCTGCCAGATTGTACTGCATTTGAAGGTTTATTATATAGACTTACAATTTGTAAAACTGGGCTGGATTGCTGTGTATCATGTAAAGGTTTTCAATGCTAGTTCAGTGTCATTTCAGACTTCAGACAAGCTGAGCTTCATAACATGAGAACAACTTTGTTGTTGTTGACAGTGATGCTCTAGTCAGAAACTCATAATTGTCCTACACTGATTCTAGTATCAAATTACATTTGTATTTACGTATTCTTTTCCACTTGTGTCATCGTGAGAACAAGCTTTTATTTGCCCCAAAGCAACACAAAGTTCTCTCATATTTTTAAAGATACATTTTTGCTTTCAGCTGTTGGCTAAAGATCATTACATCTTCATGAGGCCGCTTGTGTGGCTGAAAACACGCTAGGTCATTGATTGTGATTTACCACCTTTTTTTCCAGCTGTTTCCACTCTAATGTCAACAGAGACCTTTGATCTGATATCTGTAATTGGAAAAAGATGCTGAGGATGACAGAACTGGATTAAGCAGAGTCTACTATGGCTATAAATACAATGTGGCACACAACGTTGGACAAAAAAGAGCTGTAGATTTCCCAGAATTTGTCACAGTGGCATTTCCACAGCTGTGGCCTGGACAATTTATTTACGGACATATGATACAAACAGTATTTAAGCAGTGCAAAGTGACAGGGCATGATGACAGATGGTAAACTGTGACATTCTGCAGTCGCAGCTGGATCCATCATGGAGGTAAAGTATGGGGAATGAAATTCAGGCAAGAAAAAGGAGGGGATGTCAGAGAATGCAGATTCTCCAGTAGCCAGTGGCTCCCAGTTCTTGGTTGCAGGTTGCTACCAGGCCACGGAACAATATTTTGCAAATTTTACTTAATATGAATAAGACTTTGTATAAAAATGGTGATTAAATCACGTCCACTCATTCACCTTGACTAATTGGACAACTGTCCTGCATTTCATCTTCATGTCAAAGGTTAATTTTATTTAGTGAAGACAGCGAAGGGTGAGTGTGGAAATCTGGGTGTAAACCGGAAGGGGTTGCTGACAAGAACAGGGGGTGTGACGTCACGGCCAAGATGGCCGACAACCAGAGAGCACGTGGAGCAGACAAAGGCAGATGGAGACGGGGAATGCCGGGAATGACGACTGGCAACATAAGAATGAGTTCAGAAGAGCATAGGTACAATAAATGACAGTTTAACAACCTAACACAGATGATGATAATGATGATGATGGTAATGGTAAAATACAAAGTCCAATGAGCAGTTATGCTAGTACATTCTGGAGTTATGTCCAAGAGCAGTTCAGATAATAATCTAGGAGACTAATATCCGTGGTCAGGGGTTTCCAGGTCATACACAATAAGGCAGTACAAAAACAAGTCCGGCAGTCAAAATCCACAACAGAAAAGACAGTCCAGGTCAAAACACGTAGGAGGTCCAAACAAAGTTCGAGCAGGAAAGAGGACAAAGAAAGGAGAGAACAAGTCAGTGGAAAACACGGTAGCTGAGGGGTAGGCTGAAGGCGGGTTCAGGTCAGGCAGGTCTGATGAGGGGAATCATGCAAGGACAGGGCAGAAGGAGTACAGGTCCAGGAAAGGGGATCAGACAGAGACAGGATCAGGTTCGGTACTGTGAGCAGGGGACGGAGGACGAGGAGAACGTGGATCAGGAGGGATAAACTCACAGTACCAGAGGGTCAGGCAAAAGGCACGATCCGTGGCAGAGTCCAGGGCAGGCAGAGTCCATATAATCAAAATGGCAGTCCAAGTGAAATGCTGGATAGTTATTCAGGGGTTGAGAATAGACTATCTGGCAGCAGGTAAAGGCAAACAGATCTGTTTATGTAGGGGAGAAGAGACCAGGTGCAGCCAATGAGTCAATGAGTGTAATCGGACTGGTAGGAGGAAACAGGAAGTTGACCAAATAAGAGCACGAGGGGAAGGCAGGCAACAACGAGGCTGGAGTCATGACATCTTTCTTCTTACATTACAATTACAAAACTAAAACTTGGTAACAGTTTAGATGTAATTTTATGCAAGGTGCCAAAAATAAAACAATCTTACAGAAAATACACAATTCACTTGTTTTATCAGCCAAACCATGTTGGTGACCTGAAAAATAGCACATATGTTTAGATTTCCAAGTTGAGTCAAACCCATGAAAGCAGTGTTTTATCTACCTAAAAGACCGGACAAAAGAGGAGCAGTAAAGCACTGCAGTGCCGTCACTGGAAGGACAAAGGATAATGTAAGGACAAAAAGTTACACATTTTACAGCCCTATAGTAGAAAATCAAGACCACTTCACACATGCACCAGGAAGGCCACAGTTAATGAGTCACTTTATGGCGGTAAGAGGGGCTGTAAGAGGTGTGAATATTAAATCTACTCACACATACCTTGCCTTTGTCCACATAAGTAGCTGAGAAATTACACCAAGCTGGAGGATAAATTTGAGGACTCCTACCAACTTTCCTCGGACTGAAGAACCTACTTAAATGAGTAGTGAAATGTTTCGAGTCAAGCCCAGTGGCCATGACTTAACTTTCAGATGACCTCACCTGGAATCTCTGCCGACATTTTAATTATTATGTCTCTTTTGAGCCGAGGGTCAAATTACAAAACAAATAACACAAGTATGATAATTGTCACAAGCCAGCATTGGTATTTCCTCTTTACTAAAAGCTGGAAGCAAGTGAGGAAAAACAAGAGCTCCATTTTAGTTTCTTTGTGCCAGAATTTGCAAAAACATCTTAAACTTCAGAAGCACAAAGATCCAGGTCACAAAGGAAAGTAGGTAAGGATGTGTTTTTACTACTGTTGGTCACTACCAGAGACACGTTCAGTTATTTTGTGCATTATGTAGAGATACAGTGGCTGCAGATGTTCAACAGCTTCTCACACACTTAAGTTATCAGCAGCCTCAGTGCAGCAGGAAGTTAGAGGAAACGGACATTTCCTGAACCATGATGTAACTATTAAACCAATTAACCTGTTCAGTAAGACACTCTACCTTTACCTCAACATGATGAGGAAGTGATTACACCAGAAAAACAGCAGCTGCCTCTCAAACACACACATATTAAGGTCCTCCTATTACGTCTCCTTGACCTGCAGAGACTGTGTTGTCCTGTGTTAAAGCTTGACATGAAAGATTCTTCCTGTCGCACTGATGGTTCAATAATGAACAAGACTGTTTTCAGTCAGGAGTCAAGGCTTTGTAAAGATTCTGGAAACTGTTTCCACCTTGAGACAGATTTTTTTCAGCATTAAAGAAAATCAGGAAGCCACATGTTCTTGTGTCCACATGTCAATGTCAAAGCAGTTATCATATTTGCATATTTCTGCACGTGTGTGTTGCTCCCTCTTAGCTTGACACCTTTTAGAAAGGTGTACTTCTACGGAGCAACATCAAATCAGAGCAAGTGGCAGATGGGAAACAACGAGGCTGCGCTTTGAGTTTGTTTTCAGTCACCATCTGTGTGTCTTTTCTGTGACAACATATTCGTGTTTAGTGGTTTCTAGCTGGAATCTTTTCCAGATGTCATGAATCACCGGTGGCATTTTTGTTTGGTGATTTTTGGCTTCTGCATTTCTGCAAGATTAACTAACATTCTTTCTGTTTTTCACCTTTACCCAATTGTTCAATGGTACCTCGGCAGTGGAAGGTGGCTCTGAGCAAAGGACAAGTGCTGTACTTTGTTATTCTGTTGATGAAGTCATCAAACTGGCAAATGACCCATTAACAAGCATTGGTTAGACATTTTTACACCATCTATTCGAGGCAGGATTAAGGCAGAATAAGTACAAACAAAGACTATAGTGACGCAGCATTATAGCACCAAAGTGTTATAATGGAAAACTGCTAAATCGACATCAGTGTTGAGTTTTTTCAGAACAACACAACAATAAATCATATGAAAAGTGAATTAAAGCCAACACAAATATAACATTGCAAGTGATGTGAATGTGCTTGTACTTTCTCTAAACACTACAACACACTGCAAAAATGGAATCCACATCAACAGATGATGACCTGGTAGTCACTGCTCATCATCACTTGTACCGCATTCACTTTTGAAACTGGCTTGTTGAAGCAGAGCTATTTCAGCGAGCCGACTGCTCCAGGTTAAATATATATACATCAATAGCTGCCAGGTAAAGTGTTGCTAAAATCAACCTCAGTGTGAAATGACTCATTGACAAGTTTTTAGTTAGAAAAATATTACTGGAAATTTGCCTCCAGTGTGTAAAGACCCTAAAAGTGAATATGGGGCTGTCAGAAGTGGTCTGACATTTTTATGACTTGGTATTTCTGTGACACACCCAGCACTGAGCCGGACTTCTTAACAAGCTTGTCAAGTCTCTTCTTATCTCAAACCACTGCATGAAAGGTGATGATCCACACACCCTAACATCCAGCAGCATCCTCATGTGCAAGATCTATATTCAGTCTATATTTAAGGTGAACCCCTAGATACTTCTATGACTGGACCATCTCAGTGAGGGATCCACCACCTTGTGCTTGGTTTTACTGATGTTGACATCATTATTAATTATTATTAATTATTCCTCATTTTTAATTTATTAGCTTGCATTAGTGTCTCCTGTATCTCTTTGAGGGTTAGAAAAGAAGAAGTCCAGCGAAGGAGAAAGTATCACTGCTTATCGGGCATGCTGCTGCCAGTGCTTAAATTTTGATGGGATAATCTCTTCCAGTGACAGTCTGGACAAATGAGTGACACTTCATCAGATAAAATGTTTCAGGAGTTTACATTTCTAATCCGTGTTTGTTCAGGTCTGTCTCTCTGACTGACAGATCACTTTGGGTACAACACAGTGAGGAATGCTCCATGTTAGGTTTCCACTGCTGCTCGCCGGCTGTAATTTTGTTGTTGTTTTTATAAGTTATGGAGTTATTGAGTCATAATCATCACTGCTCCTTTATTCAATAATTGCTCAGAGACTCTGTGCTTGTGCTTTTGTTTGAAGAATGCCATAAAGTTCAGTAAGGAGATGATGGATAGTGACGCCATCAGCTACAGTGATGAACA
Organism: Anabas testudineus; assembly: GCF_900324465.2. NCBI lineage: Eukaryota > Metazoa > Chordata > Actinopteri > Anabantiformes > Anabantidae > Anabas > Anabas testudineus. The sequence continues at coordinate 17,811,209 of NC_046632.1, read as the reverse complement.
AAATTACCACAATTACATAATGTTATGGCAAGGTTGAAAAATAAATGTCATTATATCTTTGGAAACAATTAATTATGTAACTTTTTAAATAGTACTCTGAGGTTAGAATGTGACTAACATGGAGCCTGTTTGGACACACTTACTATTTATAAGATAAATTGTCACACATTTTCTGGAAAGACGTTTGATGGTTCTCAGATGATACGTTCTGATATCTGTTGACATTTGGTTCAGACGTTGTTGTAACTGCGACTTGTGACTTCATACTTGCTTGTTTTTCCATCCCACTACTATCCAATGGCAAACAGGTGGAGTGGCTGGATGAAAGAGTGATCATTACTCAAAGCGATGCTTCCCTGTATTTAGGACAATACAGGGAACACGTTCCCTGTATTTAGGACAATACAGGGAACAACAACAACAACTAAAACTAAGACAAGTAGAATGTACATAGACGTTGGTTCCCACTATGTACTATGGACTCCTGGAGAACAAAGCACGACTCAACACACTGTGAAATGTCCAGTGCAAGTGAGTTTAAGACCTGTCCACTCCCTCAGTAACAGAATACAATAGTTTAGTTATGCTTTTATACAGGCTAATGCTAACTTACTAGTCAACTGAAAACACGTGATGTCAACAGCATGTGGTCAAACTTTCCTCAACATCTCTTCCCATCATATCTAGATAACAGCCGTCCCATTAAAACATTGGCAATTCTTCAATCATGCATAATTTAACAAGATACATACTTAATTAGCAATTATATTACACAATGGGACTTGCACTAGATACCCAGCATGCACTTGACACAATTACCACTACTTACTCATTGTTGCCACCATGTGGCCAACGTTGCATTTGGCATGTAAACCTCTGGCAGAACACTTAATAAATTTAACATCCAGCTACAAAAGTACAGTACATTCTGATGAAACAAGGGAATTGTTTTTGCATCTTTCTATAAACATGAGCTGAAGTCAGATTTATCGATTGAAGTCTTCAAACTTTGAACCAATGTGTCAGATAATTATAATGTAAACTAAAACAGGAATAAAATGGTTAGAGCTCATGATATATAACCACGACATCCCCAGTTTGCAAGACATCCCCAGTTCAGCTGGTTCCAGGCGTTGTCAAACCCACCTGCTATCTTCCTATATTTCCTCTCTCACTCTCCCCAACCCACTGCTAACAAAAGGATGGAGGTTCAGCAACCCTACATCCTCCACGTTGTCTTTGCACTTTGGGCATGTAAAGCTGTGTAACATTATAAAAAAGCAGTTTGGACATCAGCTATCATACTATGTCAAACAGCTAAAGGAGGAGTGAAGTGAGGAAATGATGACCTCTGTAAGGCTGTTTGAGTCTGAACCTTCATCCTATCTACACAGATTTATAAAGAGCAGGTTCAGGGAGGGCATACAAAACAACAAATTCTCAGCTCTCAGACTGCACCTGCAGGTTTAGGCAGAGGCATTTCTGGTCAATAAGAAATAATCATAAACTCGAGATGAAACATAAAAGTTTAAAGGGGTTTTCGTGCCGCGTGGACCATCACAGCGATCGTCTGTTAACACTCGTCTCAGATAAAAACGAACAAATGTGGCAGGTGTTCACTGACGGACTTTATTCCACAACACTATAAATCTGTTTTGATGAAGACATATCAGTTCCATAAAAGTGAGATATCGGTTTAGATATTTGAAAAGGACTCAACAGAGGACAATAGGCTCTTAAAATGTGTATTCGTTCACAGATGTCTTTAAATGTTGCGTTACTTTATTTGTCGTGAGTTCAATCATCCAGCTTTAGGGTTGATTTGAGTATGAAGTTGCCTGCTGCCCACTCACACACGGGACAGATTACCGATTTCATGTCTGTGTCAGTGCAGACTTTTATTGTCCTATTCTGTGTGCTCTTTAGAGACCATTATCTTAATAATGATGGGATAAACCCTTTTACAACCATACTCTTTCACATTGTCTGTAGGAGTAGTTTTATATGCACAGAATGTCAGCGTTGACTTGCCTATTTCTTAATATCAGTCTCTGAAAACCTGCCCCAGTCAAGCTGTGGATGTCAGGTTCAGATGTGAGATGTGGTTTTGGGAGTGACAGGTCACGGCGACGGTGAAACAGACCAGACCTGCTGTGAGTAAGTCCCACCGTTCAGTTTGTTTGAACAGACGAGCTCTCGTCCTGCCAGTCTGAAGAGAATCATGTTCATCAACCAGATGTTCATGTGTCAGACAGATGTAGCAGACACTGAAAAGCCTGAGAGGGTTTAGTCTGTAAGTCTAAAGAGAGATGAAAACCTGATCTAACCCAGGTCATGGACCCAGACTTCTCCTTCAGGGACAGAAGGGCAGTCTGGCTGCACCACTGCAGTATCTTAGTCATGTATCTTCAGTAGTAAAGTGGAACATTTCACTTATGCTAAAAGAATAATCTGTTCACAATGTGATTAGCTTCTTAGCTGGCAGGTTACTCAGTGGTAGTTTAGTGTTTTTATTGGTGTATTTCATCACAGCAGATTCTACAGTAGTAGTTACGTAAAATGAAACACTTCCTCCTCCTTCCTGTTGCTGCTTCAGGTTTGTCTTCTCCTGAACCTCCTCCTCCTCCTCACGTCACTGAATTAGCATCTAACTTCATGAAGTCTGCATAGGCCTAAACCAGGCAAGGTACCAACACGAAAACACACTCTGCGAACTTTCATTACACTAAAAAAGGCCCCTTGTGATGAGAGAAAAGGATTTTAGGCAGCCATACTAGCTTAACATGTGGCCCCATAATAAAGTAGGCTACTAACTGTGTGTTTTTGCTGAGAGACATATTGATAATGTCAGCTCACACATGATTAAAATAAAAATGAACAGTTTTTGTTCAGAGATAAAGCAAGAGTGAATTTTTAAATTGACTGCTTAAATCCTGTAGATGATTTGTTGACTGAAACACTGATTGTGTGAAGTGATTTCTTACTTTCTGTTTTTCTAGGAACCAGCTCCAGCGGGAACTGCTTGGACGCCAGTCTGAGTTGTCTGAGCAGACCCTATGTGAAAGTATTCATTAATCATTAAATAATACTGTTGGGTGGAATTCAAGCAGGAATCAATGGAGTAGGTGACTCAAATTTTGAGAAAGGCTGCAGCTCCTATTGCAAAACCACCGATTGTGAAGATGCTCTGCGAGATCATAAATAACATCTTGAAAGCACCATCTGTGCTTTTAACTAAGCAAAAACAGTATATTTAAGGACTATACTTGTAGTCACCAACGGGCCCATACTGAAGAGAAGAAGAGCCACGTTCTTTGATCACAAACCAACTTTTGTTCACACTGTTTAACTTCACGCTGACATCCAAATAATTTTCTGGTTCTCTGATTTTATGGAAGATTTTTATGGAAAGTATTCCTACAACCAAAGCTGTGATTCCACTGTGGAAACTAAGGTGGTGGAAACTAAGAAGCACGGCTAATAATTGAGCACACATTGTAATGGTCAAACGCTCAGTTTACAGCTGAATCAAATGTGCATCTGACAAAATACGTGCTTGATGTTCAGTCCGTGAATCAGAGTCATATGCATATAATCATTGTTTCTTAACCTCGTAACAGTCCTCGTCCTGTTACCTCAGCAGACGTGTGGTCCAAGGTTTTTGGAGCTTAATAAGGATAAGATCACCAGCCCCCCAAAAACTCGATTTATGACAATTTTCAATACGTCAATTAGCTTAAATCAATGAATCTGCCATAGCTTAAAAGCTACAGAGCTCTGCTGCCTCCTGGCTTTGATATGTGCTGATATTATCCATAAGTAGGATGAGATGGCAGCTTCTGCTCTGGGTCAAGGTAGATTTACACATTTTAGAAACAGTTTAGCGTTACTCTTGTCATCTCACTCTCAGAAGATTTGTAGACGGGCTTACTGTTAAGTCCATTTTCAGTTGCTCATTACTAAAATCTGATCTGAAAATCACACACACTCTCAGAGTAGTTGCTTGCTGAGGTAGAAAAGTATGAATGCCAATGAAAATATCAGGTCTGTGCACAGAGATGTCAAGACTGTAACCTTCCTTACATTAATACATAAAAACAGAAATGTCACATCACCATGTTTTTCTTTCTCAAATGTTATTTGGATACTAACCTTGGCTTCTGCATGCTATTATTTAATTATGTGTAACAGATACTAATAAAATAACTGATAACACAGAAATCCAGCATGAGAAATGAGGTTTCTGAAATCTCTTGGTCGTTTAGAAAGTCAGTATGCGCCAGGACATTGACTGAAGTAACTAAATGGATTCCAGCCATCATTATTATTTATTATTATTTACACATGTGCTTTACTCTCCACAGATGACATGTCATGTTACTGCACTTTCAGCCTTTCAGCCTTTAGCATGGAGTGTCAGATCTGTGAGGAATGAGTGCTTCCTGGTCATGATGCTTTCTTCTTAGGGTTTAAACATCATCTGATATGTGCGGTTTTGTATTATTTAACTTATATAATTAAGTTGGGTAATCAGCTGAAAACAATAAATGAAGTAGCAAACAAACAAACAAACAAACAAAAAAATAAGAGCCAGAGTTTGGTGTGTTTTGAGTTTTGTTTCTGGCATTGCATGAAAGAGCTGCTGAGAGCTGTGGAAACATGAATTCTTCCTTTTATGACACACGCAGCACTTTGCAAATAAGTTGATACTGAACACACGGTAAAATGTTCTCAGACAGTGTTTTTCTTTTCAGCCAAGTCATGCTATACAAAGAACAAGTGAGCATTCCTACTGTGTGGACATTTATTTATGCTAAATTATGTTTTACTCTGGTAAAATAGCTGACTGTGTTGTCTCTGTACAGCTACACAACCTGTAATGATGCCATACATACCAAAAACATAGCATAACATGCTAAGCTGCTCTACCTTCTCCTCACTGTCCCACTAATAGTGACGAGATTAAAATACTAATATCAACCCTTCTAAGTGAATTATTTCTATTTTGATTACCAGTAACAGCATCAATATGAGTTCAGTCTGGGTGTGAGAACGCAGGCAACCTCTCAATGAGCTGAGCCCACTACATGAAGAAGGTTCAAAGGACCAAAACCACTACTTGTGTAATTGTCTACCTTAGATACAGGTACATCATCCACTGTCAGGGTTCATAACCACTGGTGGTAAAAGACCAAATTTTGCACCGCAGTGTAGTTCTTCTGGAAGACTAAACACCTCTGCTGTCTCAGGTCTTGAATCTGTTTTTTATCAGCTAAAAGCTGCATCATACGCATACATATGTAATGACATGTTCCATTAGTTCTGACACAAGGAAATCTCATTTCTGGTCACCCTTGAAAAATCAAATATCACAGCTGTACCCGATGAAGACAGATCAGATGTTAGTCACCACAAGATATTTCTTATTGTTTGAACTGCTAAAAAAAGCAGATGAACATACTGAAACAGACACTTGTTCTTTGGCACAGGTATAAAAGAAACAGTGCATAGTGTAATATGTTTTTAATTGTGTTTCCATCACCAAACGTATTGTATGACTATTTAATATTAGTAATTATCTGTTGTTTGAAATGTTTTCTGTAACGCTATGCTCTGCAGACGTTGATGCTGAGCTTTGCTCTCAGTAGGATGCAGGTTTAGCACAAGTTTTACTCAGGATTTTAAAGAACAGCCCTTTTCATACCAGATGCTGGCATTTACAACCTCATCAGAGCTTCCTTTGAAAATAGGATTTTATTTCAGATCGAGGAAAATAAAACCTGATGTTACTGATTCCACTCATTAGTTCAGACTACTATGTGGCATGTGGCTTCACTGTTATGCAACTATTGCATGTATGAATCCTGATTGTAGTTTCATGATTTGAAGAATCACAGGAACATCTGTGCAGATTTAAACCTCCATAGTGCAGCCCAGGAAAAGAATTCAGCGGGATGCAATAACTGGGATTCTTGCAAAAACTAAATACAACTCACAGAAGTACAAAAAGACAGCAACAGAAGTACAGCAGTACTGTGGACAGGAACATAAAGCAAAACCAAATGAGCACACACTGTCTGTCCAGGGACCTACAAAATAATCCAGGAATGTGCACTACCTTTACAAGACACTTTGCAAATTATTCAAAGTGTGAAAGAGTCAAAGAGTTGGATGATTATTGCAAATCAGTCATAATAACTCAATGTGGGATTCTTAGAGAGTACACAACTCAGCAACCTTAACTTGTTAATTAGCCATCTTAAATATTAAATACTATATTTTTGTTAATATATTAGCAAATAACTTCTTTAAAGTGCTAAATCATACAAACTTTAACAAAATCTCTGCTTATTTAAAGATTATTTTACACTATGGACTCCCATCAATAGTTTGCCCTTCATCTTGCCAGCATACGCACACCAAAACAGGAAGAAATATCCAGAACACAAGTGGCAGTGTCTTGGCAGAATAACCACATCTTACTCAATGCTGCCGCAAAATTAGATCATTAAACATTGAAAATCTAACACGGGTTCTGACGTGCAGTGAAAGACATAAATGTTCAACATGTTAAAATCAACACAAGCAACTATGAAAGGAAAAATTGGAAACAGCAAATCCAAGATAAACAATATGGTGATGTTAAAAACGGCCCTGCTGAACCTCAAACAGGGAAAAACAAGATGGGAATGTGAGATTTATGTTTGTTGTCCTGTGTTTATTTGAGGAAGGTTCGAGTCGCCTCTCAGATCCTTTCACTTGTCACTTCACACTTTCCTCCCTCTCTTTATTTATTTGGTTCACATGTCATTTGTACATGTGGATATTCATTTCAGCTCACTTGTTCTGTATAACACAGTGATTTCATTAAGTTTTATCAAACACTAAGACACATTCTGTGTCACCTGTGTCTGAATGCACCTGTAGCTCTAACACCTATAAACTTCACTTCCTCACACTCCTCCTAATAAGTTGTCTACTGTTCTCCCTCAAACTATAAAACAACTATGTCCCCAAATTATAGCCAAATGTATTAAATTAAATATTAAAAGAGTACTCAGTCCGTGGGTTAGCTCACTGCTAACCATTAGCCATTAGCCATTAGTCATATTTATATATGTTATAAAACCTTATCAGGAGTCACTTCTTCAGGCAGGTGACCCGAGTCCTTCTCCCTCGTTTCCAGAGGAGCTGCCAGACTTTCACCTGTTCACCTGGAGAATTACCTGAAGTCTGGAGGAGTCTCTTCTCAGCTAGCTGCTTGTTAGCCCGACATGCTAATCAACCACCGTGAACAGTGCTGCAGTCTGCTGGGCTGGATCAGGAGGAACAAGAACAATACTCACTGTCAGACACTTATTATCAACAGAATAAATAAAAAGAATAATAAAGAAACTACAAGATAAAAAAAATGGTTATGCATATTTCCTAAACTTAACAAGTCTTGTTATTTGGGTACATGATGTATTAATGTAGGGACCACACAGATTTAATATTAGATCTAACATTATATTTTCTTACAACTCCACATTCTGCTGTTTTCTTTCTTTTAAAAAATGTAATCCTGTTGACTAAACTGAATCATTATGGTGTTTTGATGTTTTTCAGTTGTAAATTATGTTTTCAGGCTGGTGTTAAAAACATAAAATTATATGTAATTTAAAGAATCATTCAGAGTAAAACCACAGGAGGCCGCGATAAACACAATGTGCAGGTTATTATTAAATAAGGCAGGTGATATAAGACATGAGATAAGCCTGGAGTCTGGGTGCAGCCAGAAAATGATGGGTGGAGGTTGATGGAAACCTCTGGTCAGTGTCCGGACATCATGGATGGAGAGAGGCTTCTCCCAGAAATGCCTGCTAAGCTGTTTTGTGCTTCACTTTAATGAAGGTGGTGAACAAACCGAACCAGTCAGTCACCTCCCTAAGTGGTTTCTCTTCTAAAAGTAGACCACGTTCTCACTGTGGTTTGTTCAAGTGTGTTTTTGAATGACGCGTCTTCTTTCCCCTTTCTGAACCAGTCTGTTCTCCTCTGCCGCCCCAGACTTAGTGGTTAGTTTGGAAAATATGGATCCAGTTTTTTTAGCCTCCGTCAACGTTAAGTGAAGAGCAGCTTTCAGAGCGTCCAGATTTTCGTGTCCTGTCTATCTCCTGTCTTTGACTGATGGTGATCTCTACCTGGTCTTCACTGCTTGGGGCCTCGAAACTGGAACAACATCACCCAACAGCTGGCTGGCTCACAAGATGCTGGCAGAAAGATCATTGGTCACAAATAATGACGAAAGCAGAAAAGAGAGATAACAGGAAATGATATAATATTACAATAAACTGTTTTCTGGTTGGGTTTCTGATCTGTGTTGCTCGGCTACAACCTCACACACTAAACTAAACTTTATCTTTGTAGTTCATCATAGTCTAGACACTGGCTCATGGACTGAAGGATTTACAGCCAGGGAGTTAAAAGCATGAGACAAAGCTCAGCGTGACTGAAAGCATGAGTCTCCTGAAGTCTTATCTGTCCTCAGCAGCGACTCAGATAAAGTCTGTCTTTGGATTTCTGGAGCCTTGAAGAGGAAACATAAATCAAACAAATCTCAAGTGTGAAAATGTGTGAAACAGAACTGTGGTTTTATTTTTTATCTACAGTTACTTTTACAGCACATAAGAAGAAGCTCAGCTGGATTTTGCTCCATAAAGAACATAAGTTCTAATTAGATCAGTTATCAAACGTTCTGTAGTTTTATTGTATTTACGTAGCGCAGAGTTACAGGGTTTGTGTTGTAGAGACTATAACATAGAGGATATTACATAAAAACCTTAATTACACCAATAAACTAGAAACATAAACACAATATAAAGAGAAACCAGTTAATGATGTAAACAGTATATACATTTACAGCTATAAAGTCTGTTTATTTTATTATACTATTATACTGCTGACCGTGTGTAATGGACTAAAATTACCTTTGTTTTCCAAAGTTTAAACCATAAAACAACAATAATAGAGTTACAGGCAGAAACAGACGAACTCCTGCTGGAGGACGGTGCAGTTCCACCTGAGTATAGTTCGGCCCACAGGAAGACTTCCACAAGCTGACCAATGAGGACAGAGTAGTACCCAGACCTACAACTATACTGCTGAGTGCTGAGATTATTCTGAGATTCTTTTTTACGTTAGATAAAGTTGACACTACTGTGATCAGCCCATCAAGAAGAACAAGAATGTCATAACATTCAGCAAAAAGCTGAAGTCACTTCAGGATTCAGCCTGACGTTACTCAACACTGCAAATTGTGGAACCTCCTGGATCGAAGCAGAAAATATGTTCAGAGAGTGGAAGTCAGGATTCTCCAGAAGATCCCCAGATAAATCAGAGGACTCATCAGACGAGGAAACGTCGATGTTCATGTTGGATTCACTTTTCAGACTTTTCTCTTTTTGCTTTTTCAAGAAATATTCGATAATTAATCTCTTCAGCTCTTCAACAGTTGTTTAAATGAAACCATGTGAGAAGTTCAGAGAGGAAGTCTCTTTGGTGGAACTGATAACAACTCAGACATTTGAAACACGATAAGAGGCTCAGATAGAATGACCCTTATGTAAGAGGTCACAGCACGAAGGGCTGGAAAACCTGCTTTAACCTTTAGGAATCTTTAAAACTATTAACTCTTTGGGGTACAATGTTAATCTGTAGTATCTGTAGTAAGCAGTAAAAACTGCAGTATTTTCCTGTGAAATATAGTAGAGTAGCTATAGAAAGCAGAACATTGTGATATGAAGTTAAAGTTTCCAACATTTGGTTAGTGCATTATACAAAACACTGTGTAGCCTGGCCTTGGTACGTATTGACTGTGTTCCTAGACAGTGTGTACTGTACATATTTGTACAGATTTACTTCAGGATGAATGTTGTTCTTTGCTATTATTCTCTTTAAAAATGAGAACTTTAATATTAAGCCAGTGAGAAAATGTGTTATTATAGCAGCCAGGTCACATCGATCTGAGGAGGCAGAAAATAAACCGAACCAGCATCGAAAGCTGCTCCAGACCTCCAGCGAAATATTAAAACATCAAGGGGATAATGGTGATAAACACAAGTGGTAATCCATCTTCTGTGATTGGGCAATAATTCAGTCAAATAGATATGTTCCGTGACTGATGTTCGAATCTGAGGTGATTTCTCATTTCTGACAGTAGCAGAACGTTTGTCTTGATGCCAGGAATCAGCTCCACGCTGAGATTTTAACATTATTTAATGTTCTGTCATCATTCAGCTCTTTTCACAGACTCTTCATCCTTATTTTGCCTTTTTGACACTCTGCCTGATTTCTTCTGCCTTCATCCAGTCATTTAAGTCTGATTCTGATTACTCTGCTTGGGCCCTGGACCTCTGTCTCTCTCTCTCTCCCTGTCTCTCTCTCTCTGTCTCTCTGTTTCTGTCTCTCTCCCTGTCTCTCTGTTTCTGTCTCTCTCTATGGCCCTGGACCTCTGTCTCTCTCTCTGTCTCTCTGATGTACACAGCCAGAGCTGCGTCACGTCATCTCCCACAGACGTCAGGTCTACATGGTTCTGAACAATAAGGACGAAGAACTGAACCTGGTGCTGAAGCTGAGGGTTGATGACTTTGATTATGTTCTGTTTGTGACATCTGAGACCATGAAGTGTTTTGGCTGTGGGAGGGGAGGACATCTCATCAGGGCCTGTCCTGAGAAGGCCGAGGGCAGGTCTGATGGTGTCCATGATGGGGTGGAGCAGCCAGCAGGGGGCAAAGGAGGGGAAGAGGTGGACGGGCAGGAGCAAGGTGGAGGTGAAGGGCAGCAGAATGAGTCTGAGGCAGGTGCCCTGGGGGGTGACCAGGCTGAGGTGGTGGTGACTGATGCTGCTGATCACACATCAGTAGTAGAGACAGTGAGTAAAGGGGAGGTGGTGCCGTGTGCTGAGGAGCTGAGGACTGAACAAGAAGCAGTGATGGACGAAGGTGACAGTTGTCCAACAGTAACAGGGGGAAAAAGGAAAAGTAAAACCACTGTGTGCAGCTCCCAGGACCAGTCTGGGGCTGTGAAAAAGGTCAGAGGTAGAGGCCTGAGGAGCCTGAAGGCAGCCGAGTCGGACTGTAGTGGGGTCGACGACTCCCCCGGCACTGACGCTGAGATGTCCGGTTCTAATTCCTCCCAGTCTCAGAGACTGGGGGGTATTAGAGCGTACAGTGTCGAAAGAGTCAAACTGTTCCTGTTACGAACTAAGAACTTAAAGGGCGTGAAAGTTGAGGATTATTTTTCTGATACGGAACTGTTTGTGACCTCAGTCCGTGGTCAGATGAGGAGCAGAGGTAAAGGGGGCTACACGGACCAGGAGGTTTACAGGCTTAAGAAGTTAGTGTTCAAGCTGAGCCATGAACCTGAGGATGATGGAGGGTTGTTCTAGGTGCTCACTCCCTGCCCTGGTTTTCTTGCTGTTGTTCTGTGGTTGTTTTCTCTTCTCTCTCCCCATGACTACTTTCAAAATTGGCACCTTGAATCTGAACGGGGCCAGAGACCTGAAGAAGAGAATGGTTTTATATGAACTCATGAAACTGAATCACATTGACTTGATGTTAGTGCAAGAAACCCACAGTGACAGCAGTAATGAGGTTGACTGGCACAGGGAGTGGCCTGGACAAGTGGTACTGAGCCATGGCAGCAGCAGCAGCGGGGGTGTAGGTATCCTGTTTTCTGGATCCTGCCCTCCGGTCTCCTTCACTACATCTGAAGTGGTTCCTGGCAGACTGCTGGTGGTCCAAGCAGTATTTGAATGTACCAAGGTGCTCTTGGTCAATGTTTATGCTCCTAATACAGGAGCAGAGAGACTCCTGCTCCTCAATAAAGTGAACTCTGTTTTAATTCGCTGTAACTGTGAAGACTATTTGTTCTTAGGTGGTGATTTTAACTGTACTGAGAACGACCGTCTAGACAGGAACCACATCGAGCCTCATCCTGCATCTGGGCGTGTTTTACAACAGGTCACTGAAGCTCATGAGCTGGTCGATGTCTGGAGGAGCCTCCACGGCTCTGACAGACAGTACACATGGTCCCACGTGAGAGATGGCTCGATCTCCTTAGCGAGACTGGACCGTTTTTATTCCTTTAAGCACCAGATGAGTTCTTTCAGGTCCTGTTCGATCACACCTGTTGGTTTTACTGATCACTCCATGGTTTTGTGTCATGTTTTTATTAATAACATTAAGACCAGGAGCGCATACTGGATTTTTAATAATTCACTGTTGCTTGATGAGTGTTTTATAGATGGTTTTAGGTTCTTTTGGAAGACTTTTAAAACCCAGAAATCTGATTTTATGAATCTTAGACAGTGGTGGGACTGTGGCAAAGTCCAGATTAAGTAATTCTGCCAACAGTACACTCTCAATGTCACTAGAGACGTTACCAGGTCGATTGAAGCTCTAGAGAGTGATATTGTGGAACTGCAACTTTTGGCAGATTCCACAGGAAACACAGGACACCTTGACGTCCTCAAATCCAAAAAGGCTCTTCTTGCCAGCCTACTGGGCACCAGAACACAGGGGCACG